>NC_041387.1:197370166-197410475 GCF_002162155.2 Triticum dicoccoides | reverse complement strand
AAACGGATGTCAGGACCCCGAACCTATGCCCCACCGATCTAGCATGTAACACCTCATATCACTTTGCGGCCTCACGCACGGGTTTTCCCATGGGTGACGCCTTACCAGGACCGGGACCATTTGTGCCTTTTGGCTCACGTACATGATAGTATTGCTAGCATTTATATGACAAAGAACCCGGGCTGACATGGCTAGTCGTGAACCCAAAGTGGCACCAACTTACAGGGACAAGCATACATGACCCAGCAACGAACGTGTCGGTCATCAGCGAGTGAATTCGGGCTGTAGCAACTGGGCTAACAGGACCCTGGAGAATCAAGGCTGTAGCAGGCTAGCAGGACTCCAACAGACACCGCGTGACATTCCCCCGAAGGGACAGACACATGAACGAAGAAGGACACATGCCGGCCAGCCTAAGTGTTCTGGAGCAGTAGCAAGCTACCATGGCTCAGTGGAAGCACTAGGAGACATTTCCCAGCAAGAGAGGCTACCAAGGATAAACAACTGGATAGTCAGATCCCACACATACCAATCATTTCAAATCATACACACAATATGCTCAATATGTGCAAATACAACATGGCATCACAACATAACTCTACAACTCAAAGTATTTATTCAATAGGCTTCGAGGAGCGAGATATTACAAACATGGGTGTCATGACCCCACATTCAGAGCATACAAGTCAGAAGCACATGCAGAAGCTTAACATGTCTGAGTACAAACATCTACAAAAGAAAGAGGCTGAGAAGCCTGACTAACTACCAGATCCTACCGAGGTCACAAGATCATAGCTGAGGTATCAAGCTAAACATCGAAGTCCACGCGGAACTACTAGTGAGATGGAAGTCTCTCTACAAAACATAAAATAGGCAAACGTGAGTACAAATGTACCCAACAAGACTTACATCAGAACTATCTACATATGCATCATTATCAACAAAGGGATGGTGGGGTTTAACTGCAGCAAGCCAGCTTTGACTCGGTGGCTATCCTGAACTATGACTGCAAGCATTTGAGGTGGCGCACATGAGTCCACATATTCACCATATCAATACACCACTATGGATCCGCTCCTGTCTCCCTACGAGAACGCCATCCATAGCACTCACACTTATCTTGCACATTTTAGAGTATCCACTTTCACTTGTCTATGAACTCTATAGGCAACCCAAAGGTCCTTTAGTGTGGACGCGGCTATTCGAAAAGATTATGCTAACCCTGCAGGGGTGTACTTCTTCACACACGCTCTCACCACTTACCGTCGTTTACACGACATGTACTCGACAACCTTCAAGCGAGAGCCCAATGAGGGTGTCGGCCACGGCCTACCTAAACACTCAAGTCTCTAATCCAGGTTTATCGCCTATTCAGGTTCCATCCGCAGGGAGTCCCACCAAGGTTTCCACATATGGCCCCGAACGATGTGTGGAGGGTTCCCGCGACACCAAACGGGCGCCCGGTACACCGTGCCACGTGCCTACCGCATCACAACCCACCCCTCAGGTCAGCACTGTGCACGGCCTCCAGCATACTACAAACACCAGAAACTACTTGCAACTCCTGGACAGAGGACAAGGGTGATTAATAAGCCGAGAGGGTCCACTGGTATCGGGCCCAATGCGTGCTAGTAACTGTTTCATGGATCACAAACACAGAACTCGGTTCCTGAGGACGGCTTCAATGAGACAAACCACCATGTACTCCTACATGGCCTCTCACAGCTACCTTTACCAAATCGTGTTCACACACTTAGCTCACACACAGTAGGACATGTTCACAACGTTTCAATTCATCCCCGATCAGTCAGACCTGACTCAACTCTAAGCAGTAGCAGGCATGACAAACAAGAATGAATGAGTAGGCACATCAGGGCTCAAACAACTCCTACTCATGCAAGTGGGTTTCATCTATTTACTGTGGCAATGACAGGTCATGCAGAGGATAAAGGGTTTCAATTACCGCAACAAGTAACAGATGAATCGTTGTTGTCCTAATGCAGTAAAAGAGAGCAGGAGCGAGAGAGTGGGATTGTATCGGAATGAACAAGGGGATTTTTCTTGCCTGGCACTTCTGAAGATAGTATAACTCTTCATCAGTGTCATCGATCTCATCGTCGGTATCACGTCTATCGAGGGCGACAAATATCGGCAACTCAGAAGGAACCACAATCAATGCAATGCACAATATGATGCATGCTCATGACATGGTAATATAAGTGTGTTGGCCTAATGCAACTACAGCTAGATATATCTGAGTTACTTTGAACCTAAAGTTCAAGTTCAAACTCAAACTATGAATTTATAAAGTGCATTATCATGTTTTGATATAAACAGCAGGTTCAAGTTGCTTTAACATACATGAAACCAGTGCAGATGGATAGATTGGATTTTTCTGATCATTTTTCATATATAACTTATTTCATTCTGTGTTATGTTTGAATTTCTATGAATTTTAGAAGTTTTGGACATTTTCCGGAATTTCTGAAATGTTTTTAATTCAGAAAATGATTTACCGCGTCAGCCTGACGTCAGTGTGACATCAACAGGTCAACTGATCCGGTCCAGGTCAAACCTGACCAGTAGGGCCCACTGGTCAGTGACACATCTAACTAACAGAGTTAGTTAACGTTAGGTTAAGCACTAATCTAGGTTAATTAGCACTAACTAAACCTAACTAAGAATTAACAGGGGCGGGCCCTCGCCTCGGTGACCCTGGGGGTCAAACAAGGGTCAAACCCGGGTCAACTCACCGGAGTTGACCCGCGGCTCATCGCCGGCGACGCCAGAGACGGGGGAGGGCGTCGGGATTCCTCCTCCGGTGACCAAATGGCGGGCGGACGGCATCTACGTGACACGGACACTCGTCCGCGTCGAGTGGTGGCAGTGGCGGGGCCTGGGATGGCCGGAGTCATCACCAGCGTCGACCTTGGCGGTCGCCAGAGCTCGGATGAGCTCGGGGTCGATGCTATGGTGGCCGGGGAAGCTCGTGCGGGGCACCTACATGCTCTACACGGCGCGGGGAGGGAGCTGAGCACGACGGCCGAACCGCTAGGTGGCCGGAGGCACGTCGGCGGCGGTCACAGGCGGCGGCGCGTGTGGGCGAGCAAGGTGCGGCGGGTATGGTGCATGAGAGCGAGAGCGGAGGGTGGAAGGTTCAGTGGCTCACGGCTGTTGCAGCAGGCGTCGGAACGGGCTCCAGGAAGGCCGGACGACGACGTACGGGCGGCGGCGAGTTGGGACGGTTGAGGGGGAAAACAGCAGTGTTGGAGATGCCACAGGGCTTCCAGCACCGCATGGCTCGGTGGAGAGGACGACGACATCATGGCGGAGCTCGGGGACACGACGGGGAGGCGAGGAGAGCACTGTTGCCACGGCAACGTCGATCGACGGCGACGGCAGCGCTCAATGGAGAGAAACAGAGGAGGGGGAGAGCGTTTGGGGGAGAGAGGGAGGGTCCAGGGCGTCCAGGCGTCGCGCTGGCGTCGTCTAGGCATGACGAGGGGGAGCCAGGCAGGCTAGGAGGGAGGAGGTGGCCGGGGCGCGTGCGTGCGTGCGTCGGCCACACGCGCGTCCTCCTGGCAGAGGAGGAAGACGACAGGGAAGGAGGTGGTGGTGGGCTGGGCCGGTCAACTATAGTGCTGGGTCGGTTGGTGGGCTGCGCAGGTGAGGCTAGGTAAGACTCTCTCTCTCTCTCTCTCTCTCTCTCTCTCTCTCTCTCTTATTTTCTGTTTTTCTTTTCTTCTGTAACTTTGTATCTTTTCTAGAAATACCTAAACACTTCCAAAAATCATCAAACTAATCATGGTTGCTATTTAGAATATATCCAACAGTAAACATTTTAGTTTATGATTATTTGGGAATTTTACATATTTTATAGCATCTAAATGCCCAAATACAAATACTATATGATTTAATTCACTGACCCTCTGTTGTCCTAGAAAAGTGTGCTCCATTTTTGTCAGAGGTTCTAGACCAAGGCAAAGATGATGAACATTTTAGAAGGCCATTCTGGGTTCATTGAAAAAGATTTTAGTAAACCCTAGTTGGTTTAAGGGGGTGCTGGGGTTCTGTCATCCCCATTTCAAAGTCATTTGAAATGTAAACATGATGACATGAGAAAAAAGCAAAGGCAACGGGGCTGAGCTAGGGCTGTGACAACTCACCCATCTCGTCCCGAGATTCAAGCGTAGGGTAAGAGAGGGGAATCAAAAAATAACAAAATCTTCACGATCCAGGTTGCACTTCATATGAACGTTGATTCGATCACCATCTTTATCTCGATGTCTTGCTCTGAGAACTCCAGCCAACATGGCAATGAGAAGAAAAGGAAATTCTAGAAGGATCGATCTTCTCGAAGATCGAACAACTCAGAATCAACTCGTGGGGTGAGAATTGAAACATCTCTCGAGCTGAGACACGAAGCACGCATCTAGAGGGATGGAGTGGAACAGATGAGGAAGGCTCACCAGGTAGGCAACAATTCCACACTTAAGAAGGTGGTGAACCATTGTCAACGTAGGGAGGAGTTGAGTTGCATGATACCATTATGAGACATGTTGGAGGAGGTGACTCGTAGAATTTAATACCTTGAGTGGAAAAAAGAATTACTTTTGATTTAGAGATCACTGGGACTCTTTATAAAAGCCTAAGGCAATTCACCAACAATCGTTTGGCGGGGGGCGAAGGGATGGCACACTCAGACTAGAATGGATGATGTGGATTACCTTGTTGAAGACAACACAAGGGATGATTTTGCTTATCACCAGAGATGGATGGAACCCATAGTAGGACCACTTTTGAAAATGATCCTGATTAGTAATTACTAAGAAGGGTAACCCAAGGTAGGGTGGCACGATGGCTGTGCAAGCTTGGAACAAAACTGCAAACGATGGGAATGATTCTAGCAACTAGGGAATAACTCAACAGACGAGAGTGATTCCACTGTCGAAAAGTTATAGCATAACCGAGGAAACTGAGAGCACTATGCAATTTAATGCCGACGATGAAACCTAATGATTACTCGTGCTCTCAAGAACTTGATCATTTCCATATTCATCAAGGTTTTACCAACATCCGTAACAAGGGTGCCGACAACACAACATACTACCATGATGAATGGTGATGGATGATGCAGATGCAAAGGAAGGTAACACCTTCTTATATTTCACGTTAGTGAGGCCAAGGAAACAGAATCAGGATGATCGAACGAGAGACATTTAGCACTCCGCTTCTAATGTTCTGCTTGATGTGCTAGCGTAACCCATTTATTGATATGATTTGGTATCTAGGACATCAAGTTAAAGGTCGGACTTCGGGAGCTCAAGAATACATAAGGACCAACTACTGGAGTAAATCCTACGAAATCCTTATGGGGATGTGGCATATTTCCTCAATCAAGATACTACAATAATAGGTCTTCCAACTAGCTATGTTGGCCACGATATCCACTTTACCGGATTATAGAGAGACTAATATTATAGTTCTTGGGACACGTTCCAACCATCATATCTGCCTGAGATTCAAATCTGGTTGGTGTCAGAATATTCCAGACTCATCGACTATAGAAAAAAAAATGAAAGTTTGCGACATAAATCGACGAGATGACGTTGCGAGATTCTTGGGAAATGGACTACGGTAGTAAGCTCCAAAACATGAACTGGTCCAGCTACAACATGTGAACACGTTGTCTGAGACTAGCATGACCATATAGTAGTCTTATAATAAAACACTACCGAGTTCTGATTGGAAACCATCATTAAAATAACGAAGTCTTGTGCATGTCTGGGCCCTTCAGGTTTAGCACTTGAACTTCTTATCCTTGAACAACTCAATCAGTGGCTTGGTGTGCTACGTAGTTCATATGGAACGAAGATGATCAGTCTAACAGACCACAGAATACTTTGCACGTGCATGAATGACTTGGGATGACTTGAGAGGAAGTAAAAACAACTTTTCTCAAATTCACGGCGGCAACTTGCATCAAATGCACGTGAATTAGAGGAGGTCACATCTTTCATCCGAACATATACTTCACGAACGGGTCATGAAGATAGTGCTTATAAAAGTTTCCAATGCTACTTAGATGTTCAACACGAACCATGGATGAGACAAAATGCTGCTGATGGGCTCAACAACAAGTCATCGAGATTCCTGTAGAGATGGAATTCCACAACTATGTGAACAAGGTGATAGCATTGGTCAGACCAAAAGATATAATGGTGTATGCTCGAGGGATTAGCCACGAGTAAGACAACATTAGGAGCATCGTTGCTTCTGATTTGATTTGACGATAGCCCATATTCAAATCAAAGATTGGATAAGATAATAGATCCAACAATTGACCACGAGGATCAATCAATGAAGATATCAACTTTCTTCAACACACACACACACACAAGATATCCATTTGGGGTGAACTAAGTCAGGTAAGCTTTTATCCTCCAACTCTCCAAGTTGTTGTTTAGCTTAACCAACTAGCTCAGGGGTATCCAACACAGACTTTTGGGGAAAAGGTGGTTCATAGGAATGAACCAACTTGATCACGAACTCAACATAGCGGTCAGGTGACAACCTGGTGATACTTCTGAGAAAATATTCGGAAAATCACGAACCACCGATATGTTACTAGGCTCGGGAGCAATCTTGCTTTTCAGGGCAAAACTGTATGATCAAATAAGCAAGGATTGGCACTATCCTAACTCGTTGATCGTAAATTGCACCAGAAATAAGGACTAGGTAGCACGATCCACCTTAGGGTTATGATTCAATAACCAAAACGCTAAGAATGAGATTATTGTCCATTTAACTACCAAGCGACAGAGTTGCTAGGGGTATAGATTTCACACCTCATGGTTCACTTGTCGGCGTTCCGGTTGCAACAACACGGGAACCCAAAAATGAATAATAAGGGCGAGGAATATCACTGTATCAAGAGTTCATAGCATGGTGGACAATTCCCATGACATTCTTGATATAAAGATGGTAATACTCTAGGGTAGAACAGAACAAAAGCCGGATTGGCATTTTGATATGTGGATTACAACTGCTTTGACCGAATCCTCGATATGGATGAGGTTCTGGAGTTTGTTTCTCCTAGTCATTCCGGAATGGAACAACTTGACAGACCACAAGAGTAATAGGCACCGATGAACGAATGCATGCATACTCTTGACTATCGATTGATAGACGGGGTCAGAAATACATCTAAGGAGGGACAACTCAAGGAACATATAACTTTCTGAGTTGTTGATGCATAAATTAGTATGTTGAGCAAAGCTCAACATATTTCTTCCGGATAACCCATGCAGAGAGGTAGAACTGGCAGAGTCACAATATAGAATGGAGAACTCAACAGGAGCACTCTGGTTGTGATTTTTTGGTTCAACGAGGAACTGCTGCCATAAGTAGTCCATGGTATTTGGAAGAACGATATACCATGAACCTCGAGGACTATTGCAAAGGTTACTAATAACCTAAAGGAACTAGCAACACTATCAACATGAAGTAAGTAGGGTGAATCTTGGTTCGAAAACCCAGGAATAGAATGCCTACTAACTAAATGGCATCACGGGATGCTTTCGAGAATGATGGCCAGAATGATCACACTGGGAACACAAAACATGGCTAGATTACTAGGCGATCCTCTAAGACACCTAGGGTCATAATAATAACTCCAACACAAATCCCGAGGCAGTACCTTAACACACTAGTTAGTGTGGTTGATCTGGCACAAAGGAACTTCGGAATGGCAAGAAGGAAGTTGCAAATGCATCAGACTATTTTAGAAACCTGGGATGACTCAGACAGCATAACAGCTGTAAATGCTCAAAGGATTTAAGACATCCTGCAAATGGTGGCATAACCACTCAATCGTCACAATATGAAGGTTCTGAGACCAACTATGAACACACAAAAGTAGTAGGCACTGAACTGAGGCTTGAATCCATCATTCCTATAAGTCTACATATTAGTAACATGTGATCCTGATAGAAAGAAGAGAAGGCCTAGTTCCTTAACCCCATAGGAACGATAGGATGACTCGGATCAGAAGGGCATAAGGTATAAGCGAAAAAGAGCCTTACACTCCCATCCACAATCAATTCCCTTATATAACTAAAGAACTTCTAGACTCAACTTCGACCAGTTTGGCTTGGTAATCCTATAGACAGTTAGGCTTTGATACCAAAGCTGTCAGGACCCCAATCATATGCCACACCAATCTAGCATGTAACACCTCATATCACTTTGCGGCCTCACGCACGGTATTCCCACGGGTGTCACCTTACTAGGCCCGGGACCATTGTTGACTTTTGGCTCACGTATATGATAGTGTCGCTAGCATCCATATGACAAAGAACCCGGGCTGACATGGCTAGTCGTGAACCCAAAGTGGCACTAACTTACAGGGACAGGCATACATGACCCATCAACGAACGTGTCGGTCATCAGTGAGTGAATTCGGGCTATAGCAACTGGGCTAACAGGACTCCGGAGAATCCGGGCTGTAGCAAGCTAGCAGAACTGCGGTAGACGCCGTGTGACATTCCCCCGAAGGGACATACATAGGAACGAAGAAGGACACAAGCCGGCCATCCTAAGTGTTCTGGAGCAGTAGCAAGCTACTAGGGCTCAGTGGAAGCACTAGGAGACATTTCCCGGTAAGAGAGGCTACCAAGGATAAACAACTAGATAGTCAGATCCCACACATACCAATCATTTCAAATCATACACACAATATGCTCGATATGTGCCAATACAACATGCAATCACAACATAACTCTACGACTCAAAGTATTTATTCAATAGGCTCCGAGGAGCGAGATATTACAAACATGGGTCTCATGACCCCACATTCAGAGCATACAAGTCAGAAGCACATGCGGAAGCTTAACATGTCTGAGTACAGACATCTACAAATGAAAAAGGCTGAGAAGCCTGACTAACTACCAGATCCTGGCAAGGGCACAAGATCGTAACCGAGGTATCAAGCTAAACGTCGAAGTCCACGCGGAACTACTAGTGGGATGGAAGTCTCTCTGCAAAACATAAAATAGGCAAACGTGAGTACAAATGTACGCAACAAGACTTACATCAGAACTATCTACATATGCATCATTATCAACAAAGGGATGGTGGGGTTTAACTACAACAAGCCATCTCTGACTCGGTGGCGATCCTGAACTACGACTGCAAGTAACTCTTTCGAGGTGGCGCGGACGAGTCCACATATTCACCATATCAATACACCACTATGGATCCGCTCCCGTCTCCCTACGAGAATGCCATCCATAGTACTCACGCTTATCTTGCTCATTTTAGAGTATCCACTTTCACTTGTCTATGAACTCTATAGGCAACCCAGATGTCCTTTACCACGGATGCGGCTATTCGAATAGATGATGTTAACCCTGTAGGGGTGTACTTCTTCATACACGCTCTCACCACTTACCGTCGTTTACATGACATGTACTCAGCAACCTTCAAGCGGAAGCCAAACGAGAGTGTCGGCCACAGACTACCTAAACACTCAAGTCTCTAGTCCAGGTTTATCGCCTATTCAGGTTCCATCCGCAGGGAGTCTGGCCGAGGATTCCGTATACGACCCCGAACGATGTGTGCAGGGTTCCCGTGACACCAAACGGGCGCCCGATGCACCGTGCCACGTGCCTACCGCATCATAGCCCACCCCTCGGGTTAGCGCTGCGCATGGCCTCCAGCATACTACAAACACCAGAAACTACTTGCAACTCCTGGCTAGAGGACATGGGTGATTAAGAAGCCGAGAGGGTCCATTGGTATCACGCCCAATATGAGACCCTATCCTAAGGGAACTCAAAGGTCCCACCAAGGATAGAAACGCATATTGGAGACGCTTTTGCAATGTGGATATCATTACATCGTACCCTTACATAATAGTTGGGGATACATACAAGAGGCATACAATGCCACACGGATACAACCACATCATACATAAGAGCATCATCCGACTACGGATGAAACACAAATAGAAACTCAAACGACATCCACCCTGCTAGCCCAGGCTGCCGGCCTGGAACCTATCCCCTGATCGAAGAAGAAGCATAAGAAGACTCCGAGACAAGCAAACATCACTCTTGCGTCATGATCATCGCATTACCTGCACCTACAACTGTTGTTGTAGTAATCTGTGAGCCACGAGGACTCGGCAATCCCATTACCATGGGTATCAAGACTAGCAAAGCTTAATGGGTATGGAAAGGATAAGTGGTGAGGTTGTAGCAGCGACTAGGCATATATGGTGGCTAACATATGCAAATAAGAGCGAGAAGAGAAGCAAAAGGAACGGTCGAGAAGCTAGAAGTGATCAAGAAGTGATCCTAAAACTATTTACGCACAATCATAACATAAAGACCGTGTTCACTTCCCGGACTCCGCCGAAAGAGACCATCACGGCTACACACGCGGTTGATGCATTTTAATTGAGTCAAGTGTCAAGTTCTCTACAACCAGATTTTAACAAATTCCCATCTGCCACATAACCGCGGGCATGGCTCTCAAAAGTTTATACCCTGCAGGGGTGTCCCAACTTAACCCATCACAAGCTCTCATGGTCAACGAAGGATATTCCTTCTCCCAGGAAGACCTGACCAGTCTCAGAATCCCGGTTTACAAGACATTTCAACAATGGTAAAACTAGACCAGCAAAGCCACCTGATGTGCCGACCAATCCCGATAGGAGTCGCACGTACCTCGTTCTCAGGGCACACCGGATAAGTCAAGCTACGAGTAAAACCAGCCCTCAAGTTTCCTCGAGGTGGCCACATAGGTTGCTCGTTTCGGACCAACACTCGAAGGAGCACTGGCCCGATGGGGGGGGGTTAAATAAAGATGACCCTCGGGCTCCGGAAACCCAAGGGAAAAAGGCTTAGGTAGGCAAATGGTAAAACCATGGTTGGGCCTTGCTCGAGGAGTTTTATTCAAAGCGAACTGTCAAGGGGGTCCCATAAATCACCCAACCGCGTAAGGAACGCAAAATCAAGGAACATAACACCGGTATGACGGAAACTAGGGCGGCAAGAGTGGAACAAAACACCAGGCATAAGGCCGAGCCTTCCACCCTTTACCAAGTATATAGATGCATTAATTAAAATAAGATATATTGTGATATCCCAACATAATCCTGTCCATCATGGAGCAATCTTCAACTTCACCTGCAACTAACAACGCTATAAGAGGGGCTGAGCAAAAGCGGTAACATAGCCAAGCAATGGTTTGCTAGGAAGGTTGTAAAAGGTTAGAGGCTGACATGGCAATTTGGGAGGCTTGATGAACAAGTGATAGGTAGCGCAGCATAGCGATAGAACGAAGCAACTAGCATAGCAATGATAGTAGTGAGATCCAAGGTGACGGTCATCTTGCCTGAAATCCCGCTAGGAAGAAGAACAAGTCCATGAAGAAGATGAAGCCACGAAGACGAACCAAGCGTAGACGAACAAATCATCACGACCGCAACGAAACATGAACTAACGAGAAGGAGCACAACCGAAAAGAAGCAAACAACAAGGTAAACACACAACACATAAACATGGCATGATGCACAACCAAGCATGATGCATGAAAAGGCTATATTATGCTACACATGGCAAGAGATGATGCATACAAGAACAACACATAAGAGCAAGTTTAAATGAGGCCGGAAACAACATATAACAATTCCGGTAAGTCCTCATCTGCAACTTTCGAAATTGGTCCAAATATGAATAAACCTTATGTTCAAGCTGTTGAATAGCAAGTTAAAATGCACCAAGATGATCTACACGAAATTCTAGTCAAGTTACATATAAAGTTCAATTAGTTCGTAGCTACAGCCTAGAAGATATGAGCAAAACAAGTTATACATGGCGTTGATGCAAAAATGCATTCTAACATCAAGCAAACACTCTCAAAACATGGATGCAACATGATAAGATGAAACTACATGCAAAATCAAGCAAGTTTCATATAAAGCACCCTCAAAGCAACGATTCAACACATACACATGAAACAAGTTTAAAGGACAAGCTGTCCAAAACAGCAACTAGGCATCTAGCAAGCATCAGAACAATATGCTACATCACCTCAACATGAAAACAAAACGCATGGACATGATGTACAGGTAAAGCATGACAAAACATGAACACTGAGCAATCTCCAGAATTCACTATAACATGCTCAAAATGTCATGGCAAGATTGCAAATAATAACAGTTTCACAGACTTAGCAGAAATCACTAGACATGGCAGAAATAACATCAGGTTGCAATGTTTAGAGCTATCAAATAACATGCTACGGGAACTTATCGTGGCAAACAAAGGCATGGAATGCTAATACTAAAGACAAAGAACAAAACTCCCTTGCTGAACTAATTCAAAAGATCAGCAGAAAAGATGGTGGCATCCATGCAAACATGGCATATGACATGACAGATTCAGACAGTGAAAATAACAGTACATGGCAGAAACAACGATAAGTAGGCATGTTGGTGAGCTTGTACAACTCACCACAGAGCAATACATGGCATCATAAGGTGACAAACTGTCACGCCCAAGATGCGACCCTATCCTAAAGGAACTCGTAGGTCCCACCAAGGATAGAAGCGCATCTTGAATACGCTTTTGCAAGGTGGATATCATTACATCAACATTACATAATAGTGGGTATACATCCGATACATACAATGTCACATGAATACAACAATACAACATACAAGAACAACATCCGACTACGGATGAATCATAAACAGAAACTCAAACAATATCCACCCTGCTAGCCCAGGCTGCCGACCTCGAACCTATCCCCTGATCAAAGAAGCAGAAGAAGAAACTCGAAAACAAGCAACATCGCTCTCGCGTCATGATCATCGCATAACATGTACCTGCAACTGTTGGTGTAGTAACCTGTGAGCCACGAGGACTCAGCAATCCCATTACCATGGGTACCAAGACTAGCAAAGCTTAATGGGAAAGGAAGGGGTAAAGTGGTGAGGTTGCAGCAGCGACTAAGCAAGTATGGTGGCTAACATACGCAAATGAGAGCGAGAAGAGAAACAAACGAATGGTCGTGAAGCTAGCAATGATCAAGAGGTGATCCTGAACTCTTACTTACGTCAGACATAACCCAGAAACCGTGTTCACTTCCCGGACTCCGCCGAAAAGAGACCATCACGGCTACACACGCGGTTGATGCATTTTAAATCGGCTCAAGTGTCAAGTTATCTACAACCGGACATTAACAAATTCCCATCTGCCTATAACCGCAGGCACGGCTTTCGAAAGATTATACCCTGCAGGGGTGTCCCAACTTAGCCCATGACAAGCTCTCGCGATCAACGAAGGAATAGACCTTCTCCCAGGAAGACCCGATCAGACTCGGAATCCCAGATTACAAGACATTTCGACAATGGTAAAACAAGACCAGCAAGACCGCCCGATGCGCCGACAATCCCGATAGCAGCTGCACATATCTCGTTCTCAGGGCAACACTGGATGAACACTACGTACAACTAAAACCAACCCTCAAGTTTCCCCGAGGTGGCGCTGCAAGTGGCTCTGGTTCGGACCAACACTTAGACAAGCACCGGCCTGGGGGGGGGGGCTAAAATAAAGATGACCCACGAGAGAGCGACTCCCAAGGGAAAAGTAGGTGGTGGTGAGGCAAATGGTAAAACCAAGGTTGGGCCTTGCTGGAGGAGTTTTATTCAAAGCGAACTGTCAAGGGGGTCCCATAAATCACCCGACCGCGTAAGGAGCGCAAAATCCGGGAACATAACACCGGTATGACGGAAACTAGGGCGGCAAGAGTAGAACAAAACACCAGGAAAAAGGCCGAGCCTTCCACCCTTTACCAAAAATATAGATGCATTAATAATATAAGAGATACTGTGATATCCCAACAAAACCCTGTCCACCATGGAGCAATCTTCAACTTCACCTGCAACTAACAATGCTATAAGTGGGGCTGAGCAAAGCGGTAACATAGCCAAACAATGATTTGCTAGGAAGGGTGTCAAAGGTTAGAGGTTCATTTCAATTTGGGAGGCTTGAAGAGCAAATGATAGGTAACGCAGCATAGAGATAGAACGAAGCAAATAGCATAGCAATGATAGTAGTGAGATCCAGGGTAGCGGTCATCTTGCCTGAAATCCCGCTAGGAAGAAGAACGAGTCCATGAAGAAGACGAACGAGAGTAGTCGAACGAATCCTCACAATCGCAACATTACCGGAACTAAGAAGCAACACCGGAAAGAAACAAACAACATGGTAAATGCACAAGCATAAACATGGCATGATGCGCAAACAAGTATGATGCATGTCCGGTTTAATGAGGCATGGCAAAGTGCAACAAACAATACTACAAGTTAAGTGGAGCTCAATATGCAACGAGTTGCATATTGACAAAACAACACATCAATTATTTAGTTCTCTCTCGGTTATGCTACTCATCAATATTAAATGTTGTTAAACATGGCAAGGGGTGAATCAAAAGTAAACTAACTATTTAGTCAAGTTTAAATGAGGCCGGAACAACAAACAACAATTCCGGAAAATCCCCATATGCATATTTTGAATTAGCTACTGTTCTGCCCTAAAACATATTTTAAAGTTGTTAAATAGGAAAATAAAGTTCACCATGTTAATCTATGCATTTTTCCACCCCATTTACATATAAAGTTTATTTAAAATGGAGCTACGGTTATTTAGTTATGAAATAAATCATTTTAACATGGCATTTGGGCAAATTTAATCAAACAGCAATTAAACATTTTTAACATGGATGAAAATAGCAGATTATGAAACTAGATGCAATTCTAATCATTTTACATATATGACCTGTTTAATTTGGATGCATGGATAATTACTTATTAACACTTTAAAATGATGGCATTTCCTGTAAATATGCATGCACTGGAAAAAAAGCTAAAATAGACAGACTGGGAAAAAAATATGCGCGGGCCGGATTGCATCCAGTGCAGCTTCCCAGGAGATGAGCAGGCCTAAGTGGGTGTGGGAGTGCAAAATAACAGGAAACTAAGCAAAAATGGGGGCGGCTGGGACTCGAACCCCACACCCCTCAAATGGATATAGGCTGCGCTAGCCACTGGGCTAACTGATATGCTTGCGGTGGAATATAGTGGCAACTCTAAATAACCTCTACATGCCAGAACGGATCTAGGAAAAATAACGAAACTTCAGAGATGGAGGAAGTTTCTCACAGCGGGGAAACAAAGACGCTGGTGGCCATGGCGAGGCAGGGGCGCAGCTCGAGGTTGGTACTTGAGCGGTTGGAGCTGCTGGCACGGTGGGAAGGTGGAGGAGGCCGGCGAGGAGGCGGTGACTCATCTTCTGGGTGCGCCGGCGAGAGGGTGCAGCGACTGCTGCTGTTGCCTGAAGAAAGGAAGGAGAGAGAGATTCAGAGAGGGAACAGGGGAAGGACGCACAGAGAGACGAGAGACAGGGAGGTGAGACGAGGAAAGCAGAGGAACCAACAGGAGGAGAAGGGCAGCGGTGCTCATCTCATGGTCGTCGGCGGCAGGGCCGGTTCTAGGCGTGGGGGTTCAGTTCAGGGCAGCGGTGGACGGACCCAGCGAACGAAGCGGAGCTCCATGCTTCGGGCGCCATGGACGAGCTCCTTGCATCGCTCCTGTTAACCCACAGCAAAGAGAGGGCCGGAGATATTAGAGAGAGCGAGGAACAAAAGAGAGAGGGGAGGAAGGAGAGTGGGACGGCCTGGGGGTCCGGCGGCAACGACTCCGGCGAGGTGAAGTGGTCCTGGACGAGGAGGAGGCTACGGCCTCAGACGCTCGTGGCGCAGGGGCGCGCGAAGCATGCGGCTGATGGCGGCCGGGGCGACGCTGGTTGGTCGGGGATGCAAAACGAGGAGGTGGACTTGGCGGGGCTTCGGGTCCATGAAGCAGAGGAAGCAGGGGAAGAAGACGTCGAGGAGGAGGCCGATCCGTGGCTCGAATGAGTGCTTGCGAGGCCGAGGGAGACACAGAAGGAGAAGGGCGAGCCGAGCTGAACAGGTCGAAGAGGAGCTCGGTCTCCTCTTGGTCATGGCGTCGGCGGGCGCATGGGTGTCCTAACCTTGGCGGCAGCGAGGGCAGGAAAGGGGAGAATGGATAGAGGAGGAGGACTAGGGCACCGAGGCATGTTATATAGGGGCCTAGGGGGGGTCTCCGGCCGTCAAATCACTCGGGAGGTCGACGTGGCGTGCGTGGATGTCCTACCGTACAGGAGGTAGAAGAAGAACAGAAGAGGTCGGTTCTGGTGGGCTAGTCGGGCTGAAAGAGGTAAGTGAGGTGGGCTGCGGTCTAGGAGAGGCCCGGGTAAGGAGAATGTAAGTCTCCCTTTACTTATATTTCTGTTTAATAAATAAACAGTCTCCAAAGGAAAATGTCCAGGAGCTTTGGGGAAGAATATGAATGAAATAGAGATACACTTGGACTCCTGGAATTATGCTCAATCTAATAAAATAGGTTTGGGCATTTTTAGCGAAAGAAAATTATCGCAAGTTTGAATTTAATTCAAACTTGAGGCAATTTTGATTCCAACCAAATCAAGTCCAAAGGAGCTGAAATTTGGCAGAGAGGGTGTAGGCAAGGTTAGAGAGTCAAAACTTGAAGAAGGAAAGGCCACAGGATTTAACATGCACGTGTGTTGTGGTAAATTCCAAATTAATGGAATATTAATTTATAGCTCCCTAAATATCGAGAGGATATGTTTTAAAGAGAATCACCATGTGAATTCCCTCGATTTGAATGGATCAAAGATCCATGCCATTTATTTAGTTGAGTTGCAAAAGATTTATGAGATGATGGCATGATGACATGATGCAATGCAAATGATGCAATGATGAATGCAACGAACAAAACAAATCACACGACAAAACCCGGAATATATGGAAGACTTCTCGAGCATCGGTCTCGGGGCGTTACAACACTCCACCACTACAAGAGGATCTCGTCCCGAGATCTAGGATGGCACCGGAGAGACATGGAAGAGGAAGAGAGAGGTAAAACTAAATTGCTTCTTCAACAAATGAGTGAAACCAAAGAACTTTGAGAGGTTAAAAATTTGAAAGAAAGAACACAACAGAGATGAACGAGATTGCAAACAATCCTTAGAAAAGAGGAACAGGGAACATTACGAGAACTTGAAGGTTGCCAAGACATGAATCGAGAGTTTAATTGACAAGATAGAATTCGAAACCACTCCGGTTAAAACAAGATGAGAGAGGAAGAATGATATAATTTGGGCAGCACTCCGACTGTAAATGGAAGGAGTTGAACATGAACTTGACAAATGAGAGGATACTTGATGAAAACAACAACACACTGCCTCCGGAATTGAAAGAATGGCACAAGGGGTAAGAAACATTTCAGACCGCACTCCGGTTGAGAAGGGAGGCAAAACTTGATAAGATGAGAGAACTCAAATGAAAACACAACACTCCGGCTAAACGGATAAGCAAGGAAAATAACATGATCTTGACAAAACAAGATTATTGGTAGAAGAGAGCAACATCACAAAGCCTCCAGAAACAATGCATGATAGTTAGATAGTTGGAATGAATAGAACGAAGAATGAAACCAACGTCTCCTACCATAATTGAATTTGAAAGAGCATGCCTACGAAGTAGGATTGAACGGAGTTGTTTGAAAAAAAACAACAACGGTAAGAATAAGCTTGTAGCAGGCTTATGGAAACATCTCAAAATTATGAGGTGAGCTTCTGCCACCAACGTAAAGAAATGATTGGATTGATATCAACAAGGAGACGAGAAACTTATTTCACCGGGAGGACAAATGAAGAACTTGGGTCATTTATAAGCACCATAAATAGCAACAATTCCTAGGGAAAGCTTTAGGTGAAATATAACCCAAGATAACTCCAATGAAGAGATTGATGGATTTAAATACCTCATTCTAGACAATAAGTGAATCATGAAGCACGAGGAGAAATTGCCAAGAGTGACATAACACCATCTCAAGAGATAAGGTAGAAAGAATTGCACTTCGGAATGCAAGAAGAAGAATACTTGAGCTCCTCGAAGAAAAACATGTGTTGAACACCATGTTTATTTTAGAGTATAGCTTGGCGGGTCATAACTTCAAGAGAAATCTTGAATAACAAATCGAGAATGAAAGGAATCCTTGACGAACCACCATGTCCATGAAGAACTCCGGTAATAAAAGGATGATAAAAAGAAAGAGAACTTGAAAACACAAGGTGAAGCCTTGCGATGATTTAGAAGGAGCTTCGCGATGAGATAATTGAGAGAGCTTGGAACTCCGAAAAGAAAGATGAACATCTTAGAACCGAGAATGTGATACGATGAACAAACACCGAAAAGAAGAGATTAATCAACTTGGATGAAACAAGAATAAGAATTATGTTATGTGTATCCTTCACCAATTTAATTGATGATAAGCAACGGATTGGGCACACTACTTATTCTTTTGCAAGGATTGAAGAGAGATATAGCGCCAACTTGAAGAAGTCTTTGACGAATCACCGAGAGGATTGGAAAGGACGAATGAAATGATATGGTAATAAAGGGAGAGGAATCTTGAACGGACCACCGTAAAAATTGAAAATGAACATAGCAAAGGCACAATTCACCGGGAAGAATTGGAAAACGAATGAAGATACTTGAGGGGATTTAAATACATGAGAACAAAGAGATCATGAACTGATTAGAGGGTATTTGAACGATGCACCGGTAAGATTTGGAGAATGATAGCTACACGCTGAGAATGAAGAATTATGACATGATGGCCTTCGGAGGAAAGAAATGGAAACAACTCATGAAATGCTTCGGATGGTAAGAAAAGAATTGTCACAATCAAAAACAATTATGAGAGGATGGCGTCAAGCTAGAACCATGAATCTTGAATAGAATGGACCAAGATTTAGAGGAAACACTTCTTTGGTCTTCAAATGTTGAGAAAGATGATGAGAACCACCATGAATTGTTGAGATACTCCGGAACGAAAATTGGAAAGGTTGAACCAACGATGAAAAGAATTTGAAAGATCTTGGAGAAAGACATATGACTGATGATAACCCATTCTTACGTCAAACTTTGAAAAGAATTTTAGAAGCTCGGGAAAATTAGAAGAGTCAGGTAAGATCCCGGGAAAAGACCTTTGGTTAGGGCCCACTGAAAAGAAACACACCGTTGAACAATTTTAAAGAGAGGTTGCACCGGTTGAATTAAATGTCTTGAATGAGATAACAACCTTGAAATATCTTGAGCGGATTGAGAATGGAACCACAAGTCTTGTGAGATATTTTCAGCACTCCAGAACAAATGAATGGGAAGAAATGAATGATTAAGAGGTGCATTGGCATGAGAAAGCATTAGAAACGAGGAAAGGAATATGATGAATATCGAAAGCTTGAATTGGATCCACCGGAGAAGAAACAACAATGAAAGATGATGAACTTGAAACTGTTGAGCATCTTCATGGGAAATCACCGGATAAGAACATTGATTGAAAAGAGTGAAGAGACTTCACATGAATAAATGGATACTTGATTAAAAAAAATCTGAGTCCTTGAAGAAAAAGGGTGGGAGGGCGGGAAAACAAAGACAACTTGGGATGGATGAAACAAACACCGTTGAGAAAACTTAGAATTGATCTTGCAAATGTTGGAATGATCGGATGCACTTGAAGAGAAACATGCCGGTTGGGAAAAGAATTAACATGACAACCTCAATGATCAAGAAGGATTAGTATTCATATAGAAATATGAGAACACCATTTAGGAAAAGGTATGGATTAAACGTTTGACTTCGAAGCAACTTGAATACCACAAATAAAACAAAACAAAGGATTTGGCTTGCAGAATAAGTCGGAACAAATACATATGATAGAGATTTACCCAATCCCGTATCATGCATCTGTTGGAAAGATATTCTAGGATCTACTAGAATTCCCACCTATGAACTCCCGAAACTTTCTGGTTATGCAATCTGGTGTTGGGGATACAGGGGAAGCAATATATCTCACCCAAACTAACAATCCCTACATTCAGCTGTATCCATCTGTCAACACATAACCAAGAAAACTCCGGAAATCGTGTACCTCAACCTTCGAAAAGCATCCGTTATACGAGTTATGGCAATACTCCCGAACTCCCCAGTACTGGGTGACGTCGAGGTTATCTCACCAACAACTGCATAAAAGAGATTTTCGATGTCGGCAAAACTCAGGTATTCCAGAACTGCAACGATAAAATTATGACGACAACACCTCGGAGCTCAACTCCCCGGGACACTGCCACAACCCGTAAATGTCAGGAGGCACCAAGAACAATGTTCTCGTCATAAGAATATCAGAACGATCCCAAGATACCCGCGTGATCCTAAAAAAATTTGAAGGGGAAGAGCAGTAATTCAAAACACCTACATCAAGATTCCTTACCAGAGCGACGAAGGGGCTGAGGAGTAAAAAGAATTCCTACTCTCTGATATATATAATACTAAGACTCAAAACAGTTTTTTTCTAGACTCAACAACGGCCAACAATCAAGGGGGCTCCTATGGTCGGTCGAGGCTCTGATACCAACTTGTCACGCCCAAGATGCGACCCTATCCTAAAGAAACTCGAAGGTCCCACCAAGGATAGAAGCGCATCTTGAAGACGCTTTTGCAAGGTGGATATCATTACATCAACATTACATAATAGTGGGGATACATCCGATACATACAATGTCACATGAATACAACAATACAACATACAAGAACAACATCCGACTACGGATGAATCATAAACAGAAACTCAAACAATATCCACCCTGCTAGCCCAGGCTGCCGACCTGGAACCTATCCCCTGATCGAAGAAGCAGACGAAGAAACTCCAAAACAAGCAACATCGCTCTCGCGTCATGATCATCGCATAACCTGTACCTGCAACTGTTGGTGTAGTAACCTGTGACCCACGAGGACTCAGCAATCCCATTACCATGGGTACCAAGACTAGCAAAGCTTAATGGGAAAGGAAGGGGTAAAGTGGTGAGGTTGCAGCAGCGACTAAGCAAGTATGGTGGCTAACATACGCAAATGAGAACGAGAAGAGAAACAAACGAACGGTCGTGAATCTAGCAATGATCAAGAGGTGATCCTGAACTCCTACTTACATCAAACATAACCCAGAAACCGTGTTCACTTCCCGGACTCCGCCGAAAAGAGACCATCACGGCTACACACGCGGTTGATGCGTTTTAAATCGGATCAAGTGTCAAGTTATCTACAACCAGACATTAACAAATTCCCATCTGCCTATAACTGCAGGCACGACTTTCGAAAGATTATACCCTGCAGGGGTGTCCCAACTTAGCCCATGACAAGCTCTCGCGATCAACGAAGGAATAGACCTTCTCCCAGGAAGACCCGATCAGACTCGGAATCCCAATTTACAAGACATTTCGACAATGGTAAAACAAGACCAGCAAGACCGCCCGATGCGCCGACAATCCCGATAGGAGCTGCAGATATCTCGTTCTCAGGGCAACACCGGATGAACACTACGTACAACTAAAACCAACCCTCAAGTTTCCCCGAGGTGGCGCTGCAAGTGGCTCTGGTTCGGATCAACACTTAGACAAGCACTGGCCCGGGGGGGCTAAAATAAAGATGACCCTCGAGAGAGCGACTCCCAAGGGAAAAGTAGGTGGTGGTGAGGCAAATGGTAAAACCAAGGTTGGGCCTTGCTGGAGGAGTTTTATTCAAAGCAAACTGTCAAGGGGGTCCCATAAATCACCCGACCGCGTAAGGAACGCAAAATCCGGGAACATAACACCGGTATGACGGAAACTAGGGCGGCAAGAGTGGAACAAAACACCAGGCAAAAGGCCGAGCTTTCCACCCTTTACCAAAAATATAGATGCATTAATAATATAAGAGATATTGTGATATCCCAACAAAACCCTGTCCACCATGGAGCAATCTTCAACTTCACCTGCAACTAACAATGCTATAAGAGGGGCTGAGCAAAGCGGTAACATAGCCAAACAACGGTTTGCTAGGAAGGGTGTCAAAGGTTAGAGGTTCATGGCAATTTGGGAGGCTTGAAGAGAAAATGATAGGTAACGCAGCATAGCGATAGAACGAAGCAACTAGCATAGCAATGATAGTAGTGAGATCCAGGGTAGCGGTCATCTTTCCTGAAATCCCGCTAGGAAGAAGAACGAGTCCATGAAGAAGACGAACGGGAGTAGTCGAACGAATCCTCACAATCGCAACATTACCGGAACTAAGAAGCAACACCGGAAAGAAACAAACAACATGGTAAATGCACAAGCATAAACATGGCATGATGCGCAAACAAGTATGATGCATGTCCGGTTTAATGAGGCATGGCAAAGTGCAACAAACAATACTACAAGTTAAGTGGAGCTCAATATGCAACGAGTTGCATATTGACAAAACACCACATCAATTATTTAGTTCTCTCTCGGTTATGCTATTCATCAATATTAAATGTTGTGAAACATGGCAAGGGGTGAATCAATAGTAAACTAACTATTTAGTCAAGTTTAAATGAGGCCGGAACAACAAACAACAATTCCGGAAAATCCCCATATGCATATTTTGAATTAGCCACTGTTCTGCCCTAAAACATATTTTAAAGTTGTTAAACAGGAAAATAAAGTTCACCATGTTAATCTATGCATTTTTCCACCCCATTTACATATAAAGTTTATTTAAAATGGAGCTACGGTTATTTAGATATGAAATAAATCATTTTAACATGGCATTTGGGCAAATTTAATCAAACAACAATTTAAACATTTTTAACATGGATGAAAATAGCAGATTATGAAACTAGATGCAATTCTAATCATTTTACATATATGACCTGTTTAATTTGGATGCATGGATAATTACTTATTAACACTTTAAAATGATGGCATTTCCTGTAAATATGCAGGCACTGGAAAAAAAGCTAAAATACACAGACTGGGAAAAAAATATGCGCAGGCCGGATTGCATCCAGTGCAGCATCCCAGGAGATGAGCAGGCCTAAGTGGGTGTGGGAGTGCAAAATAACAGGAAACTAAGCAAAAATGGGGGCGGCTGGGACTCGAACCCTAGACCCCTCGAATGGATACAGGCTGCGCTAGCCACTGGGCTAACTGATATGCTTGCTGTGGAATATAGTGGCAACTCTAAATAACCTCTACATGCCAGAACGGATCTAGGAAAAATAACGAAATTTCAGAGATGGAGGAAGTTTCTCACAGCGGGGAAACAAAGAGGCTGGTGGCCATGGCGAGGCAGGGGCGTAGCTCGAGGTTGGGACTTGAGCGGCTGGAGCTGCTAGCGCAGTGGGAAGGTGGAGGAGGCCGGCGAGGAGGCGGCGGCTCATCTGCTGGGTTCGCCGGCGAGAGGGTGCAGCGACTGCTGCTGTTGCCTGAAGAAAGGAAGGAGAGAGAGATTCAGAGAGGGAACAGAGGAAGGACGCACACAGAGACGAGAGACAGGGAGGTGAGACGAGGAAAGCAGAGGAACCAACAGGAGGAGAAGGGCAGTGGTGCTTATGTTGTGGTCGCCGGCGGCAGCGCCGTTTCTAGGCGTGGGGGTTCAGTTCAGGGTAGCGGTGGACGGATCCAGCGAACGGAGCGGAGCTCCATGCTTCGGGCGCCATGGACGAGCTCCTTGCATCGCTCCTGTTAACCCACAGCAGAGAGAGGGCCGGAGAGATTAGAGAGAGCGAGGAACAAAAGAGAGAGGGGAGGAAGGAGAGTGGGACGGCCTGGGGGTCCGGTGGCAACGACTCCGGCGAGGTGAAGTGGTCCTAGACGAGGAGGAGGCTGCGGCCTCAGACGCTCGTGGCGCAGGGGCACGCGAAGCATGCGGCTGATGGCGGCTGGGGCGATGCTGGTTGGTCGGGGATGCAAAACGAGGAGGTGGACTTGGCAGGGCTTCGGGTCCATGAAGCAGAGGAAGCAGGGGAAGAAGACATCGAGGAGGAGGCCGATCCGTGGCTCGAATGAGTGCTTGCGAGGCCGAGGGAGACGCGGAAGGAGAAGGCCGGGCCGAGCTGATCAGGTCGAAGAGGAGCTCGGTCTCCTCTTGGTCATGGCGTCGGCGGGCGCGTGGGTGTCCTAACCTTTGCGGCGGCGAGGGCAGGAAATTGGAGAATGGATAGAGGAGGAGGACTAGGGCACCGAGGCATGTTATATAGGGGCCTAGGGGGGGTCTCCGGCCGTCAAATCACTCGGGAGGTCGACGCGGCGTGCGTGGATGTCCTGCCGTACAGGAGGTAGAAGAAGAACAGAAGAGGTCGGTTCTGGTGGGCTAGTTGGGCTGAAAGAGGTAAGTGAGGTGGGCTGCGGTCTAGGAGAGGCCCGGGTAAGGAGAATGTAAGTCTCCCTTTACTTATATTTCTGTTTAATAAATAAACAGTCTCCAAAGGAAAATGTCCAGGAGATTTGGGGAAGAATATGAATGAAATAGAGATATAGTTGGACTCCTGGAATTATGCTCAATCTGATAAAATTGGTTTGGGCATTTTTAGCGAAAGAAAATTATCGCAAGTTTGAATTTAATTCAAACTTGAGGCAATTTTGATTCCAACCAAATCAATTCCAAAGGAGCTGAAATTTGGCAGAGAGGGTGTAGGCAAGGTTAGAGAGTCAAAACTTGAAGAAGGAAAGGCCACGGGATTTAACATGCATGTGTGTTGTGGTAAATTCCAAATTGATGGAATATTATTTTATAGATCCCTAAATATCGAGAGGATATGTTTTAAAGAGAATCACCATGTGAATTCCCTCGATTTGAATGGATCAAAGATCCATGCCATTTATTTAGTTGAGTTGCAAAAGATTTATGAGATGATGGCATGATGACATGATGCAATGCAAATGATGCAAGTATGAATGCAACGAACAAAACAAATCACATGACAAAACCCGGAATATATGCAAGACTTCTCGAGCATCGGTCTCGGGGCGTTACACAAACACTAAGAAGACACATTTATGGAGGTAAACATGGCAATAGCATGGTCAAAGGGTGCATGGATCACTAGCAAAACACATGGCAAAACTGAACTTAATGTTAACAGGCTGATAGCAACAGTATTTAGCAACTTTGGAGCATGATAACAACAAGATACAGCAGGCTATAAATGCAAACAATGACACGGATTGATAGAGCATAACATGTCCTTAGTGAACATATCGAGATTATACATAGAATGACTTGTAGCACCAGGTTTACATAGCATCATGGTATAACAAATGCAGCCTAGCAAAACAATAACAACAAGTACCCTACTTCACGAGCTTGATGCACTCACTACAATTCTCACAAAAATACATGGATTGCACCAATGTAAAGATGGCATGAATATCCTCCTAAAACATGTAGACATCATGCTCAAAGGATGCACACACAAAACGCAACAAAAATGACAAATCAGCAAGTTATAACCGTTTCAGCAGGTTAACATCATATAGCACTCTTGCAACAATGATTAGGACATCAAGATGAACTCAAACAAGCATGGCACAATGGAGTGAAATGTTGAACATCGCACAATGAACATTTTGATATATTACACGCACTAAATGGGACATCACACAAGAAGTTATGGCATGTTGACCATGGCACCAGAATGTAAATATTTCGGGACTTGGAAAAAACACGGGGTCAACCTTGTCTTCCAGATCCAGATCTGGGCGGTGGGAGTTCGCCGGAGTTGGGGCTGCGCGGGGACCGGAGAAGAAGAGGAAGGCGCCCGCGGGGTCGGGGATGTCGGGGCCGGGTCGGTCCCGGCCGGATCCGGGCGGGGCGAGGCGCAGTCGCCGGTGGCATGGTGGCTACAGTCGGGCGCGGGCTCCAGCGTGGAGGCGAGCTGTGAGGTCGCTGGAGCGGCGGCGCGGTGGTTGACGACAGCGGGGCAGGCCGGCAGAGGCGCAGGGAGGCGGCAGCGGAGGAGTGGGCACCCGGCGCCGGCGGGCGGTGGCCGGAACTGAGGGGAGCTCGGTGGTGGTGGGGCCTAACGGGCCGCGGCGGTGGCGGATCGGGCCTGCGCAGGCCCACGACAGGCTCCGCGGGCCAGCGGCTGCGGGGGAGGCCAGGGCGCGATGTGGCCAGCGGGGATTTGCGCGGTAGGCGGCGGCGATGACGTGGCACGACCGGATTGGCCGGGCGACGTGGCCGGCGTACACATCTGGGCGGGTGGACAAGTCCGGCTGCGGGGGGAGGAAGAAGCTAGGGTTAGGGTGGATTCATCCACGAATTCCGGGGGAGGGGGTGTTTATATAGGTAGAGGGAGCTAGGAGAGTCCAAATGAGGTGCTGTTTTCGCCCACACGATCATGATCCAACGACGGAGAGCATGGAGGGGGTTTAGCTGGGTTATTGGGCTGTTTAGAAGGGTGTTGGGCTGCAAAGAGAGAGGGGCTTTTGTGGCTACCCGGTTAACCGTTAGGACGTCAAACAAATTCCAAATGGAACAAAAATTGACAGGCGGTCTACCTACTCTATAACAACACCGCACGCCAAGTTTCATCCCATTCCGAGAACATTTTTATGCCACTTATAAAATAATATTTCAAAGGTGCCGAGGGCGCGTGCGAGTGTGAAAGGGCTCGAAACGGACAACGGAGAGAACCGGGGGAACCCGAACGGATGCAAGTTTTGAAAAACATGCATATGAAATGCAGATGATGACATGTCAAAATGCAACACGCAAGCAAATGACATGGCAACAATGATGAATAGCTGGAAGACACCTGGCGCACCGGATCCGGGGCTTTACAAGTCTCCTCCACTAACAAGAGATCTCGTCCCGAGAAATTAGGAACGAGGTCGAAGAGAAAGAGGAAGAGGTGAAATAAGAACGCAAGAGAGAAGATGAACAAAGTCGAGAGCACTCGGTTAGGAAAGATGAACGGCGAATATGACGAGAATAAAATGCTCATGGAAACAAGATAGACTCTGAAACCACTCCGGTTAGAACAAGATAGAAAAGGAATGAATAAAAGAATTTCGGAAACACTCCAACTGAAAATGGAAGGATTAGAACATGAACTTCACCCAATGAGATGGCACTTGACGGGATGAACAATGCAATGCCTTCGGAAGAATTGAAAGAATTGAATGAAAAGAACTTAGAAGGAAGGGTTGAATGGAGTTGTTGAGAAAATCAACAACGAAAGAGTAAGCTTGTTGTGGACTTACCAAAACAACTCAAAACTTGAGGTGAAATTATACCACAACCAATGTCTGAATAGCCGAGAAGAACGAAGAAATGCAAAACTCCACTTCAGGAGAAAACAGAGAATTATTTGCACTTCGAGATGCGAGAAGAAAAGATACTTGAACTCCTCCAACAAGAATCTTGATGAACTCTTGAAGAATGAATTAAATCATGAAGAACCACCATGAAGAACTCCGGTGACAAAAGGATGATGAGATAGAATGAAGGAAGAAAGAATAAGATGAGCCTTGCGGTGATTTAGATGGAGGTTCCGACAAAATGGCTGTGGAAATTTGAACTCCAGAAAAAGAAAAGATGAAAACACTTGGAACTAGAATTTATTCATCAAGAACAAACTCCGAAGGAAGGGATTAATCACTTTGAGGAAATAACAATAAGATTTATTGTATGCTTTTCCTTCATCAAATTAAATTGATGACAAGCAAAAGATTTTGCATGCTACTTATTTTTGTTGAAAGGGATTAAGGGGTATATAGCGCAACCTTGAGGAAGGTCTTCAATAAACCAGCGGTAGGATTGGAAAGAACGAATGAATTGATATGATAAAAAAGGAAAAGGAATCTGAAGGAACCACCATTAGAATTCAAAAATGACTGAAGAAAGAGAATGAATCACCGGGAAGAATTAGAAGAACCAATATGCTTGAGGGGATTTAGATGCAAAGAACAAAGAGATCATGAGCTGATTAAAGAACACTTGAACGAAGCACCAGGAAAATTGGATAACGGTAGATGAAATGTGAGGACGAAGAATTCTTCTGGAATGATGGCCTCCGGTGAAAAGAAACGGGAAAATAACTTCTGACATACTCTGGATGGGTAAGAAAAGGAATATCTGACAAATGGACTAATTTGAGAGGATACATGAAGCTAGAACTGCGAATCTTTGAGGGAACGGGCAAGATTTAGAGGAAAGCTCTTCTTCTATCTTGAAATGTTGACAATGGCGACGAAGAACACCACCAAAATTGTTGAGACACTCCGGAAGAATGAAAAGAGGAAAAGTTGAACCAAAGTTGAAAATAATTCAAAAGCGATCTTGAAGATGGCATCTGGCTGATGAAATTCGTTCTTACGTCAAACTCGAAAAGAATTAGGAATGGCCCCGGAATAATTAGAAGAGTCAGGTATGATCCTGGGAAAAGATCTATGGGTTAGGGCCCACTAAAGAGAAAAATACGGTTGGAAAGGATTGTTGAACAGGTAGATGATGCAACGGAACAATTGAAATATTTGAATGAGGTGACAACCTCGAATTAATCCGAACACAGACAAATCTCCTGAGATGTCTTGAGCACTCTGGAAGGATAAACTGGTGAGAGGCAAACGAGGAGGGAGAACACTTGATCCAAGGAAAATGATATGATCAACCGAAAAACTTGAATTGAGTCCACCGGAGAAGAAAAAGAGATGAAGAATGTCGAACAAAATGAGAATTCAGCGGTTGAAACAATTGTCGAAAGAATGAAGAGGCTCCGTATGAATGAAATTGATGGTCTAAAGAGACTCAGGCTCTGGGAAGAAGAGGGTGGGAGGGCGGGAAAACAAAGGCGACTTGGAAGGGGAAACCGACGAATATCTTGAAGAGAAAACACCGGTTGAACGAATGCAAAGGCTTCGCACGAGTAGGATGGATACTCGATTACGGACTCCGGCTCCAAGAGTAAAAAAGGTGGGTGGGTGGGAAAAGAAAACAACTGAGGACTGAACTTGCAAAAACAAAGAGGGCCGAACCGTCTTGACGAGAAAATGCACCGGATGAAAAGAGGTGAGAACCAACGATCAGAAAACTAATCGCGTGATCCTAAAGAAAATTTGAAGGGGAAGAGAAGTAATTCAAAACACCTACGTCAAGATTCCTGACCAGAGCGACGAAGGGGCTGAGGAGTAAAAAGAATTCCTGCTCTCCGATATAACTAGATTCCGAAAACAGTTTTCTTCTAGAGTCGACAACGACCAACTATGAACAATCAAGGGGGCTCCTATGGTTGGTCGGGGATGTCGGGGCCGGGTCGGTCCCGGCCGGATCCGGGCGGGGCGAGGCGCGGCCGCTGGTGGCGCGGTGGCTGCGGTCGGGCGTGGGCTCTAGCGTGGAGGCGAGCTGCGAGGTCGCCGGAGGGGCGGCGCGGTGGTTGACGACAGCGGTGCAGGCCGACAGAGGCGTAGGGAGGCGGCGGCGGAGGAGCGGGCACGCGGCGCCGGCGGGCGGTGGCCGGAGCTGAGGGGAGCTCGGCGGCGGTGGGGTCCGACGGGGCGATGGCGGCGCAGGAGCTCAGGCGTGCGCGGGCCGCGGCGGTGGCAGATCGGGCCTGCGCGGGCCCACGACAGGCTCCGCGGGCCGGCAGTTGCGGGGCAGGCCAGGGCACGACGTGGCCAGCAAGGATTTGCGCGGTAGGCGGCGACGATGACATGGCACCACCGGATTGGCCGGGCGACGTGGCCGGCGTACACGTCCGGCACGGGTGCACAAGTCCGGCTGCGGGGGGAGGAAGAAGCTAGGGTTAGGGCAGATTCATCCACGAATTTCGGGGGAGGGGTGTTTATATAGGTAGAGGGAGCTAGGAGAGTCCAAATGAGGTGCAGTTTTCGCCCACACGATCGTGATCCAACGACGGAGAGCATGGAGGAGGTTTAGCTGGGTTATTGGGCTGTTTAGAGGGGTGTTGGGCTGCAAAGAGAGAGTGGCTTTTGCGGCTACCCGGTTAACCGTTAGGACGTCAAACAAACTCCAAATGGAACGAAAATTGATAGGCGGTCTACCTACTCTATAACAACACCGCACGCAAAGTTTCATCCCATTCCGAGAACATTTTTATGCTACTTATAAAATAATATTTCGAAGGTGCCGAGGGCGCGTGCAAGTGTGAAAGGGCTCGGAACGGACAACGGAGAGAATTGGGGGAACCCGAACGGATGCAAGTTTTGAAAAACATGCAGATGAAATGCAGATGACGACATGTCAAAATGCAACACGCAAGCAAATGACATGGCAACAACGACGAATAGCTGGAAGACACATGGCACACCGGATCTGGGGCTTTACAAGTCTCCTCCACTAACAAGAGATCTCGTCCCGAGATTTAGGAACGAGACGGAAGAGAAAGAGGAAGAGGTGAAATAAGAACGCAAGAGAGAAAATGAACAAAGTCGAGAGCACTCGGTTAGAAAAGATGAACGGCGAATATGACGATAATCAAATGCTCATGGAAACAAGATAGACTCTGAAACCACTCCGGTTAGAACAAGATAGAAAAGGAATGAATAAAAGAATTTCGGTAACACTCGAACTGAAAATGGAAGGATTAGAACATGAACTTCACCCAATGAGATGGCACTTGACGAGATGAACAATGCAATGCCTTCGGAAGAATTGAAAGAATTGAATAAAAAGAACTTAGAAGGAAGGGTTGAGCAGAGTTGTTGAGAAAATCAACAACGAAAGATTAAGCTTGTTGTGGACTTATCAAAACAACTCAAAACTTGAGGTGAAATTATACCACAACCAATGTCTGAATAGCTGAGAAGAACGAAGAAATGCAAAACTCCACTTCAGGAGAAAACAGAGAATTATTTGCACTTCGAGACGCGAGAAGAAAAGATACTTGAACTCCTCCAACAAGAATCTTGATGAACTCTTGAAGAATGAATTAAATCATGAAGAACCACCATGAAGAACTCTAGTGAGAAAAGGATGATGAGATAGAATGAAGGAAGAAAGAATAAGATGAGCCTTGCGGTGATCTAGATGGAGGTTCCGACGAAATGGCTGTGGAAATTTGAACTCCAGAAAAAGAAAAGATGAAAACACTTGGAACTAGAATTTATTCATCAAGAACAAACTCCAAAGGAAGGGATTAATCACTTTGTGGAAATCAAAATAAGATTTATTGTATGCTTTTCCTTCATCAAATTAAATTGATGAAAAGCAACAGATTTTGCATGCTACTTATTCTTGTTGAAAGGTCTTAAGGGGTATATAGCGCAACCTTGAGGAAGGTCTTCAATAAACCAGCGGTAGGATTGGAAAGAACGAATGAATTGATATGATAAAAAAGGAAAAGGAATCTGAAGGAACCACCATTAGAATTCGAAAATGACTGACGAAAGAGAATGAATCACCGGGAAGAATTAGAAGAACCAATATGCTTGAGGGGATTTAGATGCAAAGAACAAAGAGATCATGAGCTGATTAAAGAACACTTGAACAAAGCACCGAGAAAATTGGATAACGGTAGCTGAAATGTGAGGACGAAGAATTCTTCTGGAATGATGGCCTCCGGTGAAAAGAAACGGGAAAACAACTTCTGACATACTCCGGATGGGTAAGAAAAGGAATATCTGACAAATGGAATAATTTGAGAGGATACATGAAGCTAGAACCGCGAATCTTTGAGGGAACGAGCAAGATTTAGAGGAAAGCTCTTCTTCTATCTTGAAATGTTGACAATGGCGACGAAGAACACCACCAAAATTGTTGAGAAACTCCGGAAGAATGAAAAGAGGAAAAGTTGAACCAAAGTTGAAAAGAATTCGAAAGTGATCTTGAAGATGGCATCTGGCTGATGAAATTCGTTCTTACGTCAAACTCAAAAAGAATTAGGAATGGCTCCAGAATAATTAGAAGAGTAAGGGATGATCCTGCGAAAAGACCTATGGGTTAGGGCCCACTAAAGAGAAAAATACGGTTGGAAAGGATTGTTGCACAGATAGACGATGCAACGGAACAATTGAAATATTTGAATGAGGTGACAACCTCGAATTAATTCGAACACAGACGAATCTCCTGAGATTTCTTGAGCACTCCGGAAGGATAAACTGGCGAGAGGCGAACAAGGAGGGAGAACACTTGATCCAAGGAAAATAATATGATCAACCAAAAAACTTGAATTGAGTCCACCAGAGAAGAAAAAGAGATGAAGAATGTCGAACAAAACGAGAATTCACTGGTTGAAGCAATTGTCGAAAGACTGAAGAGGCTCCGCACGAATGAAATTGATGGTCTAAGGAGTCTCAGGCTCTGGGAAGAAGAGGGTGGGAGGGCGGGAAAACAAAGGCGACTTGGAAGGGGAAACCGACGAATATCTTGAAGAGAAAACACCGGTTGAAAGAATGCAAAGGCTTCGCACGAGTAGGATGGATACTCGATTATGGACTCCGGCTCCAAGAGGAAAAAAGGTGGGCGGGTGGGAAAAGAAAACAACTGAGGATTGAACTTCCAAAAACAAAGAGGGTCGGATCATCTTGACGAGAAAATACACTAGATGAAAAGAGGTGAGAACCAACGATCAGAAAACTAACCGCGTGATCCTAAAGAAAATTTGAAGGGGAGGAGAAGTAATTCAAAACACCTACGTCAAGATTCCTGACCAGAGCGACGAGGGGCCTGAGGAGTAAAAAGAATTCCTACTCTTCGATATAACTAGACTCCAAAAACAGTTTCCTTCTAGACTCGACAACAGCCAACTATGAACAATCAAGGCGGCCCCTATGGTCGGTCGAGGCTCTGATACCAACTTATCATGCCCAATATGCGACCCTATCCTAAAGGAACTTGAAGGTCCCACCAAGGATAGAAACGCATATTGGAGACACTTTTGCAAGGTGGATATCATTACATCGTACCATTACATAATAGTTGGGGATAGATACAAGAGGCATACAATGCCACACGAATACAACCACATCATACATAAGAGCATCATCCGACTATGGATGAAACACAAACAGAAAGTCAAACGACATCCACCCTGCCAGCCCAGGCAGCCGGCCTGGAACCTATCCCCTGATTGAAGAAGAAGCGGAAGAAGACTCCAAGACAAGAAAACATCGCTCTCGCGTCATGATCATCGCATTACCTGCACCTGCAACTGTTGCTGTAGTAATCTGTGAGCCACGAGGACTCAGCAATCCCATTACCATGGGTATCAAGACTAGCAAAGCTTAATGGGTATGGAAAGGATAAGTGGTGAGGTTGCAGCAGCGACTAAGCATATATGGTGGCTAACATACGCAAATAAGAGCGAGAATAGAAGCAAACGGAATGGTCAAGAAGCTAGAAGTGATCAAGAAGTGATCCTCAAACTATTTATGCACAATCATAACACAAAGACCGTGTTCACTTCCTGGACTCCGCCGAAAAGAGACCATCACGGCTACACACGCGGTTGATGCATTTTAATTGAGTCAAGTGTCAAGTTCTCTACAACCGGATATTAACAAATTCCCATCTACCACATAACTGCGGGCATGGCTCTCGAAAGTTTATACCCTGTAGGGGTGTCCCAACATAGCCCATCACAAGCTCTCATGGTCAATGAAAGATATTCCTTCTCCTAGGAAGACCCGATCAGTCTCGGAATCCTGGTTTACAAGACATTTCAACAATGGTAAAACAAGACCAGCAAAGCCGCCCGATGTGCCGACAAATCCCGATAGGAGTCGCACGTACCTTGTTCTCAGGGCACACCGGATAAGTCAAGCTACGAGTAAAACCAGCCCTCAAGTTTCCCCGAGGTGGCCTCGCAGGTTGCTCGGTTCGGACCAACACTCGAAGGAGCACTGGCCTAGGGGGGTTAAATAAAGATGACCCTCGGGCTCCGGAAACCCAAGGGAAAAAGGCTTAGGTAGGAAAATGGTAATACCAAGGTTGGGCCTTGCTGTCGGAGTTTTATTAAAAGCGAACTGTCAAGGGGGTCCCATAAATCACCCAACCGCATAAGGAACGCAAAATCAAGGATCATAACACCGGTATGACGGAAACTTGGGAAGCAAGAGTGGAACAAAACACCAGACATAAGGCCGAGCCTTCCACCATTTACCAAGTATATAGATGCATTAATTAAAATAAGATATATTGTGATATCCCAACATAATCATGTCCATCATGGAGCAATGTTCAACTTCAGCTGCAACTAACAACGCTATAAGAGGGGTTGAGCAAAAGTGGTAACATAGCCAAGCAACGGTTTGCTAGGAAGGTTGTAAAAGGTTAGAGGCTAACATGGCAATTTGGGAGGCTTGATGAACAAGTGATAGGTACCGCAGCATAGCGATAGAACGAAGCAAATACCATAGCAATGATAGTAGTGAGATCCAAGGTGACAGTCATCTTGCCTGAAATCCCGCTAGGAAGAAGAACGAGTCCATGAAGAAGATGAATCCACGAAGACGAACCAAGCGTAGACGAACGAATCCTCACGATCCCAACGAAACATGAACTAACGAGAAGGAGCACAACCGGAAAGAAGCAAACAACAAGGTAAACACACAACACATAAACATGGCATGATGCACAACCAAGCATGATGCATGACAAGGCTATATGATGCTACGCATGGCAAGAGCTGATGCATACAAGAACAACACATCAAAGCAAGTTTAAATGAGGCCGGAAACAACATATAACAATTCCGGTAAGTCCTCATATGCAACTTTCGAAATTGGTCCAGATCTGAATAAACCTCACGTTCAAGTTGTTAAAGAGCAAGTTAAAATGCACCAAGATGATCTACACGAAATTCTAGTTAAGTTACATATAAAGTTCAATTAGTTCGGAGCTACGGCCTAGAAGATATGAGCAAAAACATGGCATTGATGCAAAAATGCATTCAAACATCAAGCAAACACTCTCAAAACATGGATGCAACATGATAAGATGAAACTACATGAAACAAAATGGTTTAACACACTCCAAACGGAGCAATGGTTTAACACATACACATGAAACAAGTTTAAAGGACAAGCTGTCCTAAACAGCAACTAGGCATCTAGCAAGCATCAGAACAATATGCTACCGCACCTCAAAATGAAAACAAAAGCATGGACATAATGTACAGGGAAGCATGACAAAACATGAACACTGAGCTATCTCCATAAATCACTAGAACATGCTCAAAAGGTCATGGCAAGATTGCAAATAATAACAGTTTCACAGACTTGGCCGAAATCACTGGACATGGGAGAAATAACATCAGGTTGCAATTTTTAGAGCTATCAAATAACATGCTACAGGAACTTATCATGGCAAACAAAGGCATGGAATGCTAATACTAAAGACAAAGAACAAAACTCCCTTACTGAATGAATTCAAAAGATCAACAAAAAAGATGGTAGCATCCATGCAAACAAGGCATATGACATGGCAGATTCAGGCAGTGAAAAAAACAGTACATGGCAGAAACAACGATAAGTAGGCATGTTGGTGAGCTTGTACAACTCACCACAGAGAAATAAATGGCATCAAAAGGTGACCAACAGTAAGAAGACACATTTCTGGAGCTAAACATGGCAATATCATGGTCATAGGGTGCTTGGATCACTAGAAAAACACATGGCAAAACTAAACTTAATGTTAACAGGCTGACAACAACAGTATTTAGCAACTTTGGAGCATGATAACAACAAGCTACAACATGCTATAAATGCAAACAAGGACATGGGTTGATAGAGCATAACATGTATAACAAGACATCCTTAGTGAACATCTCCAGATTATGAACAGAATGACTTGTAGCAGCAGATTTCCATAGCATCATGGTATGACAGATTCAGCCTAGCAAAATAGTGACAACATGTACCCTACTTCATGAGCTTGATGCACTCAATACAAGACTCACAAAAATACATGGACTGCACCACTGTAACGATGACATGAATATGCTCCTAGAACATGTAGACATAATGCTCAAAGGATGCACACACAAAATGCAACAAATATGACAAATCAACAAGTTATAACAGTTTCAGCAGGTTAACATCATATAGCACTCTTGCAACGATGATTAGGACATCAATATGAACTCAAACAAGCATGGGACAATGGAATAAAATTTAGAACATCTCACAATTAACATTTTGATATATTACACACACAAAACGGAACTGCACAGAAAAAGTTATGGCATGATGAACATGGCACCAGAATGTAAATATTTCGGGACATGGAAGAAACATGGGGTCAACCTTGTCTTCCAGATCTAGATCTGGGAGGTGGGAGTTCGCCGGAGTTGGGGCTGCGCGGGGACCGGAGAAGAAGAGGAAGGCGCTGGTGGGGTCGGGGATGTCGGGGCCGGGTCGGTCCCGGCCGGATCCAGGCGGGGGCGAGGCGCGGTGGCTGCGGTCGAGTGGGGGCTCCGGCGTGGAGGCGGGCCGCGAGGTTGCCGGAGGGGCGGCATGGTGGTTGGTGACGGCGGGGCAGGCCGGCAGAGGCGCAGGGAGGCGGCGGCGGAGGAGCGGGCACGCGGCGTCGGCGGGCGGTGGCCAGAGCGGAGGGTAGCTCGGCGGCGGCGGGGTCCGACAGGGAGAAGGCGGCGCAGGAGCTCGGGCTCGCGCAGGCGTGCCCGGGCCGCGGCGGCGGCGGATCGGGCCTACGCGGGCCCACGACGGGCTCCGCGGGCCGGCGGCTGCGGGGGAGGCTAGGGCGCGACGTGGCCGACGGGGATTTGCGTAGTAGGCGGCGGTGATGACGTGGCACCACCGGATTGGCCGGGCGACGTGGCCGGCGGACACGTCCGGCACGGGTGGACAAGTCCAGCTGCGGGAGGAGGAAGAATCTAGGGTTAGGGTGGATTCATCCGCGAATTCCGGGGGAGGGGGTGTTTATATAGGTAGAGGGAGCTAGGAGAGTCCAAATGAGGTGCGGTTTTCGCCCACACGATTGTGATCCAACGATGGAGAGCATGGAGGCGGTTTAGCTGGGTTATTGGGCTGTTTAGAGGGGTGTTGGGATGCAAAGAGAGAGGGGCTTTGCGGCTACCCAGTTAACCGTTAGGACGTCAAACGAACTCCAAATGGAACGAAAATTGACAGGCGCTCTACCTACTCTATAACAACACCGCACGCCAAGTTTCATCCCATTCCGAGAACATTTTTATGCCACTTATAAAATAATATTTCGATGTGCCGAGGGCGCGTGCGAGTGTGAAAGGGCTCGGAACGGACAACGGAGAGAACTAGGGGAACAAGAACGGATGCAAGTTTTGAAAAACATACAGATGAAATGCAGATGATGACATGGCAAATTGCAACACGCAAGCAAATGACATGGCAACAACGACGAATAGTTGGAAGACACCTGGCGCATCGGATCCGGGGCGTTACAACTGGTTTCGGACCCAATGCGTGGTAGTAACTGTTTCATGGATCACAAACACAGAACTCGAATCCCGAGGATGGCTTCAATGAGACAACTCACCATGTACTCCTACATGGCCTCTCACCGCTACCTTTACCAAATCATGTTCACACACTTAACTCACACACAGTAGGACATGCTAACAACATTTCAATTCATCCCTGATGAATCAGACCTGACTCAACTCTTAGAAGTAGCAGGCATGACAAACAAGCATGAATGAGTAGGAAAATCCGGGATCAAACAACTCCTACTCATGCTAGTGGGTTTCATCTATTTACTGTGGCAATGACAGGCCATGCAGAGGATAAAGGGGTTCAACTACCGCAACAAGTAACAGATGAATCATTGTTGTCCTAATGCAGTAAAAGAGAGCGGGAGCGAGAGAGTGGGATTGTATCGAGATGAACGAGGGGGTTTTGCTTGCCTGGAACTTCTGAAGATAGTATAGCTCTTCATCGGTGTCATCGATCTCATCGTCGGTATCACGTCTATCGAGGGGGACAAATATCGACAACATAGAAGGAAACACAATCAACGCAATGCACCATATGATGCATTCTCATGACTAATGCAACTACGACCAGATAGGATTGAGTTATTTTGAACCTAAGGTTCAAGTTCAAACTCAAACTATGAATTTATAAAGTGCATTATCATGTTTTGATATAAATAGCAGGTTCAAGTTGCTTTAACATGTACGAAACTAGTGCAGATGGATAGATTGGATTTTTCTGATCATTTTTCATATATAACTTATTTCATTCTGAGTTATGGTTGAATTTCTATGAATTCTAGAAGTTTTGGACATTTTCTGGAATTTCTAAATGTTTTTAATTCAGAAAATGATTTACCACGTCAGCCTGACGTTAGCAGGTCAATTGATCCAGTTCAAGTCAAACCTGACTAGTGGGGCCCACTGGTTAGTGACACATCTAACTAACAGAGTTATTTAGCGTTAGGTTATGCACTAATCTAGGTTAATTAGCACTAACTAAACCTAACTAAGAATTAAAAGGGGCGGGCCCACGCGTCCATGACCCGGGGGTCAAACAAGGGTCAAACCCGGGTCAACTCACCGAAGTTGACCCGCGGTTTGTCGCCCGCGACGTCAGAGACGGCGGAGAGCGTCGAGATTCCTCCTCCGGCGACCAAATGGCCGGCGGAGGGCATCTACGTGACGCGGGCACTCATCCACGTCGAGTGGTTGAAGTGGCGGGGCCTGTGATGGCCGGAGTTGTCACTGGCATCGACCTTGGCGATCGCCGGAGCTCAGGTGAGCTCGGGGTTGACGCTACGGTGGCCGGGGAAGCTCGTGCGGGGCACCTACGTGCTCTACGTGGTGCGGGGAGGGAGCTGAGCACGACGGCCGAACCGCTATGTGGCCGGAACGTCGGTGGCGGTCACAGGCGGTGGCGCGTGCGGGCGAGCAAGGTGCGGCGGCTATGGCACATGAGGGCGAGAGCGGAGAGGGGCGATGGTTCAGTTGCTCATGGCGGTTGCAGCAGGCATCGGAATAGGCTTGGGGAAGGCCGGACAGTGACGTACGGGCGTCGGCGATCTCGGCCGGCCGAGGGGGAATACGGCGGCGTTGGAGATGCTGTAGGACTTCTGGCACCACCTGGCTCGGTGGAGTGGACGGCGACGTCGTGGCGGAGCTCGGGGACACGACGGGGAAGCGAGGGAAGCATGGTGGGCACAACAATGTCGATCGGCGGCGACGACAACGATCGGTGGAGAGAAACAGAGGAGGGGGAGAGCATTCAGGGGAGACAGGGAGGGTCGAGGGCATCTAGGCATCACGCTGGCGTCGTTTAGGCGCGACAAGGGGCGGCACACAGGCTAGTAGGGAGGAGGTGTCCAGGGCGCGTGCGTGCGCGCGTCGGCCACACGCACGTCCTCCTGGTAGAGGAGGAAGATGAAATGGAAGGAGGCGGTGGTGGGCTGGGCCTGTCAGCTATAGTGTTGGGCCGGTTGGTGGGCTGCGTAGGTGAGGCCAGGTAAGATTCTCTCTCTCTCTCTCCCTTATTTTCTGTTTTTCTTTTCTTCTTTAACTTTATAGCTTTTCTAAAAATATCTAAACACTTCCAAAAATCATGAATCTAATCATAGCTACTGTTTAGAATATATCCAACAGTAAACATTTTAGTTTATGATTATTTGGGCATTTAAAATATTTTATAGCATCTAAATGCCCGAATGCAAATACTATATGATTTAATTCTGTGACCCTCTATTGTCCTGGAAAAGTGTGCACCATTTTTGTCAGAGGTTCTAGACCAAGGCAAAGATGATGAACATTTTAGAAGGCCATTTTGGGTTCATTGAAAAAGATTTTAGTAAACCCTAGTAGGTTTAAGGGGGGTGGTGGGGGTTCTGTCATCCCCATTTCAAATTCATTTGAAATGTAAACATGATGACATGAGAAACAAGCAAAGGCAACAGGGGCTGAGCTAGGGCTGTGACAACAGACTTGTGTTTGTGCGCTACGGTCGAAACGGGGGTCTTGTTCATTGGCAGGGGTGTGGCGTACCGCAAAACGGGACTCCATGGGATACTGTTCATCTCCACCGTCAACCTCCTCCAGCCTCCACGGGCTACTGTTCATCCACCGTTGACCTCCTCTAGCCTCCACCTGTGACTGTTCATCCACGGGCTCCTATTCATCCAGCCTCCACCGCTGCTCCACCAGCAACTGTTCAACCAACCCTCTCCACGGAGTCCTATTCAACCACCCCTCCACGGCCTACTGTTCATCCGGCCCTCCACCGAGTACTGTTCAACCATCCCTCCACCGGCTACTGTTCAACCTTCCCTCCACGGGGTCCTGTTCATACAGCCCTCCACGGGGTCCTGTTCATCCGCTCCCAACCGGCTCGATTGATTGGAGTCCTGTTCGTCCAGCGGCAACACCATG
>NC_041387.1:197365855-197369743 GCF_002162155.2 Triticum dicoccoides | reverse complement strand
GTGGCAGCAGGTTCGATCGGCTTCAGTTAGCAGCAGTAGTGAACAAAGGAATCGCACAATCGCGTTCAGTTAACAACCATCGATCGATCGCGGGTTCAGTAATGCGTAGCCTGCAGTGCAATCGCTCGGGTTCAGTTAGGAGAACACCTCACACAGGTTTAGTTAGAGCCCAACGCCTCGCACCGACGTGCGTATGTGTACGAGAGAAACACACAACGCTCGGCCCCTGACCACCCACCATAACCGGGAACTCCCTGATATTTTACTCGCCCTCGCTTCTACCATGGTTTTTTCCGTCATGGACGGCCCAAAGAATTTCATGCAGCTGCGTCTCCGGCCCGCCAAGGAAGAAAAGCCCATTTTCTGTCATGATTTTTTGTCATAGAAGTAGGAGCCCACCACATCTATGATGATACCAAGTTTTGTCACAATTATTGTCATAGAAGTGTCATAAGTATGACAATTTTTTTTGTTCGGCCCTAAATGTCATGGATGTGTGATTTTTTGTAGTGTCTGTGGTATATGGCAGTGGTGATGACGATGGTGGTATATGGGAGCGTTGATGACAATGGTGGTCTATGGCAGCGGTGACGACGACGGTGGTATATGGCAGCGGGGATGATGATGGTGGTATATGGCTGCGGTGATGGTGATGGTGCGGCGGCGACGTGACAACCTGTGAACAGAACTCGAAACTCTAAAGGACTAGACACTAAGACCAGCAACTAGACACGACGATGCAACTGCAAATTCAACAATGCAAAACCTTAAAAAGATTATGCAAAGGCTCAGATTAGTTGAGATATGACGAACTAACCCTATTTTTTTTTGCTTTTTCGTGCACTGTAGGTATGATGAACAGACTCGATCTCAACTACGAAAAACTGTAAAATCTCACTGAGCAACCTGGAAATCTGATACCACTTGATAGAGGCGAAGGTGTCCCGATGTTTTGATGAGATAGCTATCGTTTTCTATGGGAGTCGACTTTGATGATCCTACTACGAACGTGCAAAGACGTCGCGCCTTAGCAATCGCTAAACCAACTTACGAGGGGTTATTGACCATGCCGGAGCATGATCAACCTGACCACGAGGGTCTATTTCCTGCGAGCAAACAAAGAACAAGCAAGAAACTGAGATTGCAATCTGGATATTGCGAATATAAGATGAAAGCTTTATTGATCAAGATGGGGTTCTGTGACGACTTGGTCTAGTCGTTGAACACAACGAAGTACGCGAAGTTGCAGCCATGGAGAACTTTTAATCTAAACAAAACCCAAAGTCTAAATGATGCCCTAAGGGTTGTATATATGGAGGAACAGGGGGTCATTTTGTGGCCCTTGGGGAAGGGGGTCCAAAACCAACCCTATCTCCTGTTTCCCCACACATACAGACTCTAAAAACAGCCTATACTGAAGTATTTCGAAATTACATGGGCTTGGCCCAATAATAAGGTGACGCAGCACCTAGAATAGGCTTTGGACGAAAGTTATGCAGTAGCATCTTGTATATTTCGTCCAAGGCTTCATGCACTCATTATGGTGGCTTCAACGTCCTGAAATCACTTGTAACTCCGTTCTTGTTCCCCTTGCGCATGCCATCATCTCCATGCTTGTTCTTGCTCCAATGTTCATCCTTCTCCAAGCCAGGCCCTTCATTTGTAAGCAAAACAGATGTATCCAATTTAGGCAGCATCATATTCTCATGGACATTAGAATCATTACCAAGAAACAAAAGTACCTTGTAATTTAATTGGCGTGCGTGAGCTCTAGTAATTGGTCCAGTATGTATAGCAGTAGGGGTTTTGGGTGTAACAATGGTATTGATGTCCTCATGATGTGCACACCCAACAGGGACGCCACACGCTCTTGTAGCGACTAGACCTCAAATAGTCTAGTCTCGGTGCATCAGTGTCATCCCTAGATTGGTAATGCTGACACGCACAGTACTTGAGGATTTATAACAGAGTTTCAATCACACACCTATTACATCGAATGTCTCAAAAGAGAACTTATTACAATAATATGTCTTAAGGTCATCTAAAAACGATCATAGCGGAAGGCTTGGAAGATAAAGTGAGTCCATCAACTCCAACAGCATAGCTGAGTGAACGACAACGACCTATGGCACCTTACTCGTCATCTGAAAAGTCTGCAACATGAAATGTTGCAGCCCGAAATGTGTCAGCACATGGAATATGCTGGCAAGGTAACACATAGATTAATGAACGTAATGAATGCTATCACTACATGCATATATGGCTGGTGGAAAGCTCTACGGTTACAGTTTTGCATAAAGCAAATTTTTCCCTACAACAAAGGAATAAATTTTATTTAACTATCATGGTGGTTGATAAACGTTGAGAAGGTTCCTCCAATTCAATCCCAATTAAGCATCATCATTAAACCCAATAAAATTAGTTTAGAGTGATGAGATCAACATGATAATCCAAGAACCAGATACTCAAGACGTCCATAACCGGGGACACGGCTAACCATGATTAGTTTGTACACTCTGCAGAGGTTTGCGCACTTTTCCCCACAAGACTCGAACACATCCGTAGTCGGAGATTCGAGACACAGTCTTTCTGAAGCATTAACTCTCTACTCTGGGTAGACAGTACCACCTACAACCCACTACATCTTCTAGTCTAGCTCTTCTAGAGCATCACGCAACTTACTCAACTATGCCAAATCCCATATTGGCTTGTGGCTGGACATGGAAGTTTCTATCATGAATAATCCTATGATCCCTTTGAGCCTAGGTGGCGAACCGTAGGATGATCACATGAGTACTCCGGGCTATCCTAGGACAACACTGGATTCTCCAGTGCCCTAACAACCACTAGGTACTCTAGGGTGCCTCAAGCAATCCACCCAGATGTGTATTTAAGTAGCCACTTTAAGTTAACCATTAATTAACAATACTGACATCTATCATGGATTCACTCACCCAAACGACGTCTACAAGCATAGCATAGCAATATAAGCATCACGTAAAAGTAACTCCCAAAGGTTTGATAATAAACAAGGCAATAGGTTCTACCTCATCATCTACTTCCCAAAACCCACATGTTAATCAGATCCTAACCATGCAATGTTTGAGGGTTGATCTAATGCAATAAAACTGTGTAGTAAATAGGTATGATCAAAGTGTTACTTGCCTTGCTGATGATCCGCAAAACCTAGTGACTCGTAGTAGCACGCTTCGCACACAGGTCACACTATCGCAAATAAACAATAGCATACAATAAGCACTCAACTAGAAGCACGGGTAAAACTCAAATAAGAGATATAACCAGAAAGTTCAACTGACGAACTCCGATTTGCAAAAAGAATCAAATCAAACGGAGCAAGGAAACTCAAACTACGAAAGAAACAAGATCCGTTTAATAATCTGAACTAAAGTCAAATTTTATAGTACCAAAATCTTGTTTAAACAGAAAGAGGGCTTCGAGACGAAGATCTAGGCGCTTGAATCACCTGATTCCAATAAACGAGCGAAAAGATAAACTAAAACGAAGATCATGGCAGAAATCACGAACGAAAATAATCGCGGAAAAACCCTGGAAAAAGAAAAATTGATGAACAGGCTAACGAATGAACCTTCGCTCTCTGCGGCTAACGGATGAACATCGTTCATTCAAATGAACGTACGGACGAACATCCGCTATTTAACTAAACCAAAAATAAAAACCGATCTAAAGATAAAAAACGAATCTATGGTTTTCAAAGAAAATCGAACGGTTTTCTCGGATAAACCAGCGGTGGCGGCGGCGGGGGGATCGGCGGCGGCTCCTCCAGCGGTGGCGGTCCGTCGGCGGGGCAGCGGAACGGGGCGGCGGCGGACGGCAGCGTCGGCGACGGGGACTGCGTCAGCGGCGGCG
>NC_041387.1:197348155-197365272 GCF_002162155.2 Triticum dicoccoides | reverse complement strand
GCGCCGGCGGCGACAGTGCTAGGGCGGCAGCGGCGCTAGGGCTTGCTGGGGTGGGGCGGCGGGACAGGGTGAGGCGGCTCGGCGCCTCGGCCTTTAAAGAGGCTGGGCTGGGCTGGAGTCCTGGGCGGACACGGCCCGGTAAGTTGGTTGACTTTTTTTTCTAAAAATAAATCCTGACGCAGAAAAAGTAATAAAAGTAATACTAAATAGACTCCCAAAGTCGTGAAATAAATTTTATGGTCCTCTAATAATATTGCGGACAAAGTGAACATTTATTTGGGGCTCTAATGCAATTTTGGAAAACGCATTTTTTTCCTAATTCAAATAAAAAAGCAATAAAACTCCGAATAAAATTCTTATTTGATTTTAATATTTTTCCTCCAATATTTCTTTATTTTGGAGAAAATTTCATTTTATCCCCTCTCTTTTATTTATAAGAAATATTCGAAGAGAATATAATTAAAACCAAATGATCCTCTTTTCAAAATTTGAGAAAACTCAAATATCAAAATTATGAAATCCCCAACTCTCTCCGTGGGTCCTTGAGTTGCTTAGAATTTCTAGGATAAACCAAAAATGCAATAGAATATGATATGCAATGATGATCTAATGTATAACATTCCTAATTGGAAATTTGGGACGTTACAAACCTACCCCACTTAAGATGAATCTCGCCCTCGAGATTCGGGTTGGCTAGAAAATAGGTGCGGGTGGTCCTTCCATAGGTTTTCCTTTCGTTCCCAGGTGGGTTCATCCTTGGTATGGTGGCTGCACTGAACTTTGCAGAACTTGATAACCTTGCTGCGTGTGACTCGGATGGCAAACTCAAGAATCTTCGCTGGTTTCTCCTTGTAGGTCAAATCGCTATCCAACTAAATCGCTTCCAGTGGCACTGTATCTCTCAGAGGAATATCGGCCATCTCTGCATGGCACTTCTTCAACTGGGAAACGTGGAATGCATCATGAACTCCCGACAATCCGTCTGGCAATTCCAGCTTGTAAGCAACTTCTCCAATACACTGGAAAACTTTCTATGGTCCCACAAAACATGGCGCTAACTTTCCCTTAACTCTAAAACTCTTAACTCCTCGAAGTGGGGATCAGACACACGAAGATACACTATGTCTCGGACTTTGTAAACTGTCTCCTTGCGTTTAGAATCCGCATAGCTCTTCTGCATGGACTAGGCTACCTTGAGTCTATCGCGAATCAACTTAACCTTCTCTTCAGACCGTAATCAAATCTGGTCCCAAAAAATGATGGTTTCCAACTTCATCCCACAACAACGGTGTCTTGCACCTCCTTCCGTACAAGGCTTCGGAAGGGGCCATCTTCAAATTGGCTTGATAACTGTTGTTGTTAGAGAACTCCACAAATGGCAAATTGTCATCCCAACTAGATCCATAATCTAGCGCACAAGCTCTCAACATGTCCTCCAGAATATGATTGACTCTCTCGGTCTGTCCATCTGTCTATTTATGAAAGGCTGTACTGAACTCTAGCCTGGTACCCAAAGTCTCATGCAACGGATTCCAAAACTTTGAGGTAAACTGGGTTCCTCTATCTGATACAATGGTCCTCGGAACTCCGTGCAGACATACGATCCCGGTCATGTATATCTTGGCCAACTTAGCACTGGTGTAAGTGGTCTTTACTGGGATGAAATGAGCTACCTTCGTCAACCGATCGACTACAACCCATATCGAGTCATAGCCCGAATGAGTCTTGGGCAATCCTGTGATAAAATCCATTCCTAGCTTGTGCCACTTCCATTCGGGTATCGGCAATGGCTGTAGCAATCCTGCTAGCTTCTGATGCCGTGCCTTTACTCTCTGACATACATCACATACTGCTACATTCTCCGCAATATCCTTCTTCACTCCGGTCCACCAGAAACTGTTCTTCAAATCCATATACATATTGGTATTTCCTGGGTGAATCGAATACGGTGAATCATGGGCCTCCTGCAGAATCAACTTCCTAATCTTGGGGTCATTAGGCACATATACGCGGTCCTCAAACCATAAGTTATCGTGCTCATCCTCACGAAATCCTTTAGCCTTTCCTTTGCCCATTGTCGGTGTCAAAACCGGCGGATCTTGGGTAGGGGGTCCCGAACTGTGCGTCTAGGCGGATGGTAACAGGAGACAGGGGACATGATGTTTTTACCCAGGTTCGGGCCCTCTCGATTGAGGTAAAACCCTACTCCTGCTTGATTAATATTGATGGTATGGGTAGTACAAGAGTGGATCTACCACGAGATCAGAGAGGCTAAACCCTAGAAGATAGCCTATGGTATGATTGTTGTTCGTCCTACGGACTAAAACTCTCCAGTTTATATAGACACCGGAGAGGGCTAGGGTTACACAGATTCGGTTACAATGGGAGGAGATCTTCATATCGTATCGCCAAGCTTGCCTTCCACGCCAAGGAAAGTTCCATCCGGACACGGGACGGAGTCTTCAATCTTGTATCTTCATAGTCCGGGAGTCCGGCCAAAGGTCATAGTCCGGCCATCCGGACACCCCCTAATCCAGGACTCCCTCAGTAGCCCCTGAACCAGGCTTCAATGACGACGAGTTCGGCGCGCAAGTTGTATTCGGCATTGCAAGGCGGGTTCCTCCTCCGAATACTTCATAGAAGATATTGAACACAAGGATAGTGTACGGCTCTACAAAATAAGTTCCACATGCCACCGTAGAGAGAATAATATTTGCACCATTCTAATCTGCTGACGTATTCCGCAGCGTGACATCACGCCACGACCAAGCTTTCATTCAAATCATTTTACTGTTCCACCTCAGCGCGTTTAGCGAGGCAGTTTCCTTGGCACGTCTTGTCAAAGCAGAGATCATGTCCCCTTATTTCGGGATTCTCATCAATACGGGCGTGGGTAACCCAACCGCGCCATTAACCGTGGCGCTTGGGAGATAAGCGAGTTTTATTAGGCCGGTGGGGGCTCGTAGTTTCGGCCGCCCATATAAGGGGATAAGAATCTACCCTTTTCCATTTACGCCTTCTTCTTCCTTCGCTTATTCGTCCCTGCGCGCTCGAGCTCCAACGCCCAAGCCCGCACTTCCCACCTCAACCTTCTCCAATCATGTCCGGAGCGGGAGGTAGATGGATGGCCTCCTCCGTCACGGTGGGGCAAATCAAAAAGCTGAGTAAGGCCGGATACTTGTCTGACGACATCGCGCACCGGCTTCCAAATGAGGGGCAACTCATCCCCACCCCTAGGACCCATGAGAGGGCTGTATTTCTCCCCCATTTCCTCCGCGGACTGGGTTTTCCTCTTCACCCGTTCGTCCGGGGGCTCATGTTCTACTACGGCCTAGACTTGCACGATCTGGCCCCGAACTTCATCCTCAACATCTCGGCGTTTTTCGTCGTGTGCGAGGCCTTCCTCCGCATCCAGCCTCACTTTGGCCTGTGGCTGAAGATCTTCAGCGTCAAGCCAAAGGTCGTGGGCGGCCGCCAAGCGGAGTGCGGAGGTGCCATGGTGGGCAAGATAGCCAATGTTACATGGCTCGAGGGCGCCTTCGTAGAGACCATCAAAGGGTGGCAATCAGGGTGGTTCTATATCACCGAGCCGCGTGACCCTGAATGGGCAGCGGCCCCCGAATTCCGATCTGGTATCCCCACATGGCTCACATCTTGGAAAGAGACGGGCCTGTCATGGGGTAATTCGATGGAAGTGACCGGACTTCAAACCTGCATCAAAGACCTGATCGGTAGGAAGGTTAAACTCGTCAACGTAGTCCAGGTCATGCTCTTCCGCCGGATTCTCCCGTGTCAACGACGGGCTTTCAGCTTGTGGGAGTTCGACCTGGCCCAGCACCAGACTCTGTCCCGGCTCTTCGACACAAAGCATGGGGATGCCTGGAAGGTGCTATTCAAGAGCTCCTAGGTCTCCCCTCCCGTCATCCAGGATCACGAATTCTGCGCCGAGCGCCAAGCCAACACGGTGAGCTTAATTTTCCCTTTACGGGGTATTTGTTTTTCATAGATTTGATTCTATGCGGGATCTAAACCCCCATCTCCTTAACAGGACTGGCAGAAAAAGGCTGGACAGAGCAACTGTCCGGCTCCCTTGCCCGAAGACCCAGCGGACGCTCGCTTGACGAAGCTACTGGTTCCGGCACCTCACGTGGTGCCAAAGAAGAAGGCCAAGAAGAAGGCCACGGGGACTCGAAAGAGTTCCCGGCGCCTGGTGGTGTCGGATTCATCGCCCGACAACCCGAAGCACCCTCCGCCTCTGAGGACGAGGAGGAGGAAGAAGAAGAAGCCTCTCCCCCTCCAACGGGGGAAGGAAAGAAAAGGAAAGCCACCCCAACTGGGGAGGCCGGAGGGTCCAAGAAGGGGAGAACCCTCCTTCCGGACTACACCTCCGACGCCGAAGACGGCGGGGAGGAATGGCCATCCAGGGTCAAGCCCCTGGCAAAATCATAAGCATCTGGTCATCCGAATAACTTATGATGCCCCTCCATTATTTGGCATTTTCTGACGCCGAATTTGATCATGCAGTCCTCCCAAGGCTCAGCTCGACGATTCGACGAGCGGCTCCTTGGATTCGTTGGATGTGAATAGTGCTTCACTTCCGATGGCCTCCTCCCCTCTCCCAACGGACGAAGCTGAGGTGGTATCCCGAAAGGGACTAAACCAGGAGGAGGTGGTCCTGGAGGTGCCGCGAGGCGACTTCCCAGACTCCAGGCCCAAAGGGGGTAAAGCCCCGAAGGGATCCAAGTCCGGCCCCGGGCCGGACGCTGCTCCGGAACCATCAATGGTTCCAGAGTCCGACAGGCGACGCCTTCATAAGAAGGGCAAGCCTACGACGCTGGTGACCTCCGTCCATCCGGAGGCGCCGGACAATTTGCTGGAGGTGCTTAACGGCGCCTCCATCGACGAGGAACACCGCACTATTATGAGTGCGGTGATTCAGAAGGTTCAGTCCGCCAAGAGCGGGCTGACAGAAGCCTGTACAAGTCTGTTAACAGGCTTTGAGGTATGTGTTCAAAAACATATAAAAATGTTACCGCATAGACAGTAGCCCCTGATGCTTAGTTCGGCGTTCGGAAAGAAAAGCCGAGCTGAGGATCTAAAAAGATATACGCAGGAGTCTAAAAAATATGTCAATATGGGAATGCAGGCTGCGCTGCTGACCTCTGCCGCACTGACTGCGGAGGTCAATGCACTGAAGGAGAACTTCGAGCGGTCCGAGAACGAGCTCGGCCGTGCCAAGAAGCAGCTCGAGGACAAGGAGGGTATGACAGGACGAACGTAAATGTTGCAGGGGCCACGACCGAGGTGGTGACCCTGAAGGAGGCGGTCTCCAAGGCTGAAAACAGTGCGGCCTTGGAGCGCACCGAGCGAGAGAAGCGGGAGGCGCGGGTGGCGGAGGTGCGGCAAGAGCTCCAGGCTCTCGTGGAAAAACATGAGAGTTTGGAGCGTGACTCGAAGACTCGAGAGTCCGAGCTCGCCTTGGCTCTTGAGAGTGCCAAGTCCGCTAAGGCCGAAGCCCAGAAGGCCCTTCAGGAGATCGAGGTGATGAAGAAGATAGCGGCGGGTAAGGCATTCTTTATGCAAAGCAAGAATATAGAAGTAAATTATCTGTTACTTACCCGAATCCGGAGCTCTCTAGGAGCGTTCGCCGATCTGCCCTGTAGTGTGTCTGATGCTGCCGCATTCTACCGAGCTGAAGAGGGGAGCTCAACAGAAAAGGTGTTCTGGTCTCAATATGCTGAGGCCAGACATCCGGTGCCCCTGAGCGACCAGCTGAAGTAGCTGGTCGAACTCCACAAGGTGGCCAAACAGGCCATGAAGGGCCTCATAGTTCGGCTGTGGCCAAGAGAAGCCATGCCTGGGAGCTACTTCCGTCTGGTGCGGCGGCTGGTGGACGCGTGTCCGTGGATTGAGGTCGTCAAGCGCTCCATCTATATCGAAGGTGCCCATCGGGCCCTTGCCCATGCTAAAGTGCACTGGGTCAAGCTGGACGGTGAGAAGCTTTTGACGGATGCGCCACCGCCGGGCAAGGAGTATCGTACGCCCGAGATGTATTATAAGGGTGTCCTGAAGGGTGCCCTCCTTATAGCGGACGAATGCTCCAAAGATGTAATTTTTTAGTAGACTCGCATCTGTTATCCTCTACGCTGAAAACTTTGTTCATATGTGTTAAGCAACGCTTTGTTAATGTAAAATATTACCTTTTGTGCAGCCGTTTATCAAATCTGAGAGATGCAAGTCGTCGGCTTCTACCCCCATGCCACGAGTGCTGGGGTGTTCGGGATAAACCTGAGCGCTCTTGTTCCCATTCTTGGGTCCATCTAGGGAGGCGCTTAGCACAATGAACCAGGCCATCGGACTTATAATGCTTTATCACTCTCACTTAGCCATATAATTCTATAATTTTAAATTTTGGCAAAGCCCCTAGTAGTCGGAAGAACAAGTTCAGGGCGCTATCCACGCCTAGGTCAGATAAGTCCGGCTCCTCGCTCTAAGCGGCATAAGTCTTTAAGGACTCGAAAAACCTCGCGAACAGCGACCGGTCTCCCGCACTATCATGACGGTCAGTTTTAGCTTTCTCTACTGAGGTGTTAACCCAGCTCAACTGGGGCACAATCACAGTAGTTCTCCCAGCGCTACCTTAGCCAACATTGCGGAACGTAAGGTACCAAAACATGGGAGCCGGGAAAACCCAACTATTGACCAAAGACATGATTCGGAGCTGATGCATATAGTGCTATAAGTTCGGGGTGCCGCACTCATGAGAGTGTTCGGTCTTCTCACACCATGTTATGGGGTGCTTAAGCCCCTGGTGTATTGGCCGTACCAAAGTGTACGGTTGCAGAATGTCATGACTGAACATATTTTATATAAAAAATAGATGAGTACAATAATAGATAAGAGCTATGTATTGTTTATCAAAAAAGGGTTGCTACGAAAGCAGAACAAGACAAGTAGTGCGATAAGCAAGAGATGGGATTATTTGACATGTCCCCCTCCAGGGGAAAGCTGCGGGATTTTAAGTAAAACAGGTATTAAGCTCGTTATAGAGACCACCTGGACATTTGACGCGGCCTGTTCTCTCCCTGGCTGTTGCGTCGTGTGTTCGGCGAGTGTATTGCCGGACAGGCCTTCCGAATAGTTGGGTCCTGAAAGTGTATAAAAAGGAAACGGTGGAATAGGGAGCCCCTTAGTGCGGTTGAGCCACATTCTGGGCGTGTCGTAGTTGTGCCCCTCCCCTTATGCCCATGGTATCTCTAAGGCGTAATTATGTACGCGTGGTACCGATATCACCATCTGGCGAGGGCTGGGGTTGGGGCCGCACTGCTATGCTTGCTCGGAACGTGCCAGCCGGATTTGTTGTAGGTTACTTCGGGCTCGCTTGACGTTGTCTATACATTTGGCACCTGGATTGGAGAATTGCCTTGAGAGGCTACTCTGTACTTCCGCCGCCAGGGCCGCCGTGTGCTCCTCCGTTTGGAGAGAGCGTTCGGTGTTTCCATTTACCGTGATGACTCCGCGAGGTCCTGGCATCTTGAGCTTGAGATATGCGTAGTGTGGCAACGCATTGAATTTTGCAAATGCGGTTCGTCCGAGCAGGGCGTGATAGCCACTGTGGAATGGGACTATGTCGAAGATTAACTCTTCGCTTCAGAAATTATCCGGGGATTCGAAGACCACTTCGAGTGTAACAGAGCCTGTACAGCTGGCTTCTACACCTGGTATGATGCCTTTAAAGGTTATCTTTGTGGGTTTAATCCTTGAGGGATCGATACCCATTTTTCACACTGTATCCTGAAAAAGCAGGTTCAGGCTGCTGCCGCCGTCCATTAGGACTTTGGTGAGGTGAAATCCGTCGATAATTGGGTCTAGGACCGATGCGGCAAATCCGCCGTGACGGATGCTAGTGGGGTGGTACCTTCGATCAAAAGTGATCGGGCAGGAGGACCATGGGTTGAACTTTGGGGCGACTGGCTCCAACGCATAGACGTCCTTGAAAGCATGCTTCCGCTCCCTTTTGGGGATGTGGGTTGCGTATATCATGTTCACCGTCCGCACTTGCGGGGGGAATCCCTTCTGTCCTCTGTTGTTCGACGGCCGGGGCTCCTCCTCGTCATCGCTATGCAACCCCTTGTCTCTGGTTTCGGCACTTAACTTGCCTGCCTGCTTGAACCTGTTGGTGTGGTTGGCTGGCTGTTCGGGGGTGCCGTGTATCTGGCACGAGCGATCGAGTATCCGGTCTAAACTGGATGGGCCCGGAGGGTTTCTTTTGAATGGCTTCTTCCGCTGACCGGGTTTAGAGCCTTTGAATCCGGCATTGACTTCCGTATCTTTAGTATTCTCGCCGTTAATGCGGCGCTTGTGCTTGTTGCGACGTGACCTGCCATTGTTGTCCTTGGTATCCGAATTGCCAGGGCTCTTGGTTATGTTATTGCTACGAGCTAGCCAGCTGTCTTCTCCCGCACAAAAGCGGGTCATGAGTGTCGTGAGGGCTGCCATAGATTTTGGCTTTTCCTGTCCTAGGTGCCGGGCAAGCCATTCGTCTTGGATGTTGTTCCTGAAGGCTGCAAGGGCCTCGGCGTCCGGACAGTCGACTATTTGATTTTTCTTGGTTAGCAACCGTGTCCAGAATTTTCTGGCCGATTCCTCTGGCTGCTGGATTATGTGGCTTAGGTCATCGGCGTCTGGTGGTCACACATAAGTGCCCTGGAAGTTGTCAAGGAATGCGGATTCCAGGTCCTCCCAGCAACTAATTGACTCTGCTGGTAGGCTGTTAAGCCAATGTCGAGCTGGTCCTTTAAGCTTGAGCGGGAGGTATTTGATGGCGTGTAGATCATCACCACGGGCCATGTGGATATGAAGGAGATAATCCTCGATCCATACCGCAGGATCTGTTGTGCCATTGTATGATTCGATGTTTATGGGTTTAAAGCCCTCGGGGATTTGATGATCCATTACTTCGTCTGTGAAGCATAGTGGGTGTGCGGCGGCCCTGTACTGGGCTATATCACGACGCAGCTCGGATGAGCTTGGTCTGTTGTATTTGGCCTGGCCGTATTTATCATGTCCGGCGTGACGGCTAGCGTCATGTGAAGCGGGGCGCCCATGCGATCCGTAGATCGATCTTGTTTGCCTTGCCTTATTCTCCAATATGTCTGGCAGGTCTATTGCGTCTCCCCGTACTCTGGTATGTTTTGAGCGGTGCCGGGGTGCGGCTTGGGTCGAGGGCCTAAAGGCCTCTCTGTCGCGGCCACGGGGTGGCCGATCGGGCGCATCGTACGCTGGTGATGTAGGTTTAGTTGCTTCCTCCTCAAGTTGGGGTAGCAGCCTGCGCTTTGGGTAGCTCTTGGAGGGGCGCTCGACTTTATACTCTTCGGTCGCCAGGACTTTGGTCCATCTATCGGCTAGCAAGTCTTGGTCAGCTCTAAGCTGCTGCTGTTTTTTCTTGAGGCTACTTGCCGTGACCATAAGCGTGCGTTTGAAACGCTCTTGTTCGACGGGATCCTCTGGCATGACGAATTCGTCATCGTCGAGGCTTGCCTCGTCTTCGGAGGGAGGCATATAATTGTCGTCCTCGACCTCTCTGTTGGCCGCTCTATCATGAGGGCTGACTCCTTCGTCCTCCTGCACTGAATCCTGCTAGAGGGGGTTGTATTCGGCATTGTCCGGCGTGTTGTTATCTCCGGTGCCGGAATCTCCGTTTTTGCTTTGGCGGGATTTAGAGCGGCGCCGCTGACGTCGGCGCTTGGGTTGCTTCTTGGAGGGGTCGTCCTCCATTTTTTCATCGCCATCCCCTGCTTTGGGGGTGTCCACCATGTATATGTCATATGACGAGGTGGCTTTCCAGTTCCCTATAGGTGCTGGTTGTTGGTTGTCTCCTTCATCGGCGTCCATACCGTCGATGTCTTCGGAGTCGAAGTCCAGCATGTCGGTTAGATCATCGACAGTGCCTACAAAATGGGTGGTGGGTGGGTTTCGAATTTCTTCGTCGTCCGCATCCCAACCCTGCTGACCATAGTCTGGCCAGGGCTCTCCTGACAAAGAGAGAGACTTTAGTAAATCCAGGATATCGCCAAAAGGCGAGTGCTGAAAGACGTCCGCAGCGGTGAACTCCATGATCGGAGCCCAATCGGGTTCGATCAGAAGGGGTGCGGAATATACGGAGTCTGGAGCGGAGTCCGGCACCTTGGAGTCACGGGCCCTGCAAAGGACTAGGCTGGTATTCGGCTCTATCGCCGTAGAGATTGCGGCTCCCGGGGTGGCGTCCAACCATCCATCCCCGACTAGCGCAGTCGGCTCCGAGCTAATGATCAGAGCGGACACCTGAGCGGCACTCTGGGCGCTGTCCGGCGGCAGAGTTAGATCATGCCCATCGGGACAGAGCGGCACGCTCGGCGGTGGCTCGAATCCATCGAAGATCAAGTCCCCGCGGATGTCGGCCGTGTAATTTAAGCTTCAAAACCTGACCTGATGGCCAGGGGCGTAGCTTTCGATCTACTCCAGATGGCCAAGCGAGTTGGCCCACAGTGCGAAGCCGCCGAATACGAAGATCTGTCCGGGGAGAAAGGTCTCACCCTGGACCGCGTCGTGATTGATGATCGAAGAAGCCATCGGGCCTAAAGGTGACGACACAAAGGAACTCTCAATGAAAGCACCAATGTCGGTGTCAAAACCGGCAGATCTCGGGTAGGGGGTCCTGAACTGTGCGTCTAGGCGGATGGTAACAGGAGACAGGGGACACGATGTTTTTACCCAGGTTCGGGCCCTCTTGATGGAGGTAAAACCCTACTCCTGCTTGATTAATATTGATGGTATGGGTAGTACAAGAGTGGATCTACTGCGAGATCAGAGAGGCTAAACCCTAGAAGCTAGCCTATGGCATGATTGTTGTTCGTCCTACGGACTAAAACTCTCCGGTTTATATAGACACCGGAGAGGGCTAGGGTTACATAGAGTCGGTTACAATGGGAGGATATCTTCATATCGTATCGCCAAGCTTGCCTTCCACGCCAAGGAAAGTTCCATCCGGACATGGGACGGAGTCTTCAATCTTGTATCTTCATAGTCCGGGAGTCCGGCCAAAGGTCATAGTCCGGGAGTCCGGCCAAAGGACATAGTCCGGCCATCCGGACACCCCCTAATCCAGGACTCCCTCACCCATCCTTTCCTTTATCTCGGCAATCTCTTTGTCAGTCTTCTGAGCTTCTCTGATCTTATCCATCAAGGTAGACTGAATTTCCAACGCTGCTACATAGCCTCTCGGAACTATTTCCAAACATAGCTCGTGAAGATCCTCTGCTAACTCCTTGGGTAACCCTCCGGTCATGAGTGTATTGACATGACTCTTGCGACTCAACGCATCGGCTACTACATTAGCCTTTCCGGGATGATAGTGCAACTTCATATCATAATCCTTGATGAGCTCCAACCATCTCCTCTGCCTGAGATTCAACTCCTTCTGTGTGAAGATGTACTTCTAACTCTTGTGATACGTGTACAGCTCACAATTATTTCTAATGAGAAAATGTCTCCATGTCTTCAACGCATGCACTACGGCTACTAACTCCAAATCGTGTGTAGCATAGTTTAGCTCATGGGGTTTAAGCTGTCGTGAGGCATATGAAACAACTCTTCCCTCCTGCATAAGCACTGCCCCAAGTCCTCAACATGAAGCGTCGCAATACACTTGATAATCCTTGCGTTGATATGGAAGAATCAACACTAGGGCTGTAACCAAACGTTTCTTCAACTCCTGAAAACTGGCCTCACATTCCTTAGCCCATTTGAACTTGGTGTCCTTCTTCAACAACTCCGTCATGGGCTTTGCAATCTTAGAGAAATTCTCAATAAACCTCCTGTTGTATCCTGCGAGTCCAAGAAAACTCCGGATCTCTCCAACTGACGTGGGTGCTTCCCATTTCGTCATAGTGACAACCTTGGTGGGGTCTACTGCTATTCCTTCTCTAGATATAACATGTCCGAGGAATCCAACTTCCTTCAACCAAAACTTACACTTGCTGAATTTGGCATATAACGGATGTTCACTGAGCTTCCCAAGTACCAAACGCAAATGCTCCTTATGCTCCTCTTCATTCTTTGAGCAGACCAGAATATCATCAATGAACACCACGACGAACTTATCCAAAAACTCCATAAACACCTTGTTCATCATGTTCATGAAATATGCAGGCGCGTTAGTCAGACCAAATGACATAACGTTATACTCATATAGCCCGTACCTTGTGGTAAAAGCTGTCTTAGGTATATCCTGCTCTTGAATCTTCAGCTGGTGGTATCCTGATCGCAAATCGATCTTGGAAAATACTTTTGCTCCTTGCAACTGGTCAAACAAATCATTGATCATCGGCAACGGGTACTTGTTCTTGATCGTCACTTCATTCAATCCACGATAATCAACAACCATCCTCAATGATCCATCCTTCTTCTCGAGTAGAAGCACTGGTGATCCCCAATGTGACGAACTTGGGCAAATATAGCCTTTTTCCAGTAACTCCTTAATCTGCTTCTTAATTTCTTCCAAATCCTTTGTGGGCATCTGATACGGCCTCTTAGATATTGGACCTGTGCCTGGCAAAAGCTCAATCAAAAACTCAATGTCTCTATCCGGTGGCATGCCTGGCAACTCCTCTGGAAATACATCAGGGAAATCCTTCACCACTGGTACTTTCTCCTGTACAACTCATGATAAGGAATTTACTTGAGTCGTCTTCGGCACATGCCGGGATACATACTTAATCCTTCTTCCTTCTGGGGTAGTGAGCAAAATCGACTTACTGGCGCAATCAATGTTCCCTCCATACTTCGATAATCAATCCGTGCCTAATATTACATCCAGTCCTTGTGACTCCAATACTATTAGGTCTAAGGGGAACACGTGGTTACCAATCCTTAATGGTAACCGATCACACCATAGGCTAGCCATATACTCTGCTCCTGGCGAGGTTATGAACATGGGTGACCTAAGGGCTTGGGTTGGCGGGTTATACTTATCCACAAATCCCCTTGATATGTATGAATGCGATGCACCAGTATCAAAAAGAATGATTGCAGTAAATGACTTAACCAAAAACTTACCTATTATTGCATCTGGTTGTGCTTCAACCTCCTCCACGCTAATGTGGTTCACTTGTCCCCTGTTGAAAGGGTTGGGCTTCTTCCTAGAGCTTTCATTGCCATTTCTATTCTTTGCTTCGGAACACTCCGTGATATAATGTCCATTCTTCCCGCACTTGAAACAAGTAATGTGACTTAGATCCTTCTTGGCGGGCGTTGCTGGGTTGGGACGGTTCTGGCCATTGCTTCCTCCATTCCCATTCCCATTCTTGGGGCCACTATGGTTATGCGAACTCCCTCCATTGGAATTATGGCCTCCATGGTTATGGTGAATGTGTCCTCCCGAGTTCAGGGTAAAACGAGGCCTCTGTTGAGCTCCTGAATTGTACTTCCCTTGTCCATACTTCCTCTTGCAGTTGTCTATCTGCTGTTGCTGCCCTTCAATCATGAGAGCTCTATCTACTAACTTCTGGTAGTTGTTGAAAGTTGCCACCATCAACTGCATGCTCAACTCATCATTCAGTCCTTGCAGAAACTTCTCCTGCTTAGCGGCATCTGTAGCGACGTCATCCGGGGCATAACGTGCTAATTTACTAAAATCATCCACATACTGGCCCACTGTGCCTCCTCCTTGGCGCAAGTTCCGAAACTCGCGCTTCTTCATGGCCATAGCTCCGGCTGAAACATGGCAGTGCGAAAAGCCTGCTGAAACAGGTCCCATGTGACAGGGTCGATGGGGTAAGTGGTTGTGAAATTCTCCCACCATGATGTTGCGGGTCCATCAAGCTGATGTGTGGCAGAATGCACTCTCTCCGCATCTGTGCATCCTGGAGTGGTCAGCTCCCTTCCAATCTTGCAAAGCCAATCATCTGCAACAATCGGCTCAGTGCTACTAGACTAGTAGTTGCATCAGGGTATTCTGCTGCTGGATCAACTGAGTGAGATCCGGTGGAAAAGCAAATCCATTGTCACGTCTCAGAGGCATCTGATGGGTTTTAGAAAAGATGAGAAAACAGAATAGAATGAGGTCTAGAGGGAAAACACTACCCATATGCACATGAGACAAACACATACATATCACTTCAATCAATTCAAACAAGGGTATACAAGCGGTCTAACTATCGTTACAAGAGTGCTCAGACTATACTATATACATGGGGGAATACTACTACTGATATGGTGGTCGTCTAGAAGTTTTAATTGGGGGAAGACTCCCTGATATCTGCTTCAACTTCATCAACCTAGTCATCATCGCTATCGTCAGGGTCTGAGTCAGAGTCGTCGATGATGATGTAGTCCTCCGAATGAATGGAATCATTGTCTTCTCCTCCTGGCGCGGGGTCTCCCATGAATACTCCTAGCTTCCACATCAAATCGTCATTCTTATCCTCAAGTATCATCATTTCATCCTCATATCCATCACGTGTAGACTTGAGTTCTTCCTCCAGCTTCGTGATCCTGGTCATTGCCTTCTTCAGATATATCATGCCTGTGCACATCTTGTTCTCCTAGCGATGAATGTGCTGGTTTAACTCCTGCATGAAAGCTGCAATGGACCTATCCCTCCTGGTGTTGATCATCTCCCATTGCTCATCCCGGCGCCCACAAATCTGGTAGATAGTATCCTTGAGATCCTTGTGGTAAACTTCTCCAATGCATCCCATGGTGATGTGGGCTGCCATGCTCTTTCCTAGACTCCAGGTTGGTGCATCAAAGGAAAACTCTATAGGCTCAATGACTGGCAAGAACGTCCTTCCTGGAACTTGAACTCGAATCATCCAACGCTCCTCTTCTGGTAAAGTGGCGATGTAGGTCCCGGTGAAGCTTGGTATTCCGATGTTCAGGTACCTAGTAACTTCCTTCAAGTGTCGTCCAAAAGGTGTATCTTCATCCGCTTGTGTGAACTTGTTCCTTGCATCCGCCATCCTATAGAGTAGAAAAGGGAGAGGAGTCAGAAATGAGAAGAGAGGAGTGACCTATGGTTTTAGCTTAGTGGTCGTGTCCTACAGTCAGCGTGTGCTCTAATACCATCTTATAGCGACCAGACCTCAAACAGCCTAGTCTCTGTGCATCAATGTCATCCCTGGATTGGTAGTGCTGACACGCACAGTACTTGAGGATTTATAACAGAGTTTCAATCACACACTTATTACATCGAATGTCTCAAAAGAGAACTTATTACAATAATATGGCTTAAGGCCATCGAAAAACAATAACAGCGGAAGGCCTGGAAGATAAAGTGAGTCCATCAACTCCAACGGCATAGCTCAGTGAACGACAATGACTTATGGCACCTTACTCATCATCTGAAAAGTCTGCAACATGAAATGTTGCAGCCCAAAATGGGTCAGCACATGGAATATGCTGGCAAGGTAACACATAGAGTAATGAATGGAATGAATGCTATCACTACATGCATATATGGCTGGTGGAACGCTCTATGGTTACAGTTTTGCATAAAGCAAATTTTTTCCTACAACAAAGGAATAAATTTTATTTAACTATCATGGTGGTTGATAAACATTGAGGAGGTTCCTCCAATTCAATTCCAATTAAGCATCATCATTAAACCCAATTAAATTAATTTGGAGTGATGAGATCAACATGATAATCCAAGAACCAGATACTGAAGATGTCCATAACCAGGGACACGTCTAACCATGATTAGTTTGTACACTCTGCAGAGGTTTGCGCACTTTTCCCCACAAGACTCAAACACATCCATGGTCGGAGATTCGAGACACAGTCTTTCTGAAGCAATAACTCTCTACTCTGTGTAGACAGTACCACCTACAACCCACTACATCTGCTAGTCTACCTCTTCAAGAGCTTCACGCAACTTACTCAACTATGCCAGAGCCCATATTGGCTTGTGGCTGCACACCGAAGTTTCTAGCATGAATAATCTTATGATCCATTTGAGCCTGGGTGGCGAACTGTAGGATGATCACACGGGTACTCCGGGATATCCTAGGACAACACTGGATTCTCCAGGTGCCCTGACAACCACTGGGTACTCCAGGGTGCCTCAAGCAATCCACCCAGATGTGTATTTAAGTAGCCACCTTAAGTTAACCATTAATTAACAGTACTCACATCTGTCATGGATTCACTCACCCAAACCATGTCTACAAGCATAGCATAGCAATATAAGCATCACGTAAAAGTAACTCCCAAAGGTTTGATAATAAACAATGCAATAGGTTCTACCTCATCATCTACTTCCCGAAACCCACATGTTAATCAGATCCTAACCATGCAATGTTTGAGGGTTGATCTAATACAATAAAACTGGGTAGTAAAGAGGTATGATCAAAGTGTTACTTGCCTTCCTGATGATCCGCAAAACCTAGAGACTCGTAGTAGCACGCTTCGCACTCCGGGTACTCTATCGCAAACAAACAATAGCATACAATAAGCACTCAACTAGAAGTATGGGTAAAACCCAAATAAGAGATCTAACCAGAAAGTTCAACTGAAGAACTCCGGTTTGCAATAAGAAACAAATCAAGCGGAGCAACCAAACTCAACTTGCCAAAGAAACAAGATCCGTTTACTAATCTGAACTAAAGTCAAATTTTACAGTACCAAAATCTTGTTCAAGTTGTTTAAACAGAAAGAGGGCTTCGAGAAAAAGATCTAGGCGCTTGAATCACCTGATTTCGATAAACGAGCGAAAAGATGAACTAAAACGAAGACCAGGATAGAAATCGCGATCGAAAATAATCGCGGAAAAACCCTGGAAAAAGAAAAACTAACGAACATGCTAACGAATGAATGTGCGCTGTCTGCGGCTAATGGATGAACATCATTCGTTAAAACAAACGTATGGACGAACTTCCGCTATTTAACTAAACCGAAAACAAAAACCGATTTAAAGAAAAAAAACGAATCTAGGGTTTTCAAAGAAAACTTATCAGTTTTGTCGGATAAACCGGCAGCGACGGCGGCGGTTATACTTCCGGCGAGGTCGGCGGCGGCAGCGGGATCGGTGGCGGCTCCTCTGGCGGCGGCGGTTGGTCGGTGGGGCGGGGGAACGGGGC
>NC_041387.1:197307565-197347544 GCF_002162155.2 Triticum dicoccoides | reverse complement strand
CCGCGTGGCGGCGGCGGCGAGAGGCGGCGGCGGTGGCGCTAGGGTTTGCGGGGGCGAGGCGGCGGGATGGGCTGAGGCGGCTCAAGGCCTCGGCCTTTAAAGAGGGCGGCCGGTTGGACTTGGGCGGACATGGCCCGGTAAGTCGGTTGACTTTTTTTTAGAATAAAAATCCTGACGCAGAAAAACTAATAAAAGAAATACTAAACGGACTCCAAAAATCCTGAAATAAATTTTCACGATCCTCTAATAATATTGCGGACAACGTCAACATTTATTTGGGCCTCTAATTTAATTTTGAAAAACACATTTTTTTCCTAATTCAAATAAAATAGCAATAAAACTCCGAAAAAAAATTCTTATTTGATTTTAATATTTTTGCTCCAATATTTCTTTATTTTGGAGAAGTCATTTTATCCCCTCTCTTTTATTTTCGTATAAGAAATATTCAAAGAGAAAATAATTAAAACCAAATGATCCTCTTTTCAAAATTTGAGAAAACTCAAATATGAAAATAACGAAATCCCCAACTCTCTCTGTGGGTCCTTGAGTTGCTTAGAATTTCTAGCATCAACCAAAAATGCAATAAATTATGATATGCAATGATGATCTAATGTACAACATTCCAAATTGGAAATTTGGGATGTTACAGCACTTCACTACTGTTGGGGAACGCAGTAATTTAAAAAAAAACTACGATCACGCTAGATCTATCTCTAGCTGATGCATAGCAACGAGAGGGGAGAGTGTTGTCTATGTACCCTCATAGACCGAAAGCAGAAGCGCTATGAGAACGCGGTTGATGTAGTCGTACGTCTTCACGATCCGACCGATCCTAGCACCAAAGATACGACACCTCCGTGATCTGCACACGTTCTGCTAGGTGACGTCCCACAAACTCTAGATCCAGCTGAGGTCGAGGGAGAGTTTCGTCAGCACGACGGCGTGGTGACGGTGACGATGAAGTTACTGGCACAGGGCTTCGCATAAGCACTACGACGATATGACCGAGGTGGAAATCTGTGGAGGGGGCACCACAGACGGCTAAACAATCAACTTGTGTGTCCTAGGGTGCCCCCTGCCCCTGTATATAAAGAAGGGTAGGAGGAGGAGGCCGTCTATGGGAGGAGGCACGCCAAGGGGGGGGGGGCAATCCTACTCCATGTAGGTTTACCCCCCTTTCCTATTCCAACAAGGAGAAGGGGGAAGGCGGAGGTGGAGAGAAGGAAGGAGAGGGGGGCGCCGCCCCTCCCCTTGCCCAATTCGGACTAGGGTAAGGGGGGCGCACGACACCTCCTGTCCGCCCTCTCTCTTCTCCACTAAGGCCCATGAGGCCCAATAACTTCCGGGGGGGGGGTCTCCGGTAACCCCCGATACTCCGGTTTTATCCGAAACTTATCCGGAACACTTCCGGTGTTCGAACATAGTCGTCCAATATATAAATCTTTATGTCTCGGCCATTTCGAAACTCCTCGTCATGTTCGTGATCACATCCGGGACTCCGAACAATGTTTGGTACATCATATCTCATAAACTCATAATACCTATCGTCATCGAACGTTAAGCGTGCGGACCCTACGGGTTCGAGAACTATGTATACATGACCGAGACTCACTTCCAGTCAATAACCAATAGCGGAACCTAGATGCTCATATTGGTTCCTACAAATTCTACAAAGATCTTTATCGGTCAAACCGCATAAGAACATACATTGTTCCCTTTATCATCGGTATGTTACTTGCCAGAGATTTGATCGGTGGTATCTCAATACCTAGTTCAATCTCGTTACCGGCAAGTCTCTTTACTCGTTCTGTAATACTTCATCCCGCAACTAACTCATTAGTCACAATGCTTGCAAGGCATAGTGATGAGTATTACCGAGAAGGCCCAGAGATACCTCTCTGAAACACAGAGTGACAAATCCTAATCTTGATCTATGCCAACCCAACAAACACCTTCGGAGACACCTGTAGAGCACATTTATAATCACCCATTCACATTGTGACATTTGGTAGCACACAAAGTGTTCCTCCGGTATTCGGGAGTTGCATAATCTCATAGTCTGAGGAACTTGTATAAGTCATGAAGAAAGTAGTAGCAATGAAACTGTCACGATCATAATGCTAAGCTAACGGATGGATCATGTCCATCACATCATTCTCCTAATGATGTGATCCCGTTCATCAAATGACAACACATGTCTATGGTTAGGAAACAGAACCATCTTTGATTAACGAGCTAGTCAAGTAGAGGCATACTAGGGACTTTATGTTTTGTCTATGTATTCACACATGTACTAAGTTTTCGTTTAATACAATTCTAGCATGAATAATAAACATTCATCATGAATTAAGGAAATAAATAATACCTTTATTATTGCCTCTAGGGCATATTTCCTTCAGTCTCCCACTTGCACTACAGTTAATAATCTAGTTCACATGACTATGCGATTAAACACCAATAGTTCACATCTGTATGTGATTAACACCCATAGTTCACATCGCCATGTGACCAACACCCAAAGGGTTTACTAGAGTCAATAATCTAGTTCACATTGCTATGTGATTAACACCCAAAGAGTACCAAGGCGTGATCATGTTTTGCTCGTGAGAGAAGTTTAGTCGACGGGTCTGTCCCATTTAGAGCCGTATGTATTTTGCAAATATTCTATGTCTACAATGCTCTGCACGGAGCTACTCTAGCTAATTTCTCCCACTTTCAATATGTATCCAGATTGAGACTTAGAGTCATCTGGATCGGTGTAAAAGCATGGATCGACGTAACATTTTATGATGAACACTTTATCACCCCCATAACCAAGAAACATTTCCTTAGTCCTCACTAAGGATAATTTTTGTACCCCTTTGCCAAACTCATGGCAAGGTACACAATAGGTCTGGTACACAACATAGCATACTTTATAGAACCTATGACTGAAGCATAGGGAATGACTTTCATTCTTTTTCTATCTTCTGCCGTGGTCGGGCTTTGAGTCTTACTCAATTTTACACCTTGTAATACAGACAGGAACTCCTTCTTTGAATGATCCATTTTGAACTCTTTCAAAAAACTTGTCAAGGTATATACTCATTGAAAAATCTTATCAAGTGTCTTGATCTATCTTTATAGATCTTGATGCCCAATATGTAAGTAGCTTCACCGAGGTCTTTCTTTGAAAAACTCTTATTCAAGTATCCCTTTATGCTATCTAGAAATTCTATATCATTTCCAATCAACAATATGTCATCCACATATAATATTAGAAATGCTACAGAGCTCCCACTCACTTTCTTGTAAATACAGGCTTCTCCAAAATTTTATATAAAACCATATGCTTTGATCAAACTATCGAAGCATTTATTCCAACTCCGAGAGACTTGCACCTGTCCATAAATGGATCACTGGAGCTTGCACACTTTGTTAGCACCCTTTGGATCGACAAAACCTTTTGGTTGCATCATATACAACTCTTCTTCCATAAATCCATTTAGGAATGCAGTTTTGACATCCATCTGCCAGATTTCATAAAATATGGCAACTGCTAACATGATTCAGACGGATTTAAGCATCGCTACAGTTGAGAAAATCTCATTGTAGTCAACACCTGAACTTGTCGAAAACCTTTTGCGACAAGTCGAGCTTTGTAAATAGTAACACTACTATCAGCGTCCGTATTCCTCTTTGAAGATCCATTTATTTTCTATGGCTTTCTGATCATCGGGCAAATCCACCAAAGTCCACACTTTGTTCTCATACATGGATCCCATCTCAGATTTCATGGCCTCAAGCCATTTTGCGGAATCTGGGCTCATCATCACTTCCTCATAGTTTGTAGGTTCATCATGATCTAGAGCAGGATTACCGTACCACTCTGGTGTGGACCGTACTCTGGAATACCTATGAGGTTCTGTAGTAAGTTGATATGAAGTTTCATGATCATCATCATTAGCTTCCTCATAAATTGGTGTAGGAATCACTGGAACTGATTTCTGTGATGAACTACTTTCCAATTCAGGAGAATGTACAATTACCTCATCAAGCTCTAATTTCCTCCCACTCACTTCTTTCGAGAGAAACTCCTTCTCTAGAAAGGATCCATTTTTAGCAACAAAGATCTTGCCTTCAGATTTGTGATAGAAGGTGTACCCAACGGTTTCCTTTGGGTATCCTATGAAGACGCACTTCTCCGATTTGGGTTTGAGCTTATCAGGTTGAAGCTTTTTCACATAAGCATCGCATCCCCAAACTTTAAGAAATGACAACTTTGGTTTCTTGCCAAACCACAGTTCATAAGGCGTCGTCTCAACGGATTTTGATGGTACCCTGTTTAATGTGAATGCAGCTGTCTCTAATGCATAACCCCAAAACAATAGTGGTAAATCGGTAAGAGACATCATAGATTGCACTACATCCAATCAAGTGCGGTTACGACGTTCGGACACACCATTACGATGTGGTGTTCCATGTGGCGTGAGTTGTGAAACTATTCCACATTGTTTGAAATGAAGGCCAAACTCGTAACTCAAATATTCTCCTCCATGATCAGATCGTAGAAACTTTATTTTCTTATTATGATGATTCTCCACTTCACTCTGTAATCCTTTGAACTTTTCAAATGTTTCAGACTTGTGTTTCATTAAGTAAATAGACCCATATCTGCTCACATCATTTGTGAAAATCAGAAAATAATGATACCCGCCACGAGCCTCAACTTTCATCAGACTGCATACATTGGTATGTATTATTTCCAATAAGTCATTAGCTCGTTCCATTGTTCTGAAGAACGGAGTTTTAGTTATCTTGCCCATAAGGCAAGGTTTGCAAGTATCAAATGATTCATAATCAAGTGATTCCAAAATTCCATCTTTATGGAGTTTCTTCATGCATTATCAACTTTGCATCTTTTGGCATCAATACTATGAATATATGTATCATTACGATCGAGATTCAATAAACCATCAGCATTGGGTGTATGACCATAGAAGGTTTTATTCATCTAAACAGAATAACAATTATCCTTTGTCTTAAATGAATAAACGTATTGCAATAAACATGATCTAATCATATTTATGCTCAACGCAAACAGCAAAAAACGTTTATTTAGGTTCAACACTAATTCCTAAAGTATAAGGAGTGTGCGATGATGATCGTATCAATCTTGGAACCACTTCCAATATACATCGTCACTTCACCATCAACTAGTCTCTGTTTATTCTATAACTCTTGTTTCGAGTTACTTATCTTAGCAACCGAGAAAGTATCAAATACCCAGGGCCTACTATGAACACTAGCAAGGTACACATCAATAACCTGTATAACAAATATACCTTTGCTCACTTTGCCATCCCTCTTATCCGGCAAATATTTGGGGTAGTTCCGCTTCCAGTGACCATTTCCTTTGTAGTAGAAGAACTTAGTTTCAGGATTAGGTCTATCTTTGGGCTTCTTCACGGGAGTGACAACTTGCTTGCCATTATACTAGAAGTTCCCTTCTTTCCTTTTGCCCTTTTCTTGAAACTAGTGGTCTTGTCAATCATCAACACTTGATGCTCTTTCTTGATTTCTACCATCGTTGATTTCAGTATCACTAAGATCTGGGGAATCATTTTCATCATCCCTTGCATACTATAGTTCATCATGAAGTTCCAGTAACATGGTGATGGTGACTAGAGAACTCTGTCAATCATTATCTTATCTGGAAGATTAACTCCCACTTGATTCAAGCGATTGTAGTACCCAGACATTCTGAGCACATGCTCACTAGCTGAGCAATTCTCCTCCATCTTTTTAGGCAAAGTACTTGTCAGAGGTCTCATACCTCCTAACACGGGCATGTGTCTGAAATACCAATTTCCGCTCTTGGAACATCTCATATGCTCCATGGTGTTCAAAATGGTTTTGAAGTCCCGGTTCTAAGTCATAAAGCACGGTGCACAAAACTATCAAATAGTCATCATATTGAGCTAGCCAAACATTCATAATATCTGCATCTCCTCCTACAATAGGTCTATCACCTAGCGGTGTATCAACAACATAATTCTTATGTGCAGCAATGAGGATGAACCTAAGATCACAGACCCAGTCCTCATCATTGCTACTATCACCTTTCAACTTAGTTTTCTCTAGGAACATATAAAAAACATAGGGAAGCTACAACACGAGCTATTTATCTACAACATAATTTGAAAAATACTATCATGAATAAGTTCATGATAAAATTTAAAGTTCAATTAATCATATTACTTAAGAACTCCCAGTTAGATAGACATCCCTCTAGTCATCTAAATGATCACCTGATCCAAATCAAGTAAACCATGTCCGATCATCACGTGAGATGGAGTAGTTTTCAATGGTGAACATCACTATGTTGATCACGCTCGAGCTTTCAGTCTCTAGTGTTCCAAGGCCATATCTGCATATGCTAGGCTTGTCAAGTTTAACCCGAGTATTCTGCGTGTGCGAAACTGGCTTGCACCCATTGTATGTGAACGTAGAGCTTATCACACCCGATCATCACGTGGTGTCTCGGCACGAAGAACTGTCACGACCATTTCCTGCGTGTACAACTGCTCTATGCGTGTGGTTGCTTGCGGTTGAGGCGGCCGCTGTGCACTCTGCTCTCGCATCCCTCCGGGTGCTCTGCCCTCGTCCCTCCATGCATGCTGCCAGTGTTTGGGGCCAGCGCACGATTACACATGTTCATGTGCATGCAGTTGCGCTGGGTGCAGTGCGACAATGCAGCTACTCGCTACAAAAACTGTCATGCGGATGCGCTGAGAATCCAGGCCGCCCGGCCCCCATTCATTCCTGCGGCCCTTTAACTTCATTTCTCGCGTCACATGACACAATAAGCATACCCACGAAAACACATAAAGTGAGGACATCCAGCGGTTCCAATGGTGATCCCCGTGGCTCCAATGGCACTCCCTGTCTGTGTCAAAACCGGCGGATCTTGGGTAGGGGGTCCTGATCTGTGCATCAAGGCTGATGGTAACAGGAAGCAAGGGACATAGATGTTTACCCAGGTTCGGGCCCTCTTGATGGAGGTAAAACCCTACTTCCTGCTTGATTAATATTGATGATATGCGTAGTACAGGAGTAGATCTACCATGAGATCGTAGAGGCTAAACCCTAGAAACTAGCCTATGATGGTATGATTGTAATTGTGATTGGCCTTCTAAGGACCAACCTCTCCGGTTTATATTGACACCGGAGAGGGATAGGGTTTACATGGAGTCGGTTACAAGGAAGGAAACACAATATCCGGATCGCCAAGCTTGTCTTCCACGCAAAGGAGAGTCCCATCCGGACACGGGCCAAAGTCTTCAGTCTTGTATCTTCACGCTTCAATAGCCCGGACGTTGTATATAGTCCGGCTGTCCGGATACCCCCTAATCTAGGACTCCCTCAGTAGCCCCTGAACCAGGCTTCAATGACGATGAGTCCGGCGTGTAGTATTGTCTTCGGCATTGCAAGGCGGGTTCCTTCTCCGAGTACTCCAAAGTAATTATCGAACACTTGAATCGTGTCCGGATCCACTGAGTGAAATTTACACACCACTGTAGAGAGAATGATATTTCACAAACGCAATCTGCTAACAACTTTTTTTTGATGACGTGACATGTTATTACGGTCGGATCATTACTCGAACCGTTTTCCCACAACCAGCCACAACGCATATTGCGAGGCGGTTTCTTTGGCACGTCTTGCCAAAGCAGAGATCGTGTCCCCTTATCACGGGATTCTTATCAATACGGGCATGGGTAACCCAACCGCACCACTAATCGCGGCGAGCGGGAGGCGGACGGGCTTCACCAGGCAAGTGGGGAGGCGCAAAAATCTTTTACCACCCTATAAAGAGGTAAGGCCCCTTTCTCTTTACCCATGCCTTCTCCTCCCATTAGCTCATTCCCCTCTGCCCAAGCCCTAACACCCAAGAACTCTTTTTCTCCAGCAAAGAGAGGTCTTTGAAAGATGTCCGGATCCGGAGCCGGAGGCAGATGGATGGCCTCGACCGTCCTGGAGAAGGACATCAAGAAGCTACGGGGATCCGGGTATCTGGCCCAGAAGACCGGCTACCGTCTCCCACCAGCGGGACAGGCTGTCCTCACTCCGAAACCTCACGATAGAGTCGTGTTCCTTCCCCATTTTGTCTGTTGTCTTGGGTTTCCCCTTCACCCATTTGTTCGTGGAGTAATATATTACTACGGGATCAATTTTCATGATCTTTCACCCAACTCCTTCCTCAATATCTCGACATTCATCATCGTGTGCGAGGCCTTTCTCCGGACCCCACCTCACTTCGGCCTGTGGCTGAAGATTTTCAATGTAAAACCCAAGGTGGTGAGTGGCGAACACGCCGAGTGCGGCGGCGCCATGGTAAGCAAGATGCCCAAGGCCACTTGGGCGAAGGGTGCCTTCAACGACTCCGTCAAGGACTGGCAGCAACAATGGTTATATATTACCGAACCATGCGGCAAAAAGTGGGCGGCGGCCCCCGAGTTTAGATCCGAAGCTCCACTGCGGCTCACGTCCTGGCCCAAGAAGGGCCCGAACTGGTGTTCGCCCGATGAGCTGTCATTGCTCTATACGCGCGTTCAGGGCGTAGTTGACAGGTACGTCAAACTCGTCGACGTAGTCCAGGTGATGCTAGTTCGCCTAGTTCTCCCCTGCCAGCGCTGGGCTTGCACTCTGTGGGAGTTCGACCCAACCGAGCACCAAACCCTTCAGGGGCCTTATGATTCCTCCCACAAGGATATCTGGAAGGTGCTCTTCAAGCCCGGCAAATCGTGGCCGAGCCCCGCCGAGGACCATGGGTATCAATTATCTCATCCTGCAAGCTCGGTAAGTTGTAGCCGCGCTCTGTTTATTCATGCTTCAGCTGGCATGCCCTGAGGGAGACATCTTAATCATGCTTCATTGTGATCTACGGGATGGATAAAGAAAGTGGAGCAGATACATTATCCGGCCCCGCTGCCGGAGGAACCGGCCGGACCCCTTCTCTCGAAGATGCTGGTCCCTGCGCCTTACGAGGCGCCGAAGAAGGAAGCCTCCAAGAAGGTCAAGAAGACCCGGAGTGGCCTCCGTCGCTGCGAGGCATCGGACGCAAAATCCGGAGACTCAAGCGCCGCTCCTTCTCTAGAAGGCGAAGAGGAAGAAGCAGAGGAGGACGAGCCTCACTCTGAAGGTGGGAGGAAGCGTGCAGCTTCCCCGTCCCTGGAGGCCGAATCGCCCAAGAGGGCGAAAGGTTCCCTCCTAGAGACATCCACCACGGCTGCCGACAGCAGCCCAGAGTGGGATCCCAGGGCCCATCCCCTGGGGAAGTCATAAGTATACGGAATCCGAACATGCGCATGCGTCCGGGATTGTTGTAGGATTTATTGGCTTTAGCCGTTGCCGTATTTTGCACAGCCAGGCGAGATCTAGCACTGGACAATCATTATCGGAGAATTCGCCGGGCTCTAATGCCTTGGCGAGCGAAACGCCTCTGCAGGCCCCTTCCCCAAAGTCCAGGCGCGACATTGAGGTGTCATCCCGACAGGACCCGTCCCAGGGAGGACATATCCCCGTTGCCGGACACACGGGGGCGGATAAGGCCCCCGGGACCTCTAAGGTGCCAGAGTCGAGCGAACAACCACCTTCGATGGTGGGAGGCCTGCCTACCCCGCCGGCATCCTATGTTCAAGCAGAGCTCCCCGGCGGTCTATTGATAGCATTTAAGAACGCATCCATTGTTGATGAGCGGCACACTCTCATGGGCGCGGTGGTTGAGAAGATTCAGTCCGCTGAGAGCGGGCTGAATGAGTCCTGCTTTGGCCTTATAAAGGACTTTGAGGTATGTTTCCTAAGAAACCTTTGAGGGTTTGTCATAATATGAGTAGTAGCCCTTGATGCACTGTCCGACGGAGGAGATAAAGCCGGGTAGGGGATCAAATCCTTTGCAATCGTAGGAGCCTGTGTGAATTATGTATACCCTTTATGTGAAAACAGGTGTCTGCGCAGAGGATGGCCGCTTATAATGCGGAGGTGTCCGAACTGAAGCAGAGCCTTGCACGGGCCGAGGAAGAACTTGGCCCTGTGAGGAAGCAATTGGAAGACAAGCAAGGTATGTTGAAAACATTTGACTTGAAGTTGGCATGAATTAATAGTTGTGCATAGTGAGAAGTATCTGTATTGTATGCTCTAGGAGCGAGTGCCGAGTACGAGGCACTAAAGAAGGCTGTGGCTGATGCCAATAAGAGGGTTGAGGCCGAACAGGCGCTTCGTGAGAAACACGAGGCCAGGGTCATCGCAGCTGAGCGAGAGCTCCAGGAAGCTGTGAAGAAAAGCTAGGGCTTGGAGCAGAGTTTAATAGGGAAAGAATACGAACTCGCCCAAGCTATCAAGGCTGCGGAAGGTGCTCGGGAAGAAGCCTGAGGTGCTGCGCGGGACATTCAGGAGGCCCAGAAAGTTGCTGCTGGTAAGGCCTTCTGTAATCTTAGCCCTTTGTAAGTGATAATGGAAAGAATCCTAAGCGGCAAGCTGAATTCTTATTTTTCCAGGGGATTTTGCGGATCTTCCTCGCAGCATATCCGATGCCGCCCAATTCTTCCGCACCGAGGAGAAGAAGTCTGCGGAGAGGGATTTCTGGTCGCAGTATTTGGCGCCGAACTATCCGGTGCCATTTATCGATTAGCTGAAACAGCTGGTCGAACTGCACCAGGCGGCCGAACTAGCGATGAAGGACTTAGTTGTCCGGCTGTGGCCTGCGGAGCCAATTCCAAGCAGTTACTTCGGACTCGTCAAGCGGATTGTGGGTGCCTATCCTCGGCTTGATGCTATCAAGAGATCAGTCTATATAGAAGGCGCGCGCATGGCGTTTTACCGTGCGAAAGTGCATTGGGGGAAGCTTGACGCGGAGAAGCTGATGACTGAGGGGCCGCCGGAGGGTAAGGAGCACCGCAAGCTCGAGCTGTACTATGAAGGTGTGATGAAAGGGGCCCGCCTTGCGGCGGATAAGTGTTCCAAAGACATTATATTTCCCTTAGGGCATTTTTGCCGCTTTTTGTAATATGGGATAATGGTATTTTTATGATATATTGCCTGTTTTGTTTGAACATATGTTCTTCCTCTTCGGTTGTTTATTCTATGCAAATCCTGAGAGTTGGCCAGTCCTCGTCTTCTGCCTCCTCGTAAAAGAATACGGGGGTGTTCGGGATATATCTGAATGCTCTTTATCCCATAGTTGGGTCCTTTTAAGGAGGTGCTTCTCTCCGCGAACCAGGCAATCGGACTATAAGGCTTTATAACTCTCACTTTGCCTTAGGAATTCGAGTATGGTTGGCACAGCCCCTAGTGTTCGGAAGGCCGAACTAGGGGCTCTATTGGCGCCTAATCAGAAGATCGATTCGTCACACTCTGCATTTATAATGGCGTTGTGCGGAATAAATCTTTAAGGATTTTACAACCTCTCGAACAGCTGACCAGCTCTCGCTTCATCATGACTGTCGGTTTTCGGCTTTCTCTACTAAGGTGCTCGTCCGGCTGAACCGAAACACAATCACAGTAGTTCTCCCAGTGCTACCTTAGCCGACAGAACGGAACGTAAGATACCAAAACATGGGAGCCGGGTAAACCCAACCAATGACCCAAGACATGATTCAGAGCTGATGCATATAGTGCTACAAGTTCGGGGTGCCGAGCGACCGAAAAGGTGGTCGGACTTTATTGCCATACTGTGAAGCCCCTGGTGTAACTGGGCGAACGCGAAGCATGGATGTCATTTTTGGTAAAGAGGCGTCGGTGATAAGCGACGGCCGGTAAGTGTTATTTAAGTCTATGCATTGTAGTAGGATGATATGTCTATGCATATGAGTATGATGTATGAAAAGAGGTGTTATTTGGCGGAACCTGTGGTGGCCGGGCTGGAGGGGGTTGCGAGTGGATCAAGAGTGAATCCGAACTGCCTTCTACCCGCACATTCCTGCAGTTGTGTCTCCTGTGTTGATTCCGTGCTGCCAATCTTGTTCTGCATCAATCTTTAGTTTGTAAAGGCAAATGTTTGAAGGCGGCTGGGCGTCCTCTTGTGGTTGGTCCAAGGGTCCCTGATTGAACCCCGGTGGGCTCAGCCGTTATACCGTGAGGTAATGCGGACTCCTCAATGGGTGTCCTGATTAGTTGGCCTGAGTGATTTACCAAGTGGAATCTAGTCAATGTGGTTTATCCCGTTGGCATACGGTAAACTACCACATGGTGGGGAGGTGCCGAAGATTTATTCTTTGGCATGGCATTTTTGGGTGATCCGAAGACAACCTTTAGAGTGGTGGGCCAATAGAGCTTGGCCTTTGTGCATTTACATCTTTTAGGAGATGTTATTCGTGGCTTCATACCCGTGTGGGCTTTGTGGGTTTTGGAGCCCCCCGGACTACTAGGTCTGGAGGTACTGCAATGGACTTGTTGTGGTTGATGTGATCATGGGCGATCGCCCGTACTTTTATGCTCTAGGGGGGGGGGGGGTTCTTGACGAGACGCCTCCCCTTATTGCTTCCAGCGCACGACCAGCCGCTTTGTTTTGAGGATCCGACATTCTCTATTGGTATGCTTTGCCGTCCTTCTAGGAGTACCGTGAATTTCACACGGTTGATCGAGTGTGTGGCTTTGGTCGAGTAGGCTTGATCTATTCTTTGTCCGTTTACCGGACTGAGGGTTGCTGGAACTGGCTGAAGTTTCCCTGTCTTGACGTTTATGACCATAGTGCCGAGGCTTGAGGATGCCTCTTCATGTATACTTCTTACTGTCTTGGACCATAGTGATGTGTGGGCGCCTGGGTGTGTGCCTGTGGTTTTCTGGTTTGAGTTGAGGTAGCCAATTGTGCCGGGTACGCCCTTTGTTAGGGTGGTCGAATCCGTACTTTTTGGTGGCCAGGATCTTGGTCCACCTGTCCACTAGCAAATATTGGTCAGCTTTGAGCTGCTCTTGCTTCCTTTGCAGGCTCCTTGACGTGGCCATGAGCCGTCGCTTGAAGCGAACCTGTTCCACCGGATCTTCAGGCACGCGGAACTCCTCATTGCTGAGGCTTTCCTCGTCTTCGGAGGGGGGTGTGCAGTTCTCCCTCTCCAGGTATCCCACCGTGGCCAGTCCGGCCTGCTTGAAGGTAGGCTGATCGGGTTTGTACTCCTCTTCGGCACCATCTGGAATTCTTTCATCTCCGGGGTTGGTGTTGATGTGGCGGGGCTTGGAGCGGCGTCGAAGACGCCTGTGCTTTACTTTTCCAACTGAGGGGTTATCCTCCGTTGCCTCGTCGCCACTGGTTTCCTTCGAAGTGTCTACCGTGTATATATCGTATGAAGAGGTGGCCGTCCACCGCCCTGTGAGCGGTGGCTCCTGTAATTATCCTACATCGTCGTCCATACCGTCGATGTCTTCAGAGTCGAAGTCAAGCTCGTCTGTTAAATCATCGATCGTGGCAATGAAGTGGGTGGTGGGTGGGCAGCGAATTCCTTCGTCGCCTGCCTCCCACTCGAGCCAGACATAGTTCGGCCGGGAGCCTCCTGATAGAGAGAGACTTTAATGAGTTCAGCATGTCGCCAAACAGCGAGTGCTGAAAGATGTCCGCAGCGGTGAACTCCATTACCGGAGCCCAACCAGGCTCGGCGAGCTCGGGAACGCGCGGACTAGATCCTACAACCGGATACGAATCCGGGGGTCTGGAATCACAGGCTTCCTCAGAAGCGAGGCCTGTGTTCGGCTCCACCACCGATGAGGGTACGCCCTGTGGGGCGGGGTCCATCCCTCCGTCCCTAGGCGACGCATCCTGCTTCGGATTTGAGTTCGGGGCTGCTGTAGGGGTGATATCCCGAGCGTTGTCCGACAGCAGATCAAGGCCATGCTCGTCATGACTGTCCGGTGCTCTTGGCGTGGGCCCGAACCCATTGAAGATCAAGTCTCCGCAGATACCCGCCGTGTAGTTCAGGTTTCTGAACCTGATTTGATGGCCAGGGGCGTAGCTGTTGATCTGCTCCAGATGGCCAAGCGAGTTGCCCCGCAGCGCGAACCCACCGAACACGAAAATCTGTCCGGGAAGGAAGGTCTCACCCTGGACCGTGTCGTTGATGATGATTGAAGGAGCCATCAAGCCTTGTGGCAACGTCACAGAGGAACTCTCAACGAAAGCACCAATGTCGGTGTCAAATCCGGTGGATCTCGGGTAGGGGGTCCCGATTTGTGCGTCAAGGCTGATGGTAACAGGAAGCAAGGGACGCAGATGTTTACCCAGGTTCGGGCCGTCTCGATGGAGGTAAAACCCTACTTCATGCTTGATTAATATTGATGATATGGGTAGTACAGGAGTAGATCTACCACGAGATCATAGAGGCTAAACCCTAGAATCTAGCCTATGATGGTACGATTGTAATTGTGATCGCCTTCTAAGGACAAACCTCTCCGGTTTATATAGACACCAGAGAGGGCTAGGGTTTACATGGAGTCGGTTACAAGTAAGGAAACACAATATCCAGATCGCCAAGCTTGTCTTCCACGCAAGGGAGAGTCCCATCCGGACACGGGCCGAAGTCTTGAGTCTTGTATCTTCAAGCTTCAATAGCCCAAACGTTGTATATAGTCCGGTAGTCCGGATACCCCCTAATCCAGGACTCCCTCACTCCCATCAACCGACAACGACAACGGCGGGTAGTTCACCACGCATCACGTAGTGGACACCCACGTGAGGGGCAAGGCCCTCTCGATGGTGTACACGAACGATCCATTGTCGGTGGAGAGCTCCATCCAAACTATGGACAAATTCCTTGCCGAGGAAAAGTACCAAGTGGTCGGCTTCAACCTCGAGTACAACATTGGTCATGCGGGGCATGATTAGAAGGTTGCTGTCGCCCAGTTGTGCGTGCGACATGACATCCTCATCTACCACTACCACCTGGCCACAAGGCCTTGCGAGCGTTTCTCCAGGTTTATCAATAGCTCCGACTACAATTTCGCTACGGTGGACACCACCAACGATCTAAAAGCGCTCAAGGTTTCGGGCTTGAAATGCCGGAATCTTTTCGACATCTAGGACCACTACAAGGTCTGGGGCAGCGAAAACAACAAACTGAACTCCCTAGTTGACCTTGCCTCGGCCATCATCGATCCCTACTACATCAAGATGAAGGAGGAGAGCAAGAATGACAAGAACGCCTGGCACAGTGTTTGGCATGAGAGATTGGATGAACAACACGTCAAGTACGTGGCCAAGGACACGTACAGAAGCTACAAGATGTACATGCGGATTGTTGACATGAGGAAGTTTCTTCTTCATGCCCGAGACGAGGGATTGAGCCACAGAGCAGTGGCGGGAGAGTCACAAGAAGTAGATGACTATACGATCGTTTCTCCTACTTTAGAATGCATGCGATTGTTTATTGACGTGTGTGTGAATGATCTGTATAGTCACTCATGTAATTGGATGCTTATTTCAGTTATATATATATATATATATATGTATATATATATACATGTTATTCTTCTGTAGACAGAGCAAATCTCACGGCTTATTAGTAGCAATTGACTGTGTTATTATTGATCTTCGCACACATTTCTGATTATGAACTTGTTTCCCGCGTATCACACACGTCTTGTTCATTTGAATCGTTTCCATTGTGTTGCCTAATTACACACAGTTCATCCTAGTGAACTGTATGTCGTATATCACACACACCCTCATCTGTCTGCCCGTTTCTGTTGTTCTTCATCATCACAAACAGTTCTTCTAGATTAAACATTTGCCATTCATCGCACACGCACATCTAATATGAACCGTGTTTAATGTCGACGCCATCACAAATGTTTTGCATCTTTTTTGACGGTTTTATTACATCACCGTTTGTGATTGATGCATCACACACAATTTCGTCGAAGGGTCTCTGATTCAACTATTGCATTTGGACCATCCTGTAGTAGTGCTTGCTTGTTTGGAGTCCTTCTTCTGCTTCTTCTTTGATCAAGGGTTAGGTTCCGGGTCGGGAGCCTTGGATTAGTAGGGTGCATGTCGTTGTTCTCTTTCGTTTGATTTCACCTGTAGTCGGATTCTACTCTTCTATATGATGTTTGCTATGTATTGATGTATTCATGTTGTAGCTTATGGCGAGTGTAAGCCTTATTCTCACTTATTGAATAAACGGTATGTTGTAATGATATCCACCTTGCTATGCGCTCGAAATGCGGTTGTGCCCCAATCATGAGTTCATCACGTGATTGGGATATAATCGCATCTTGGGTGCTACAAGTTGGTATTAGGGGCTTACCGATCGTAGGAGCCCCCTTGATTGATCGAACCATTGTCGTTGTTGAGTAAATACTATTCTGAGTCTAGTTATATCGGAGAGTAGGAATTCTTTTTACTCCTCATCCGCTCGTCGCTCTGGTGAGGACTTGTGATGTTGGTGTTTTGGATTCATCACTCTCCTTTTTCACTCAATTTTTTTAGGATCACACGGGTATTGTTGGAATCGTTGCGATATCGATGTGATGGGAATTCTGTCTTGGTGCCCCCCGATTTTATGGATTGGACCCGGGGAGTTGAGCTCCAAGGTGTTTTTGTCATAGTTGTTATCGTCTCAGTTCCGAAATACCAGAGGATGCCGACATCGAAACGCTCCCATACTTTTCATCATGGCAAATAGTGTCGTGAGTTATCCCCAGTACTTGAGGAGATAGCATGGATGATCTTCCATGACTAGTATCGTTGTGTGTTCGAAGGTCTAAGGTACACGAGTTTCTGCGATTTCTTGGTTACGTGTTGAACACATTCGGAACATTGGAGCGTATTATTCTGCTAGGAGTTGTCTGATGATTTTTCTCCGTGTAGCCGTGGGACCAGATTGCATAACCAAGAAGTTTCGGGAGTTCTCAGGTTGGAATTCAAGTAGTTACCTAGGATTATGGATTTTTTCCTGCTTATTTTTCAAGCGGAATCCTTTGTTTTGTTTTGAGTTGTGGTATTCGAGTTGCTTCGAAGTCAAGAGTTGATCCATACCTCTTTTAAGCAGTGTTCTCATATTTCTATGGCAGTTCTAATCCTTCTTGATCATCGATATTGTCATGTTCATTCTTTTCTAACTGGTGCACTTCTCTTCAATTTATTCCATAAGAGCGTTGTTGAGAAGCCTGAGGATTTGTCTGTTTCATCCGTCCCAAGTTACCTTTGTTTTTTCCCACCATCCACCCTTTTCCTTCGTGAACTTAGAAATCTCAAATCAAGTATCCATTTTATTCATATGAAGTCTATTCATTGTTTTTCTTCAAAGTTCCTACCTGGTGATTCTCATGAAGATGCTAAGGAAGCTTCAAGCTTATCATTCTTCGTTCTCTTTTCTTCTCCGGTGAACCAAATGCAAGCTTTCAGTGTTGATCATATCCCTCTCATTGTTTAAAATTATTTCCTATGACGGTGCACCTCATAATCATTCCTCGCTTGCTATTCAATTGTTTCAAAGTGCTAAAGATATCTCAGAAGATTCGTGTTTCCATTCTTAATCCATTCAAGCTATTTGGAGATTGTTATCCCATTCAAGCCATTTAATTCAACTGGTGCATAATCTCTTTATAAGGATTTGTTCCAACGGTGTTTCTTTTGAGTCGGCCCTAACCCACATGTCTTTTCCCAGGATCTTACCTGACTCTTCTAATTTTCTAGAGTTATTCTCAATTCATTTCAAGGTGTGACGTAAGAATGAATTTTCGTCAGTCAGATGCCTTCTCAAGGACCGCTTTCAAATTCTTTTCATCTTTCACTCAACCTTTCTACCCTTCATTGTTCCGCAGTGTCTCAAATAATTCTTAGTGGTGTTCCTTCATTGTCATTCGCATTTGAAGACCGAAGAAGAGTTGCTCTCAAATCTTGGTCCGTTCTCTTGAAGATTTGTGGTTCTACCTTCATGCCATCCTCATAATTGTTCTAGTTCTGAGAATTCTTTGCATAACCATCTGTAGCATTTCAGGAGTTGTTTTCATTTCTCGATCATCCGAAGGCAATCATTTCAGAAGATTATTCATTCTCAACATTGATCTCTCATTCCCCAATTCTACTGGCGCATTTTTCTAATATCCTCTAATCAGTTCATGATCTCTTCATTCTTGTGTATCTAAATTCCTATAGTATCTTCTTTCATTTTCTAATTCTTCCCGGCGATGTGTTATTTTTCTTCGTTCTTTTTCAAATTCTTATGATGGTTCATTCAAGATTCATCTTCCATTGTGATCACACCAATTCATTCGTTCCTTCCACAAACATATCGGTGGTTTGTTGAAGACCTTCAAGTTTGAGCTATATCTCTCATCAATATTTTCACGAAGGATGAGTGGCATGCCAAATCCGTTGCTTGTCATCAATTTAAATTGATGAAGGATGCACATAACATAATTCTTACTCTTGTTTCATCCAAGTAATTAATTCCTTCTTTTCGAGTTCCTTCAGGATATCAAATTCTCGATTACAAGTGATTCGTCTTTGTTTCCAGAGTTGCAACACTTCGCGGTTATCTCATCAGGAAGGTCCATCTAAATCATTGCAAGCCTTCAATTCTTGTTCTTCCAATTTTTGCTTCTTTACCATCATCCTTTTTATCCGGAGTTCTTCTAGAGTTTTTTTCATGGTGGTTCGGTAATTTTTTAATTCATTATCAAAGTGCTCTTGAAGATTCTTGTTTGAGGAGCTCAAGTATTCTTCATCTTGCATTCCAAAGTTCAATTCTTTCTATCTTATCTTTTGAGGTGGTGTTATGTCATTATTGACAATTTCCTTCATGTTTCATGATTCACAAGTTGTCACAAACGAGATATTTAAACCCATCGAATTCTTCGTTGATGTTATCTTGGTATGGATTTCACCTAATGTCTTCCCTAAGGATTGTGCTAATTGTGGTGCTTATCAATGATCCAAGTTTTCTCCTATCCTGTCGGCGAAAGAAGTTTCCCATCTCTTATTAATATCAACCAATCAGTTGTTTTTGTTAATGGCAGGATTTAACCTCAAATTTTGAGATGATTTCCATAAGACCACAACAAGCTTATTATTTTCGTTGTTGATTTTCCAAAAACTCTGTTGGGTCCTTCTTTCAAAGGATGCTTGCCTTATTCAATTATGGTAGAAGTTGTCATTTTCTTCTCCATTCTTTTCTTTCCAACGATCTAGCTTCTATTTTTTTGTCTCATAGGCATTGTGATGTTGCTCTGTTCGACCCATCATCTCATTTTGTCAAGATCTTCATCTTTTTCTTGGTTATCCTTTTAACCGGAGTATTGTGTCTATCATTCCTCTTTTAACCAGAGTCTCATCCAAGTGCTTTCATTTTTGCAAAGTTCATGTTCTATTCCTTCTATTTTCAACCAAAGTGCTCCAAGGCCCAGTATGGTTTTTAGCCTAAAAGGGCATGCAACTTTTTTTTCATCCAGGAACTAAATTATGCCAAGCCTAAACATAAATTCTTCACTTCAAGAAGAACCAACACCAAGAGAGTTCAGCGAGGATTCTATAACATTATTTAAATAGCTAGTAAATATAGTTAGACCAACTAACCTCTATGGTATCTAGCATGCAATACTTCAATTAGAGAAGGGGATGACAGCTAAATAGTTCAATCGAGAAGGACAAGACAGGAATGCACCCGTCTCTATGTGATTTGCCAAGATTCTAGACCAAGACTGAGTAGTCTCCACGTCCTCTGCCACCACATCCTTAGTTCCTCAGTCCACCCGCCTTCTCAACAAGATTGCTTATCCAATTTCATCATCTGCGACAACGTTGTCAGACGGTCCTCTGCTATCTGCTGCCGTCGCCGCAGGAGGAGTGGTGGGTTGGGCTAACCCACCGAAGACATCAGATGGTCAACTCCTTCCACCAGGGCTGCATTCTTGCTTCCTCCCTGACAATATTGCATCCTCGTCTTCCTCCTCTGTCGGTGCAACGACACCTGGTTCTGTTTCCCTGATTGTGCACAAGCACAAGATCAAGATTGAAGCACCAGTCCAAGACGAAGTACAAGAAACCAAGAGACTCGAAGAAATAACAAGCAGACCAGGGGCACCGAGACCAAGCCAGAAGAACAATATTTCATCAAGAAAGAGGCCTCCCTTGCCGGGTAGGCGAGCCTGGCAAGGGGCGAGGCCACCCCCAAGATAAGATGACAAAGGCGTCCCCGCAGGGCCTGCAGGGACCTGTGGAGGCCAGATCACCTCCTTGACCACTCCACCACGACTCACGCCATCGATCAGTGCGGTGTCAAGCCGCAGAGTGATTAAGTGGTAGCCATTCGCCACATGGCATCTACTTTATACCAAGAGAACCCACACATGACACCCATCCTATGATGTGTCAGTCAAGCAGGCGTGCAGCTGGCAAGATAGTCCGGCAAGCCTTGCCGGGCAGCCAACAACATGACGTTAAGCAGCGCATTAAGTGCACACTTTCAGCTTGTCGAGTTAGGTATGATAGCACTATTTGCAATCTTATCAGTGTCTAATGACTAATTTTCCACTGTGGTGACCCCTTAACCTATAAAAGAGGCCCATGGCAACGGATCGAGGGGTTGGATAGTTGGATCACTCGCACCCCCGTATGCACGTAGTCGTTGCCGCCCTGAGGCAACCCATGCCGCGCAAGTCTACTGCGCACCACCACTACATTTCAACCATCAATCCACAAAATCATGAGTAGGGTTTTACGCCTCGCTGCGGCCCGAACCAGGGTAAAACCGCCCGTGTAATCTCTGCCGCGCTGCCCCATGTTGGTCTACTCTTTGTGCAACGCGACTTCCCCCTGCCGACCAGCAAGGGGACGTCTTGGTCCCATAGGGGGCCGTTGTTTCCCGCGACATCTTTGGCGCGCCAGGTAGGGGGTTCGCGTGTGCGAATGTGAAGACATTAGCAGTGTGTCACCTTCATCTTCGACGGCGCAGTCAACCATGGCGCCCAAGAAGAAACCGGCTTCTTCAGCTCATCCATCCACCTCAAAGGCTCCACTGCCCGTGACCTCTGATGCCGCGGGGGGCATGGAGATGTGCGAGGACATGAACGCTGTTAGGGATGTGGTCGGAGCAGGCGACCCCACCACCATTACCCCCATGGCCGACGCAGGAGCAGGAGGCGCCAGAGGAGAGCAACATCAGCAACACCTCGATGGCCACGCTCCGCTCGCCGACGGGCACAGCCGCAGCAATGGCGCTTAGTCTGGGGCGAACCGCCGTCCTCTGGCCGCCCCTGTCACAGGCGCGACCGCTACGCACGCTTTCCCCCGGACGAGTCGACCGACCCGCTACACCCAACGAAGCCACTGACCCTCGAACGCCTCCGCCCCACCAACCTGCCATCCAGGTTGTTGCACCACAACAGCGGGGGCACAGTGCTGCCACCGCTAACTCCATCCGGAGCTGAGCGATGGAGCGGTCGACTTCTTCATCATCTATGCCAAGCACAACCTAGGAGGCCATGGCACAGGCTTAGTTGTTGCCGATGTTTCCACCAGCGGATGAGCAGATGGACGAATGGTGTGCCGTTATCCAAAATCTGCCCGGTTTCGCTGAAGCCGAGGGCTCATGACGAGCTGGCCCGCCGCGACCTCCCTAGGCGACAACAACGACCCATGGTGCTGCCAGTATGGAGGGGGTCGTCCCCACGGTGCAGTCCCCACCATGGCAGCCAGCACGGGCGTGACCAAATCAAGACCCCGATGACGTCTCGATGGCCTCCTTTGACCCTAGAGCACGTCCAGGCCAATGACGAACCCTAGAAGATAGGCGGAGAGGAGACGTGTGCGTCGTCGAGCAGCGCCATGGCGGCCTCCTCCGAGCCGACGGGCGCGACGGCCCTGACGTTGACAAGGCCATGCTTGGTGTTGGCGGGCCCCTACCCTTGGAGGTTGGCTGCCCTGCCTTCACCCATGAGCTGCGGCGAGTCCATTGGTCGTTCGTTCGCACGTTCAAGCCAGAGATACCTGAGAAGTACGAAAGGAGGCTGATCCCTACACAGTTCCTGAGCATCTACACCATCGTTGTTCAGGCTGTCGGGCGGAGAGATGAGAAGGTGTTCGCCAACTACTTCCCTTTGGCCCTCAAGTCCAATGTGAGGTCTTGGCTGATGCAACTGCCGGGGAACCCTATTTCATCATGGGCAGACCCGTGCTAGAAGTTCATCGGTGCTTTCATCGGTGGCCACCAGGAGACGGGTCGACCCAGCGATCTGCAGCTTCTCCAACATAAGGAAGGAGAAAACTTCCATAAGTATTTACAGAGATTCAGCAATGTTCATAGAAATATTCCAAATATCCATCCAGCAGCTGCGATAGCTACCTTCCATTCCAATGTGCGCAACCGCCGGATCCGTTCCAAGATGAACGTGCGGTTGCCCAAGGCTGTGAAGGAGGTGTGCACCCTAGTAGATAAGTGTGCCCGGATGGAGGAGGGAAGGAAGTTACCCTGAGAGGAAGATTGCGTCAATGTTGATTCAGATGATGATGATGATGATGATGAGTCAACCAGTTAGAAGAAAAGCAAGAAGCGCGGTAAGAAGCGGAGGGATATGGCAGAGTTGATTGTTGAAGGATCGGGCACCCCTAGTACTGGCAAGATCGCCAATGTTGTGGTCCCCGGCAACGAGACTTCCGTGTGTGCTGATTGCCGGGAAGCTTCGGCTGCTGAGAAGGCCGAGAACAGCGATGGGCCATGCTGCAAGATCCGTTGGACCAAAGGCCACAACCTTCAAGAGTGCTATGAGGTTGAGCAGTTGGTCAAGAGACAGCGAGCAGAACATGAGAAGCGTGATAAGGAAAAGAGTCAGAATGTCGCTGGCGGTAAGGGCCGAGGTGGTGAAGCAAATGGCTCGGCAAACCCTGTTGGAATAAAGGAAAACCCACTACAAGCCAGGAGAAGGAAGACTGTGATGATGAGAGTGATAGAGGGGATGAAGAGGAAACCAATGAGCAAGAGTTTCAGAAGGCCACTGATGCCCTGTGCGTTGACGGGGGTGCATCTCTGCACACCTCCCACCGTCAGCTCAAGCGGTGGGTGCGGGAAGTCAATTCCGTGGAACCAGCGCTAGAGTCCCGGAAGCCGCTCAAATGGCCCCCTACACCATCATCTTTGACAAAGAGGATCATCCTAGACGTACCACTATGGTAGGGTGCCTGCCATTGTTGGTTTCTCCAACAATTCACATCCTCAAGGTCACGAAGATGATGGTGGACGGTGGGGCCGGGCTGAATATAATTTCCCTAGTAGTTATCAGCAAGCTTCAATAGCAGAGGAAGAGATAGAGGTTACCGACACGTTTCAAGGAATTAATTTCGGCAGGAGTCATCCTAAGGGAAAGATCACACTGCCGGTGACATTTGGGGGAGAGCTGAACTACCAGACTATGAAGATCATGTTTGACGTGGTTGATATCCCCCTGCCGTACAATGGGATTCTTGGATGCCCTGCTCTGGCTAAATTCATGGCGCCATCACCTTGATGATGCCGAGGCTGCTGGGAGTCCTCACCATCCCATTAGATGAGAAAGATGCTATCATTTGCGTGGACAAGATGTACCGGGATGCGGTCGCGGCAGAGGCAGCGATGGCAGCAGTTCACGCCAAAGAAAAGCGAAGGAAAGAAGAAGGATTGTAGGACCTCTGGCAAAGAGTCCGGGAAGCATGCCCCCTCCGAGTGCACGGCACCCGTTGGCGACGTGCCGGAGTGCTCCCGCAACAAGAGATCCAAGGTTGTTGCTTTGCAAGTGAAAAGGTCCCGGCAGGGCTGGCTTGCGCCGATGGAACTTTCACCATCAGCGCCACCCTTGATGACAAATAGGAAAGCGTGCTTGTTGCCTTCCTGCGGGCGAATATCGATGTGTTTTCTTGGCAAACATATGATATCCCCAGTGTTGCCTGGGAGGTAATTGAGCACCACCTTGTTGTCTGGACACACGCCAGACCTGTTAGGCAGGAAGTCAGGAAGCAGACCTTGTAGAGGCATCAGTTTATTGCACAAGAGATCAGAGGCTTGAGGCAACTGGTTTGGTCATAGGAGCGCTACATCCCACTTGGCTAGCAAACCCAGTGGTGGTCTGGAAGGCAAATGGGAAGTGGAGGTTGTGCATTGATTTCATAGATCTCAACAAGGCTTTCCCGAAGGACCCGTTTCCGTTGTCGTGTATTGATCATATTTTGGATTCCACTTCAGGCTATGATTTGCTCTCATTTCTGGATGCCTATTTAGGATATCACCAGATCTTTATGTACAAAGAAGATGAGGAGAAGACATCGTTCACCACTCCATGTGGTATGTACTGCTTTGTCGGCATGCCATTCAGATTGAAGAACGCTAGGTCCACCTTTGCAAGGGCAGTCCAGATTGGTTTCGAATCTCAACTGCACAAAAACATTGAAGCATATATGGATGATATTGTGGTGAAAACCAAAGACAGAGCAACTCTTATCCAATATTTGGAGGAAAAGTTTGCAAATCTACACAAGATCAACTTGAAGCTCAACCCAGAGAAGTGCGTGTTTGGCCTCCCCTCCGGCAAGCTGCTTGGGTAATTTGTGTCCCATAGGGGAATCGAAGCCAATCCCGACAAGATCAAGGCCATTGAGCAGATCCAAGCGCCCAGGACAGTTTAGGATGTGAGACGCCTGACGGGATGCATTGCCGTCCTAAGTAGGTTCATCTCCAAGTCTGACGAGCGTGCCCTGCCGTTCTTCAAGATTTTGAAGAAGGCAGGTCCCATGAAGAGGACTCCCGAAGCGGATGCAACTTTGCAAGAGTTGAAGGTCTACCTGTCTTTTGTGCCTACTATTTTTGCTCCCAAACCCCAGGAGCCGTTGTTGTTATACTTGGCGGTAACCAACCAAGTGGTCAGTGCAGCCTTGGTAGCACAACGAGAAGTGAATGAGCAAGGGAGTGAGCAGGAACGGCAGAGCCAGATAAGGATCAGGATAACAGTGGACACGACAACAAGGGCAAACCCAAGGACGTGGAAAATAAGAAAGTGGTGCAGCGCCTAGTGTACTTCGTGAGCTCCTTGTTACAGGGGGCTAGATCGAGGTACTCTGCATGCAAAAGTTGATTTTTGGTCCCATCATGGCCTCAAGGAAACTGCTCCACTACTTCCAAGCCCATGAGATCATGATTGTTACTCGTTTCCCATTGCAACGGATACTCCGAAACCTAGAGGCCACCGGCAGGATAGTGGAGTGGGCTTTGGAGCTATCAAGCTTTGGTTTCAATTTTGAGAGCACATCAACTGTCCAGAGCAGGGCATTGCCAGAGTTTATTGCAGAATGGACGCCAACCCCTGATAAGGAAGTAACAGAGACATTTATCCCCGGCAAGGAAGCACCCCAAGAATGGATTATGTATTTTGATGGTGCTTTTCCCCTGCATGGTGCAGGGGATGGCATGCTTCTTGTTGCCTCCTCCGAGGAGCACTTGAGGTACGTCGTCCAAACGCATTTTGCCTGCGAAGAAGCCACCAACAATACATCAGAGTATGAAGGGCTCCTTGCCGGGCTCAGGATTGCAGCAGAATTGGGAATCAAGAAACTGATCATTCGAGGAGATTCACAACTGGAGGTGAGACAAGTTAACAAGGATTACCAAAGTCCATTGATGGAGGCATACGTCAAGGAAGTGAGAAGATTGGAGGAGCACTTTGACGGATTACAAATAGAGCACGTAACCCGTGCGGAAAACAACATAGCTGATCATCTGTCAAAGTGTGCTGCGCAGAAGCTTCCTGTGAAACCAGGAATTTTGTTCTTGGTCTTACTCAGCCCTCCGTATCCCCAGCAACATTGGCACAGAAGAGGAGAAAGTTGGACACCGATAAGCCTCTCCCGGTAGAGTCGTCCTCTCCCGGTAGAGACCCTACTGGAAACAACTCCTCGCAGCCTACCGGACCACCCCCTCCAGTCGGGCCCATGGATCCCGCATACGAGGCTGGTGCTCCCGCAGCAGAGGAGGTGCCGCTAGTCCTTGTTGCTGAGCCTCAGGCTCCAACTTGCGCAAGGCACATTGTCCACTTCCTCCAAACCGGAGACCTTCCTGATGATCGAGACAAAGCTGAAAGAGTAGCCCAGAGGGCCAGTATATATCAGTTTGTCGATGACACTCTATACATAAGCAGACCTAACCGTGTGAAATTGAAGTGCGTCTGCCGGGAAGAAGGAAAGGAATTACTGGCCAAGATACACAAAGGAATGTGTGGCTCCCACATTGGATCAAGGGCATTAGTTGGGAAAGCATTTCAGCAAGGATCCAATTGTCCCACAACCCTCCAAGATGCGGTGGAGCTAGGCACTAAGTGTGAAGCCTGTCAGTTCCATTCCAAGAAAACCCACCTGCCTACCCAAGCGCTTCAGACAATCCCTCTATCATGGCCATTTTTGGTCTGGGGGCTCGATATCCTCGGCCCCTTTCCCCGAGCAGTTGGGGGCTTTGAGTTCTTGTTCGTTTCCATTGACAAGTTTATAAAGCGGCCGAAAGTGACTACCGTGAGAAAGGTGACTGCTTAGTTAGCTATCAAGTTCTTGAAAGATTTGTTGTATCGTTTTGGAGTTCCGGCAAGGATCATCACCGACAACGGCACCCAGTTCACGAGCCGCGCGTTCATGCAATATGTTCATGCCCTCAGATGCAAAATCTCATTTGCCTCTATGGCACACTACGGGAGCAATGGACAAGCTGAGAGGGTGAACGCAAGTGCTTCGTGAACTCAAGACAAGAACCTTTGATACGCCGCAGAAGCACGACATGCGGTGGATCGAGGAGCTACCGGTGGTTCTCTGGTCCCTCAGAACGACACCAAACCGAGCCACAAGGCAGACTCCCTTCTCCCTGGTCTATGGGGCAGAAGCAATTATCCCCATGGAACTCATTTACGGGTCGCCTAGAGTACTTGCTTACGATGAAGTCGTGCAAGATCAACATCGACGTGACGGCGCTGTGCTACTCGAGGAGAACTTTCTCCGGGCTGCTACGCGAGCTGCACGCTATCAACAACCCATGTGTCGCTATCATAGCCGCAGGGTTAATGCCCGGTGTTTTGAGGAAGGTGACCTTGTCCTTAGGCGCGTTCAGTCTGCCAAGGGTACACACAAGTTGTCACCAAAGTGGGAAGGCTCTTACCGGGTAGTACGAGTCACCAGACCCGGCGCAGTATGTCTGGAGACCGGAGATAGCACTCTGTTGCAAAACACATGGAATATTGAGCATCTCCGCAAGTTCTGACCGTAAGGCGCGAGGCTGCTAGGCCCTGCCCGGCAGCCACCCATCTGTACAGGCCTTGCCTCAGCTGTATGTAACCCCTTGTACAAAGCCGGGGCGATGACCCCGTGCAAGAGAAAAGAAAAAAAGCGTTATAGGGGGGCCCAAACCTAGATTGCATGCATGCATGAGCATTCCAGATCACTGCATAAGCATTTCAAGAGCACCTGCATATGCATATAGATAGGACCGCATCCTGCATTCATTCTCATCTGCATGGAGCTATAGGTTCTTACTGTGAACTTGGCTTCGACAAGGAGTTGGGAAGATTTCCTGGCACTACAATCCCCAACAAGCCAGACAGATAAGTTCTACCTCTTCTCCGTTAATGTTTTGTAAGTTATAACTTTGGCATTAGAAAACCTCGCCGCCTCTTCTTAGACTTAGGTGCTCCCATTTCTGACTCGAACGCTGCTTCAACCAGGATGGTCGCAGTGGCCTTTGGTAAAAAGAAGTTGGCGGGGGGCTAGTCCTTTTGTTTGTTGTAACACCCCAAAAATTTAACCATGTTTTGAATTATTAAAACTTTGCCAGGAGTTTAAATTTTTTGCTTTATGGATTTTCTGTTGATTTCAGAACCACCTCTCTATAATATTGAGGAGTTTCACCCCAAGTAGAAACTTTCCAAGAATGTTATTGGACTTCTATACCCACTCAACAAAACAATTCATAATCAATGGTTTTATTTGCATAATTGATTTCCTGAGCTTTATTCTTTTAAAATGATTTTTTCATAAGTTTTGGAGCCTCTTTTATACTACAACCATTTGATAAATGCATCTAAAATTTTCACCAAATTTGGGGATGACATATGATGTCCCTAAATCACTTTTATGCAAAGACATCTTCTGTTCAATGGAGATTTTGAGCTCTACACCAAATTTTCAAATCTGGTCCAGTGAGCAATTTTAGGGGGGGGGGGGTCAGTAGGAGTATATTATCCATATTTATGCAAAAAAAAACAGTTATGTCCTTTGAAAATTTTGAGTGAATCAACCTCCTTTTCATTCTGGTCCAACATGAGGATTTGTACTGCAACCATATTTTTACTTACTCTTTTACCCATGGTTCTTTTTCCTACTTGTAGTCATTCCTACAAAACCCTTAAGTCCAAGAGCATGAACCCATTGGGATATTATTGGTCCATCGAATGACAGCCTTTAGTTTCTGCCCAAAATTGGTTTTCTCATATAATTGCACTAACAACTTTCTTTGTTTGGCAAACTAACCTGACCTCCACCACCTACACCTAAAGAGACTAGGATCTGGAGACTTTGGCCACCCCAAGAGTTTCCTAGGGGCTCTTGACATTTTGTCGAACACCTTGAGTTCATGAACAGAATTGACATGCTTATGAGTTTGCATTACAGACTTGCCATAGCAGCCAAACAAGCATGTCCACTAGCATCCCAGCTACCACTAGCCTAGATCTATTGATCACCAACCGCTCATATGCCCTCTAGCTCACGCTGGCATTTCGACAAACACATAGTGGGCGTTCTCTGGGCGCGCCCAGAGCGCACGTTTTGCACGAGCGTGCACCGAGCCGCCGCATCGCGCCCCTGGCCCTTGCTCGCCTGCAGAGTCGCGCCCCGCCCTCCAAGTTGCCCTGGTGCCCTGAACGCTCCAAGTTGCCCTGGTGCCCTACAGGGCCGTTGCCAGAGCCCGCTTGGCGGCACGCCGGCGTCCGCAGTGCGCTCCTGCCACGGTCGGCGCCGCCTGAGCCACAGCCGTGCACCAGCTGCCCCCTGGAGCAGTCCAAGCTTATCCTCACGCTCGCCTGCAAGCGCTCGTCGACGCCATGTCGCCCTGCAACAACAGAGACGTGGTTCGCCGCCGTTCTTATCTCCGGTCGCCTCGGGACCGACCTAACCGCGCTATAAAAGGGGCCCCGAGCACGTTCGAACCTCACGCAGCCTCGCACCACCACTCTGGCGCGCCCCACGTCCAGCAAGCATCGGCGGGAGGCCTTCTTCCTCGCCTCCGACCGATTAGGCCGCCGCCACGCTCTAGTTCAATTCGTCGCAAGCAGAGCTTTCCCCACCCTTCCGGCACCACGACCCAACTCCCCTTCGTCTTGCGGAACCGCCCAGACCCCAGCTACGGCGGAGAACCACCCTGGCCAGAACCCCCAAATCGACCCGAAGCTATCGCCGCCGCGAAGCTCGTCGCCGGCGACTCCCTCCGTCCCCACCTGCCCAACGACCATCGAGAGGACCTCCCTGGACTGACGGATCCATCCCCACCCTCGGTTTCTCGAACGATGTCGCCGTTCGCCGGCGAGCGTCACCGGAATCCCGCCTCCGCTCAGAGTAGAGGAAGAGGAGGGAAGGACGACCGGTCAAACCTGACCAGTGGGCACCCTGGACCCACTGTCAGTGACCACAAGCCAGTCCATGCTAGATAAGTGGATACGTAAAACCAAAATACGCCTTCGACGTGGTCAGTGTTCGAAATGTTTTCCTTTTCTATTTTATTAAAAAAAACAGATTTTTGACCAAAACTTTGGCTGTCTATAACTTTTTAAATATAACTCCAAATGAATTGATTCTTTTTCCTACCTCTCTCAAATATTGTCTAGTTTATTTTCAGATTTATTTGAAAAAAATTCAGACAACTTTTTGGTACTGTTTTTGAAACTATATATTGATTCAAAAATATTTTAAATAGGATTTTTGGAGAGAGGAGAAAGCTTTCAAAAGTTTTGGAATGCACCCTGCCCCCCCCCCCCCACAACTTGAAGGCAAGCATTCTGAACCCTGGCATAATTTGGTGTGTGTTGTCTGATACGGTTGCGATACCACCTCAACACGGTCCGTTATTTTATGATACGTTCAAACTCACGAGTGCATTTTGATGATTCATACTGTTGGAGTTTGAAATGTTATGGATAGTCGTCACCATCATATGCCTCTCATGCGTACCGGGAGGAACCCGGGAAAGCCTCTGTCTTGGGTAGACACGAGCTTGTCTCCGGTCTTCGTCGAGACGATTGTGTCCGGTACGGCATAGTGAGACATGATGAGTGGCGATTGTGGCTGTCGGTTGAAACATATTTGTTATGCTAATCGTGCAAGTAACACTTAACCTCCAGAGTTGACCATAGATCGAGTCTTGTTCCGGTAACCCCCACACTTGTTTCGTACTACCACTTGTCCCTGCCATGGGTAGGGTACGGTTCAGTAAGTTGTCAACCCCTTTCTAGCACACACCGTACAGAGGGGCCTGGATGAGGGTTTCATGGCCATGGATTAAAGCCAGTCATCCGGTCAGGGGGCATGGGTGTTTCTGTTGTAGCCGAGGGGGTAGCTCCCCCAGTTTGTGCGCGGTATAAATTTTTGTGATCCCATGCTAATCGACGTTGTAGCCTCCCCACTTAGAGTTTTGCTTAACGAGTGTCGTGGGTGATTCCAGACACCGATGACTCAAGCTGGTGTGTGCGGTTGGGTGTGTTTTCAACTAAAAGACCGTAAGCGGAATTAGTCCGGATGGACTAACGGAATCCGTTACTTGTGGGTAAGGAGTACACCCTCTGCAAAGATTATATCTATTCGAGTAGCCGTGTCCATGGTTAAGGACTATAGTCTTGGTTGGGTCAAGTGCCGGTCTTAGTGTCGGTCTTCAAAGGTAAAACAAGTAATTCAGAACATTGATTTTGACCGGTGGCATATGATGATTATGATTATTATTATTGTGGACTAACTATTTTCATTACTTGATTTATTGAGTATCCCTGGGACGGTTCTACCTCCTGGATATTCACTGTGTTTTATTCTGTTATAAGCCCTTTATGTGGTGTCGCACAGACGCCCGACTGTGGCATGTTTGTTATTTATTAACCATATAAGCCCTTCATGTGGTGTCGCTGAGACGCCCGACTATGGCATGCTTGTTAGGTATTCACTTTATAAGCCCTTTACGTGGCGTCGCCCAGACGCCCGACTGCGACACGTTTGTTACTTATTTCACTTAAGAGCCCTTTCTGTGGTGTCGCTCAGACGCCCGACTGAGGCATTCTATTTCCACTCTCTAATTGCATTATTCATGTGCTACGTGAATAACTTGTTTGCGTGCATCATGGATTTTATTTCTTTGACTGATGTTGTGATCATACAATATTTCGGAGCATGATTATCGGTTGTTATATTATACCTATGTTCATAATGTTTGCGAGTACATTCAAAGTACTCACTGGCTCGTCCCGAGCTATTGTCTTGGCCAGATTCCTTGCTTGGAGAGGAGTGTTGTGATGACAGCCCGGAACCTAAGCAATGGTGATAGCAGCCTCGCGAAGATAGGAGTTAACCTGGTCAGCTGTTCCTGTGGGAAATGGAGTCCCATAGACGCCGATGATCCACAAACCGCTTCCGCCGTCAACCACTAGAAACCTTGTGTTGTACTCATAGGCCAGAAAGGTCTTGTACTACATATTATGTATTTTGCTTGGAGTTATTGTATCAAGTTTTTGTCTCGCCAGCTAACAGTAATCCTGGGGCTGGTGAGCATAAGGGCCATTTTCTGGGAATTTAATATCCTGAAATCTGGTCCTGACATTTGTAACCCGGCACATGTGGCTCTCCGGCAGACAAAAAGGGTACCGACAAGGTAGCCTGCCGGGGAAAACACGTTTATGTACACTAAAGAGGCATCTCACGTCTGCACGGGCATATACATGCACGGGTTCCCGGCAAGGTTTATATTTTTCATTAACATGCTGATACAAGTACAAGCATTACAAAACACGAACATGGACACGTGTCACGGCCGGTTCTCCGGACATAAATTTCCAGAAAAGACTGTCGTGCTCATCAGCCCTAGGATTACTGTTAGCTGATGAGGCTCCAACTTGATACAGAAATTCCAAGCAAAAAACAAAATATGTAGTACAAGACCATTCTGGCCTGTGAGTACAACAAATGGTTTCTAGTGGTTGATGGCGGAAGCGGGTTGTGAAACATCAGTGTCTATGGGACTCCATTTCCCATGGGAACAGCGGACCAGGTTAACTCCTATCTTCGCGAGGCCGCTATCTCCATTACTTAGGTGCCGGGGCTGTCATCGCGTCGCTCCTCTTCGTGCAAGAAAATCTGGCCAAGACAATAGCCAGGGACAAGCCAGTGAGTACTTTGAATGTACTCGAAAACATTATGAACACAGGTATAATATAACAATGATGTGCTGAAAATATTTTATGCTCCTGACGTCAGTCACAAAAGATAAATGAAACTCTGATGCGTGCAAGCAAGTTATTTATAAAAATGCAATAACATGGTAGTATTAAAATTTATGAAACAAATAACAAGCAATGCCACAGTCGGGCGTCGTAGCGACACCACATAAAGGGCTTTAAAAGAAATGCCACAGTCGGGCGTCTGAGCGACACCACATAAAGGGCTTTAAAAGAAATGCCACAGTCGGGCGTCTGAGCGACACCACATAAAGGGCTTTAAAAGAAATGCCACAGTCGGGCGTCTGAGCGACACCACATAAAGGGCTTTAAAAGAAATGCCACAGTCGGGCGTCTGAGCGACACCACAAAAAGGGCTTTAAAAGAAATGCCACAGTCGGGCATCTGAGCGACACCACATAAAGGGCTTTAAGAGAAATGCCACAGTCGGGCGTCTGAGCGACACCACATAAAGGGCTTTAAAAGAAATGCCACAGTCGGGCGTCTGAGCGACACCACATAAAGGGCTTTAAAATAAACAATCATAGTGAATATCCCGGAGGTAGAACCATCCCAGAGATACTCGATAATAACAATAATATCATGGGTTAGTCAACAACAATAATAATCATAGTTATCACAAGTCACGAGTAGTAATTCCATTTCTGGTTAACAGTTTCACCTCCGAAGACCGACACTAAGACCGACACTTGACCCATCCTAGACTGTAATCCTTAACCATGGACACAGCTATTCGAATAGGTTTAATCTCTGCAGAGGGTGTACTCTTTACCCACGAGTAACGGATTTCTTTAGTCCAACGGGACTAATTCCGTCTACGGTCTTTTTGTTGAAAACACACCTAACTTGCACACACCAGCTTAACTCACACGTGTCTGGAATCACCCACGACACCTGTTAAGCAAACTCTAAGTGGGGAGGCTACAACCTCGCGTAGCATGGGATCAAATTTATATCGCGCGCTCTAAGGGGTGGCCTCCCCTCTCGGTCCCAACCGGAAACACCCATGCCCCCGGACCAGGTGGCCTGCCTACCAGCTACAACCGGTATCCTCCACCATGGCCTCTCTGTACGGTGTGTGCTAGAAAGAGGTTGACAACTTACTGAACCGTACTCTACTTGCTGTAGAGACGAGTGGTAGTACGAAACAAGTATGGGGTTACTGGCACAAGACTCGATCTACGGTCGACTTAGGAGGTTTAAGTATTCCCTGCATGATTAGTATAACGAATATATTTCATCCAACAGAGTCACCGCTCATATCACCTTGCCATGCCATACCAGACATAACCATCCCGACGGAGACCGGCAACAAACTCATGCCTACCCAAGGCAGAGGTTTTCCCGGGTTCCTGCCGGTATGCATGCAAGGCACATGAGGGTGATTATCATCACAAGTGTGTCCATTTCCAACAGCATGGAAATCAATAACATGCACCCATGCATATGATCATATCACACGAAATAACAAGTTTCTCCAAAGTGAGGTGATGTTATGAATGTGTCATCGAACACACAAAAATATTATGCCGGGCTTCAGAATGCTTGCCTTCAATGTGTGGAAAGGCAGGGTGCACTCCAAAACTTGAAACATTTCTCCTCTCTTCAAAAATCCTATTTTAGCAATATAAAAGAATTAACACACAAAATAAAAACAGCACCAAAAGTTGTTCTGAAATTTTTTCAAATAAATCTTAAAATAAACTAGGTGAAATTTGAGAGAGGTAGGAAAAAGAATCATTTCATTTGGAGTTGTATTTAAAAAGTTATAGCCAGTCAAAGTTCTGGTCAAAATCTGTTATTAAAAAAAATAGAAAAAGAAAACGTTTCAAACAAGATTACGCTTTCGGTGCAGAGGAGGCGTACTTGAGGCTTTACGCCTCCACTTAACCACGTGGACCGACGCTGGGTCTCTGACGGTGGGCCCGCCTAGCCCACTGGTCAGGTTTGACCAGTCGCCCGCGTCGTGTCCCTCCTCTGCCCGAGTGGAGCGGGGCTCCGGCGATCATCGCCGGCGAACGGTGGCTCCGTTCGGAAAGCTGAGGCCACCAGTGGATTCAGGGGGCTGAGGTGGTTACTCCGGTAGTCGTAGTGTCGTCGGAGGCGGAGGATATCACCGGCGGCGAGCTCCAAGGCGGAGGGAAGCTTCGGGAGCAAGATGGATTTGGGGCTACGGTGATTCCCGATCAAAATTGAGTAGGGGGATGGGTTCACGGGAGGATGAGGAAGTTTCTGGCGAAGAGAATGGAGAGGGGGAGGCCCTGGTGGTGCCGGAATGGCCGGGGCAGTGGCGGCGGCAGGAGTTACCGGTGATGGGGAAGAAAGCTCTCCTGGGTCGATTGGCGAGCTGGGGAAGCGTCATTGGGGTGGCCTGAGGTTGCCAGTGTGCGGGAACGGCCCGGGGCGTCCATTTATAAGCGAGGCAAGGCGGTTCCGCGGCGGCCGTGGATAAGCTTTCGGCGAACCGACGTTCTGTAGCAGCAGGGCATCGTGGTGGCGACGAGCGCTAGAGGACATGGCTGCGGATGAGCTCGCACTGCTCCAGGGGCCAGGTGGCGAGCGGGAGGGGTTTGGGCGGCCCTGCCCGTGGCTGGAGCCACTGCGGACGCTGGAGTGCCGCCAAGAATGCCCTGGCGGCGGTGCTGTAGCGTGCCAGGGTGGTTTGGCGCAATGCTGCGAGGCGGGGAGTGCGTGGCGAGGTGCTGCCGTGTGGTCCAAAGCCAGGGGGGCCAGCGTGTCGGCTCGGGCGCGACATCGTGCAATACACGCGCTCTGGGTGCGTCCAGTGCACGCACAAGAGATGCTCGACACAATGCCGCGGCGTGCTACAGGTCGCAGGTGAGGTTGGGGTTTACCAGATCGAGGTTAGGAGCAACTGGGAGTCTAGTGGACATGCTAGTTTGATCAGAGGTGCAAGCTCACAGTGAAATGCCAAAATTCATGTCAAAACAGATCATGCCCGTAAGGTCTTTGACAAAATGCTAAGGGCACTTAGGCAGGTCTTGGAGTGGCCAAAAACTCCAGATGGTGGTCTCTTCAGATGTACAAGAGGGTGGTGGGGTTAGTTGGTCAAATGCAGCAACTTGTTAGTGCAAGTTTTGCAAAACTACATTTCAGGACAGGAAATAAATATCATTATTTCATGAACCAAAAATGATCCAAAAGGTGCATGCTCCTGGACTTAAGGGTTTAACATGGAGGACTACAAGTAGGAGAAATAATCAAGGGTTAAAGAGCAAGCAAAAATATAGTTGCTGTACAAACCATCAAGTTGGTCCAGAATGAAAATGAGGTTGATTCACTCAAATTTTTCAAAGAACAGCACGAGGTTTTTGCATAATGTGGAATCTTAGGCCATTACCATCATCCCATAATTTTGGTGGAGGCTAGAAAGAATTATTTAAAGGAGTTGTAGTGCAAAATTGCCCACTGGACCAGAGAACAAAATTTGCTGTAGAGGTCAAAATATTACATAAAATAAAGATGTTTTTGTACAAAAGTGATTTAAAAACATCACATGACATCTCCAAATTTTGGTTGGAATTTTAAGTGAATTTATCAAATGGTTGTAGTTCAAATAAGGCCATTTAACCTTGAAAATCCATTCTTCAAGAAAACAAAGATCAAGCAATTAAATTAGTTAATTAGTTATACTGATAAAAGGAAAGTTTTTCTTGAGAGTTTAAACAAGTCCAATAACATATTTGAAAAGTTTTCTCTTTGGGAAAAACTCATCATAACATGGAAGGAAATGATTTAAAAAAATCAATAAGGAGCTCATATATCCAAAGTTTTAATTCCTGGAATTTTTTTTAATTCATTAAAACAAGGCCAAATTTTTGGGGTGTCACAATACTACCCCCCTTAAGAAAAATCTCGTCCTCGAGATTTGTTAAAAGCTGTGTTAAGAAAGACTATACGCAATAAAAATGTGGCTACAGTGAGAGGGCAATAAGTGGTGAAAAACCACAGTGTGAAGACTGGTTCTGCGTGGAAGAGTCTACGGTTCGGGACAAAATCGTGAGATTTCTACGCTGGATAAAAATTTAGAATAACTCCTAAATTTAAATATACGCTGGTCGTACCCGAGAGCACAGTGCTCCCTCTGGCTGACAGGTGGACCCGGGGTCCACTGTCAGTCTCCTCTTCTCCCTCTGGTTCTCTCTTCCTCCTCTCTCCCGCGCGCTTTCTCGCGCTTTCTCCAATACTGCTTACAGAAGCTCGGGTGAGGCTCTAATGGCGGAGGCGATGCTGGACTGGTTTGTGATCCTGATATGCGGAGGGCTGGTGACATTGCTGGGGCTCTCTGTGCTCCTGTGCGCGATGATCCTCGACGAGTGTCGCGACGCTGCGGCTCGGGTGTTGGCTCTCCGCGGTGGTGGTGATCATGAGGAGTAGATGGAGTCTGCCGGGTGCTAACTGTTGTTAGGGGGTGATTAGCTGGATGTAACACCGTTGCAAGGTTTTGCAAACAGTGTATGTGTCCGAATGATTATGGTTGTGAGTCTGCTGTGTGGTGCTGTGTGAAATTAAATAATCCATGCCATGAGAAGGGGCAGGTGTAGCAACTCAGGGAAAAGAAATCTCACTCCAGAATTTTGCAAGGGAAAAATAGTTAATTTAAAGGAGCATAAACCACAACAAAAACGACACACATTAGTAGAAGCCAAAATAATTGACTCGTCGTACGAACTCAGGGTATCACGCATAAGTCACACACATAAATAAATGTTGCAATAATGAACACCGCAGCGATGTTCTAAAATGGAAACGGCAACTGGATGGGGTCCTGATAAAATGTCTCTGGTACTGGGATACACTCCTCTTCTATCGGAGGCAGTGGATTGACCAGTCGATGTATGCGTCTCTCCGGGTCGGGTCTCAGTGATCTGCCGATGGCAATCTGAGGACTTAAATCTGCGAGGCTCTGGAGATAATCCATCACTCGCTGGTTCAAATGCTCTTGAGCAATGATGTACTGGACAAGGTTGGCCAGGACTGGGTCTCTCTCAATGCGTCCACCGGGAAAAGATGTTACTTCTCCGGGTGCTGCACGGCTCGGAAAGTAATAATATCCTCGTTCGCGGGCATAGGGTACAGCGGATCGAAGGCGAGCAATCGCTTCTTTCGCAGCAGCTTCTATGCCCAGGTGTGGGGTTGGCATAGATTTACCCACGAAGGAAACTTTTGTTGGATCTTGGTTGTGGTCTACAGGAGGAATGTGTACTGCTGCCCAATATTCCGAGGTGGATGGGGTGATCCTAGATTTGAACAGCTCGTACTGAGGTGGCTGGGTAGAACCCATGGTACTGCGGGTAAAATCCCACAATATTTTGACAAAGCTACCTGGGGTTGCATCTGGGGTTCTCAGATTAATGCTGGGGCTCGGCATGACAGGAAAAAGTTGTGAGTGTGGTGCACAAAGTGAGGGTTGCTGGGTAAGGTCACAAGGTGGCCTTTATATAGCAATGGAGCCGGATCGTTTTACCGTGGTGAAAGGTAAAAAAAAAATTTGCCAGCTTAGCTCCAAAGGTCAAGTCAGTGTCAGAGATACACATATCTCATAAAGAGACGTGTTACTGTGGTTGTCGTCGGGTTGGTTTTGGTAGTTGTGCCTGGAAAAATATGCAACTATGCGCTGACCAAAAATGCAAGGCTACTATTAAAACAGAGGCACAATGACAGGTTGCGTTAATATACACGGTCGCACGATTACAAAGTGAGGATACACTGAGACTCGGTACTACTCGTACGGCTTAGTCTACCTCATTAATGTCTAAACGGGCGTGCCTAGTGGATGTCGAGGCTTCTCCACGTGTCTCACTGCTGGGATTAGTCGGAGATGGCGGGGGAACTGCAGGGTCAGGGTAGTGATGATGACCATCGCGGGGATTGTTGGCCACAACCCCGTTGGAGTGTGCTCCCAAAAGGCGACATAGCACTTCTGGGGTCATCAAAGCATCTCGGCTGATGGCTGGAGCTGATCTCGGGGTCTCGATCGGTTGTCCAAACAGCACGATTGGGTTGTCGGCGTTTGGCTCGTTTTCTCTTCTAGCTGGGGCTCGACGAACCAGCTCTCCACGAGCTGCGATTAGATCAATAGTGATCTGGTCGAACAGTGCCTCTAGTGCACTTACATAGCGCACTAGGTGCAACAATGCGGGGTCCGTCTCGTGATCTCCGTTGATAACTTGGGGTGGTCTACCATACCCTTCACTTCTGGGGTAGTAGTGGAACGAGCGACAGTTAACTCTGGGCGACAAGTGCCTGAGATGAACTATAGCCTCTCGAGCAGCTAGTTGGATGGCTTGTGGCTCAAAGGAAGTTGTTCTTCCGGTGAACCTGTAGGGGCGCTCGGGTGCTATACCCCTACCGTAGATGTGTACAGTGGCCCAGAATTGACGGTCTTCACCGCTCATGGGTCCTTGGTACACAACAAATTCTGGTGGTTCTTCTAACGCATAGGCACGACGGGTGAGGTTTGCGAGTATGGTCACAAAACCTCCAAAGTTGGTTGCTGTGGTTTCATTGTGCACGACAGGGCCAGGAATTGTAGCTTAGTTTGGGGGTAGAGGCTGTGCTGTGCTGTGTTGGGGCTAGCGTGCCCCTTTTTATAGGAAAAAGGGGACGAAGTCTTCCTTCGCACGCTTGCGAGAAAGGACTATTTAGGGGCCGGTCACTGGCGCATGAGTGACAGGTTAGGTTGATAGGTTGGCACCGACTGCCAAAAAGGTGTTGGGTCACTGTGTGGCTATCTAGCACGAGAAGCTTGGCTGGGGTTTGGTTAAGGTCTAGTGGGTTGGTTTGCCTAAGTTTATAGACCCGGCTAAGATAGGATTAGCCAATGGTCAGCCTGGCTCTGATACCAAGTCTGTCACGACCGGTTCTCCGGACATAAATTTCCAGAAAAGACCGTCGTGCTCATCAGCCCCAGGATTACTGTTAGCTGATGAGGCTCCAACTTGATATAGAAATTCCAAGCAGAAAACAAAATATGTAGTACAAGACCATTCTGGCCTGTGAGTACAACAAATGGTTTCTAGTGGTTGATGGCAGAAGCGGGTTGTGAAACATCAGTGTCTATGGGACTCCATTTCCCACGGGAACAGCTGACCAGGTTAACTCCTATCTTCGCGAGGCTGCTATCTCCATTACTTAGGTGCCGGGGCTGTCATCGCGTCGCTCCTCTTCGTGCAAGAAAATCTGGCCAAGACAATAGCCAGGGACAAGCCAGTGAGTACTTTGAATGTACTCGCAAACATTATGAACACAGGTATAATATAACAATGATGTGCTGAAAATATTTTATGCTCATGACGTCAGTCACAAAAGATAAATGAAACTTTTATGCGTGCAAGCAAGTTATTTATAAAAATGCAATAACATGGTAGTATTAAAATTTATGAAACAAATAACAAGAAATGCCACAGTCGGGCGTCTTAGCGACACCACAAAAAGGGCTTTAAAAGAAATGCCACAGTCGGGCGTCTGAGCGACACCCCATAAAGAGCTTTAAAAGAAATGC
>NC_041387.1:197176969-197307382 GCF_002162155.2 Triticum dicoccoides | reverse complement strand
CAGTCGGGCGTCTTAGCGACGCCACATAAAGGGCTTTAAAAGAAATGCCACAGTCGGACGTCTGAGCGACACCACATAAAGGGCTTTAAAAGAAATGCCACAGTCGGGCGTCTGAGCGACACCACATAAAGGGCTTTAAAAGAAATGCCACAGTCGGGCGTCTGAGCGACACCACATAAAGGGCTTTAAAAGAAATGCCACAGTCGGGCGTCTGAGCGACACCACATAAAGGGCTTTAAAATAAACAATCATAGTGAATATCCCGGAGGTAGAACCATCCCAGAGATACTCGATAATAACAATAATATCACGGGTTAGTCAACAACAATAATAATCATAGTTATCACAAGTCACGAGTAGTAATTCCATTTCTGGTTAATAGTTTCACCTCCGAAGACCGACACTAAGACCGACACTTGACCCATCCCAGACTGTAATCCTTAACCATGGACACGGCTATTCGAATAGGTTTAATCTCTGCAGAGGGTGTACTCTTTACCCACGAGTAACGGATTTCTTTAGTCCATCGGGACTAATTCTGTCTACGGTCTTTTGTTGAAAACACACCTAACTTGCACACACCAGCTTAACTCACACGTGTCTGGAATCACCCACGACACCTGTTAAGCAAACTCTAAGTGGGGAGGCTACAACCTCGCGTAGCATGGGATCAAATTTATATCACGTGCTCTAAGGGGTGGCCTCCCCTCTCGGTCCCAACCGGAAACACCCATGCCCCCGGACCAGGTGGCCTGCCTACCAGCTACAACCGGTATCCTCCACCATGGCCTCTCGGTACGGTGTGTGCTAGAAAGAGGTTGACAACTTACTGAACCGTACTCTACTTGTCGTAGGGTCGTCGGAGGCAGAGGATATCGCCGGCGGCCAGCTCCAAGGCGGAGGGAAGCTTCGGGAGCAAGATGGATTTGCGGCTACGGTGGTTCCCGATCAAAATTGAGTAGGGGGATGGGTTCACGGGAGGATGAGGAAGTTTCTGGCGAAGAGAATGGAGAGGGGGAGGCCCTGGTGGTGCTGGAATGGCCGGGGCAGTGGCGGCGGCAGGAGTTACCGGAGATGGGGAAGAAAGCTCTCCTAGGTCGATTGGCGAGCTGGGGAAGCTTCATTGGGGTGGCCTGAGGTTGCCAGTGTGCGGGAACGGCCCGGGGTGTCCATTTATAAGAGAGGCAAGGCGGTTCCGCGACGGCCGTGGATAAGCTTCCGGTGAACCGACGTTCTGTAGCAGCAGGGCATCATGGCGGCGATGAGCGCTAGAGGACATGGCCGCGGATGAGCTCGCACTGCTCCAGGGGCCAGGTGGCGAGCGGGAGGGGTTTGGGCGGTGCTGCCCGTGGCTGGAGCCACTGCGGACGCCGGAGTGCCGCCAAGAATGCCCTGGCGGCAGTGCTGTAGCGTGCCAGGGTGGTTTGGCGCAATGCTGCGAGGCGGGGAGTGCGTGGCGAGGTGCTGCCGTGTGGGCCAAAGCCAGGGGGCCAGCGTGTCGGCTCGGGCGCGGCACCGTGCAATACGCGCGCTCTGGGCGCATCCAGTGCACGCACGGGAGATGCTCGACACAATGCCGCAGCGTGCTACAGGTCGCAGGTGAGGTTGGGGTTTACCAGATCGAGGTTAGGAGCAACTGGGAGTCTAGTGGACATGCTAGTTTGATCAGAGGTGCAAGCTCACAGTGAAATGCCAAAATTCATGTCAAAACAGATCATGCCCGTAAGGTCTTTGACAAAATGCTAAGGGCACTTAGGCAGGTCTTGGAGTGGCCAAAAACTCCAGATGGTGGTCTCTTCAGATGTACAAGAGGGTGGTGGGGTTAGTTGGTCAAATGCAGCAACTTGTTAGTGCAAGTTTTGCAAAACTACATTTCGGGACAGGAAATAAATAGCATTATTTCATGAACCAAAAATGATCCAAAAGGTGCATGCTCCTGGACTTAAGGGTTTAACATGGAGGACTACAAGTAGGAGAAATAATGAAGGGTTAAAGAGCAAGCAAAAATATAGTTGCTGTACAAACCATCAAGTTGGTCCAGAATGAAAATGAGGTTGATTCACTCAAATTTTTCAAAGAACAGCACGAGGTTTTTGCATAATGTGGAATCTTAGGCCATTACAAAATTTGCTGTAGAGCTCAAAATATTACATAAAATAAAGATGTTTTTGTACAAAAGTGATTTAAAAACATCACATGACATCTACAAATTTTGGTATGAATTTTAAGTGAATTTATCAAATGGTTGTAGTTCAAATAAGGCCATTTAACCTTGAAAATCCATTCTTCAAGAAAATAAAGATCAAGCAATTAAATTAGTTAATTAGTTATACTGATAAAAGGAAAGTTTTTCTTGAGAGTTTAAACAAGTCCAATAACATATTTGAAAAGTTTTCTCTTTGGGAAAAACTCATCATAACATGGAAGGAAATGATTTTTAAAAAAATCAATAAGGAGCTCAGATATCCAAAGTTTTAATTCCTGGATTTTTTTTAATTCATTAAAACAAGGCCAAATTTTTGGGGTGTCACAACACGAGAGACAACATTATTTGAATTAAAATTTGGCAAGTGCCTACAAATTTAAGATTGAAAAAAGATAAGTGCCCCGTAATCCCCTTTCTTGTTTCTCTCCTCCCAGGCACAGCAGGTGAAGGCTAAAAGGATAACAGGGGAGCACTAGGGAACGCGTTGATGGAGAGCACGGTGGAGGCAACTCATCGACCACTACCACCAGGGCCAGTAGGGCACGACAGGGCTAACAGAGCTGCAACCCGAGAGGAAGCCCGTTGGGGCCAAACTGGAAGACTACTGGAGGAACCCAAGAGCACCATCCCAACCTCTGCATCCAACCCCCTGGCAAATCAAGTTGCCGGGGAGGAGATGCGGATGCAGATGATGGTGCTGCCGGCTGATGAAGATGGTGCAGGCGGCGACTAGTCAGAGTCAGAGACGCTGCCCTCCCGCTTGCTGCCGTCATCATCACCGTCGCTGTCCGCCTCGTCGCTTTCGCTCAAGGAGGAGTTTCATTGTCGATAGAGCTCTCCGCGCAACACCCTAAGCGAATTCCCGAGCGCCCAAAGAACTTAACGGAGAGTAGGCCACTTTGCATTAATTTGAACTAGAGAACGTGCCCCTCCGACAAGCTATGGGCACGGGCAAACGATTTCCAACCACGACAGAGGTACATGACATGAGGAGCAGGGAAGTCGACATAGACCCACATGCCATGATTCCCACAGCCATCATGTGCGGCTTGAGAGCATGCGGCGGATCAATCTCCATTTCCCGGGCGAACGGAGTAGGAAGACGAAGTTGGCTGCACAAAGGCTTCTACAGCCTGATGAAGAATTCTCGAGGCTGGTCTTTGATGTGGCCTTCCACCAGGGGAGGGGCCGCCGACGGGGTCGCAACCGAGGCACCACCCCATCCCCCTCTCCCTTGAGCACCGCGTTGACCTCGGCTCCGCCACCGCAGGCTCCGGAGGAGGAGGGATGCGCTGTCGACTAGAAGCCTGTCGGTATCAAAACCGGAAAATCTCGGGTAGGGGGCCCAAGTTGTGTGTCTGAGGACCAATCGTAACTATGAACAAAGGACACAGTGTTTACCAAGGTTCGGCCCTCTTAATGGAGGTAAAACCCTACTCCTGCTTGATTATATTCGAGGGTATAAATGTTACAAGAGTTGATCTACCTCGAGATCGATTCGGCTAATCCTAGATTAGCTAGCCTAGCATGTTGTGATTCTTCCTTCGATCTACCCTCCGATTGATATAGACACCGGAGGGGCTTAGGGTTGTACAAAGTCGGTTTTACATAAAGGAATAACATATCCGGACACCTATACTTGCCATCCACACATACCGGAGTCTCCACCAGACAGGAGATGTGATCTCCTGCCTTGTATCTTGACGGCCCATCAGTCCGGCCCACATCGATAGACCGGACGCCTGAGGACCCCCTAGACCAGGACTCCCACAGTAGCCCCTGAACCTATCTTCAATGATGATATATTCGGCGTTCAGATTGTCTTCAGCATTGCAAGGCGGGTTCCTTGAAGTACACACATCGACTTTCCTCTGTACAAGAATTGTATCCGGCTTTTCATAATGAACACAGCCCTTAGCCGTGAAGGCAGGATATATAAAAAATGAGAACAGTGTCTTTTACTAACAACTTTTTCAGCGAAGCGTCAGACTTGACCCTTCGACATTTCGAACCATTTTCCCACCCCGCGTTCTGTGTTTCGTGACTATGCCTCATTCACACGTCCAATCAAAACAGAGATCGTGCCCACTTAATATGGGATTGCACATCAATGATTTTTGGGTAATCCAACCGTTTGTGGTGCACGCTTTCATTGGGAATAGGCGAGATCCAAGGCACGAGTGGAGGGCGGTTGGCATTTTTGCTGCCTATAAGAGGGCAATAGATCCTTACTTTCTTCCCATACCTTAACATCTCCTCAGCCTTCTAATCTCCCAAGCTCTCTGCGCCCGCAAAGTCTCTCTCTTTCTCACCACCACGACAACCTCCTCCGACCATGGCCCGAGTTGGCTCCAAGGGCAAGTGGGAGGCTTCCTTCGTGACGGAGAAGGAGATAAAAGATCTTCGGAGTGCGGGGTACCTCACCGCCGACATCAAGCACAGGCTTCCCCCGAAGGTCAAGTCATTCCCACTCCGGAGCCCGGCGAGCGGGTCATCTTCCTTCCCCACTTCCTTAGAGTGTTAGGTTTTCCACTCCACCCGTTCGTCCGCAGACTCATGTACTACTACGGGCTGGATTTCCATGATCTAGCCCCGAACACCTTCATCCACATCCTTGTGCTCATCGTCGTGTGTGAGGCTCTCCTCCGCGTCCACCCACGCTTCGACCTATGGCTCAAGGTCTTCAACGTGAAGCCGAAGGTGGTCGACGGGCAGCACACAAATTGCGACGGAGCTATGATTAGCAAACTGCTGAACACAACATGGCACAAGGGTCCATCTTGGAGACCATGAAGATCTAGCTATAGGAGTGGTTCTACATCACCGAGCCACGCCGCACTAAGTGGCCGGCGATTCCGGAGTTTAGATACGGACCCCCATGAGGCTCACCTCCTAGAACGTGAAGGGCCATGACTGGGGGTCCTAGAAGGAGGTGCAGGTGCTACAAATGCGCGTCACCGACATGCTGGGGAGGAACGTTGGTCTAACTAACATGGTTCAGATCATGCTCTTCTATCACACTCCCCCCTGCCAGCGCCGGGCTTCCCCCACGTGGGAATTCAAGCAAGAGGAGCCGCGGATGCAACAACACTTCCTCGGCACCATGCACGAGGGTATGTGGAAGCTGCTCTTCAAGGAGCAGAAGACCTGGCCCTGGAGACCGAAAACATCAGCCTCAACGCCACGAATCCGGCTTCTCTGGTAAGTATTCGATATCTCCGAAGACATACCTAGTTCATATATATATGTTTGATCTACGCCGAACTCATCAACCCATCCTTTGCTACAGGGCTGGACCAAAAAGTTAGAGCAGATCAAGAGTCTGGCTTTGCTGCCCAAAAACCCAGCCACTCCTCAACTGGAGGAGATACTGGTCCCGGCGCCTTATATACCGCTGGAGAAGAAGGCGAAGAAGAAGAGCAAGGGGCCCAAGGACGGGCCCTGCTGCAAAGGTCCTCTGGAACCTACGTCCGAAGAGACCCAACATGTCTCCTCCCACAAGGAAAATGAGGACGAAGAGGAGGAGGAGGAGGAGTTAGAGGAAGTGGAGAGCGACTCCCCCCTCTGGACGAGGAGGGGAAAGAGGACAGCCTCCGAGAACCTGGAGGGGGCAACGCCAAAGAAGAGGAGGGTGGTCCTCTTGGATAGTTCGGACTCGGAGTCCAAACACAGCCCGTAGAGGGTGCAAAGGGAGAAGCCCCTGGCCGAAATGTAAGTTTCAAAAACTTACTTGTTCAATTATCGCTTTAATCTGCCTCTGTCATGCCCAATCCTTTCATGCTTTTCAGCCCTCCGCGCAAGATCTCGACCCCCTCTTCTTCGGACGGGAAATATCTAGCCCCTTGAGAGGCGGAGAGTGAGGGCCCCTCTTGTGCCCTCTCTCCCCCTACCATGGAGGACACCGAGGTGTCATTCCAAAGTACATCTCCTGGCCGGGGAGGGGAGGACGAGACCGTCCTGAAGGAGCCCAAGGACAACACCTCGGGGGCTGTAGAGAGGGGCACAGCGACCCCCATGACCACCGAGGGTGGGGGCTTCAACACTCTGGTCCCTCGCTGAACAACGCCCCGGAGACTAGTATGGCTCCGGGTTCGGACCAACATCCCCCTTCAAAAGAGGGGGGAGGAGCAGGGGCTCCATTTGTGGCCTCTGTCAATCCGGAGACCGCTGACACTCTATAGGAGGCACTGCAGCGTGCCTCCATCATGGAGGAACACCACACCCTGATGGGTGCAGTTATGGAGAAGGTTCGATCTGCGAAGAGCGGTCTGACCTAAGCTTTCAACAGCTTACTGAGGGAGTCCTGGATTAAGGGGTCATCGGACAGCCGGACTATATACTTTGGCCAGACTATTGGACTATTAAGATACAAGATTGAAGACTTCGTCCCGCATCCGGATGGGACTCTCCTTTGCGTGGAATGCAAGCTTGGATATTCGGATACGTAGATTTCTTTCTCTGTAACCGACTCTGTGTAACCCTAGCCCCCTCCGGTGTCTATATAAACCGGAGGGTTTAGTCTGTAGGACATGAACAATCGTAATCATAGGCTAACTTGTAGGGTTTAGCCTCTATGATCTCGTGGTAGATCAACTCTTTTAATGCTCATATCATCAAGATCAATCAAGCAAGAAGTAGGGTATTACCTCCATCGAGAGGGCCCGAACCTAGGTAAAACATCGTGTCCCCTGCCTCCTGTTACCATTAGCCTTAGACGCATAGTTCGGGACCCCCTATCTAAGATCCGCCGGTTTTCACACTGACATTGTTGCTTTCATTAAGAGTTCCACCGTGTCATTGCTGTAAGGCTCGATGGCTCCATCAGTCATCTTCAACAACGCAGTCCAGGGGGAGGCTTTCCTTCCCGGACAGATCTTCCTATCCGGCGGCTTCGCACTACGGGCCAATTCGCTTGGCCATCTAGTGCAGATGGATAGCTAGGCCCCTGGCAATCAGGTCAGGTTTGGAAGATCAAACTATACCGCCGACATCCGCGGAGACTTGATCTTCAACGGATTCGAGCCCATGACAGGCACGCCGAATGGTCACGACGGGCACGACTTTGATCTGCCGACGAACAGTATTCAGGAGATCGCGCCTGCGGGGGCGCCGGCAATCAATCAGGAGCAGATCGTGCCCTCCGAGGGCGGGTGGATGGACCCCGCCATGGAAGCTGCACACTCATCAGCGTCGGAGCCGAACACCGATTCCACCTCCTATGAGAGTGGTGTCATCGGACCCTCGGACTCGTCTCCTGCCACAGGGTCCGAACCGCGTGCGTCCGTGCCTATCGAATCTGATTGGGCACCGGTCATGGAGTTCACCGTCGTGGATATTTTTCAGCATTTGCACTTGGGTGATGTGCTAAACTCATTAAGGTCTCTTTCCTTGTCAGGAGATTCTTGGCCGAACTATGTCCGGCTCAAGTGGGGAGCGAACGATGAAGAAATTCATCCCCCACCCACCACCCACTTCATAGCCACTGTCGATGACTTAACCGACGTGCTTGACTTCGATTTAGAAGACATCGACGGTATGGACGACGATGCTGGAGAAGAACAGCAACCACCGCCTATAGGGCGACGGACAGCAACCTCATCATATGCTATTTATATGGTGGACACCCCTTGAGGGAGTTCCGGACTAGGGGGTGTCCGGATAGCCGAACTATCATCATCGGCCGGACTCCAAGACTATGAAGATACAAGATTGAAGACTTTGTCCCGTGTCCGGATGGGACTTTCCTTGGCGTGGAAGGCAAGCTTGGCAATACGGATATGTAGATTTCCAACCATTGTAACCGACTCTGTGTAACCCTAGCCCTCTCCGGTGTCTATATAAACCGGATGGCTTTAGTCCATAGGACGAACAACAATCATACCATAGGCTAGCTTCTAGGGTTTAGCCTCCTTGATCTCGTGGTAGATCTACTATTGTAACACACATCATCAATATTAATCAAGCAGGACGTAGGGTTTTACCTCCATCAAGAGGGCCCAAACCTGGGTAAAACATCGTGTCCCTTGTCTCCTATTACCATCCGCCTAGACGCACAGTTCGGGACCCCCTACCCGAGATCCACCGGTTTTGACACCGACATTGGTGCTTTCATTGAGAGTTCCTCTGTGTCGTCACCGATAGGCTCGATGGCTTCTTCGACCATCATCAACGACGCAGTCCAGTGGGAGACCTTTCTCCCCGGACAGATCTTCGTATTCGGCGGCTTTGCACTGCGGGCCAATTCGCTTGGCCGTCTGGAGTAAATCGAAAGCTACGCCCCTGGTCGTCAGGTCAGATTCGGAAGTTTGAACTTCACGGCTGACATCCGCGGGGACTTGATCCTCGATGGATTCGAGCCACAGCCGAGCGTGCCACACTGTCACGGCGAGCATGATTTAGCTCTGCAGCCGGACAGTACCCTGGAGGCCGCACTCGAACCCGCTCCGATCTTCAATTCGGAGCCGGCTGCGCAGATCGAGGACGGATGGCTAGACACCGCCTCGGGGGCTGCAACCTCTACGGTGATAGAGCCGAACAATGACCTTGTCCCTCATGAAGCTCGTGACTCCGAGGTGCCGGACTCCTTGTCGGACTCCGAACCTCCCGCGCCCCTCCGATCGAATCCGATTGGGCGCCGATCATGGAGTTCACCGCAGCGGACATCTTTCAACACTCACCTTTTGGCGACATCTTGAGTTCGCTAAAGTATCTCTCGTTATCAGGAGATCCCTGGCCGGACTGCGGTCAGGACGGTTGGGATGCGGATGACGAAGAAATTCAAAGCCCACCCACCACCCACTTGGTAGCCGCTGTCGACGTTCTAACCGACATGCTAGACTATGACTCCGAAGACATCGATGGTATGGACGAAGATGCCGGAGATGACCAAGAACCAGCGCCTAACGGGCACTGGAAAGCCACTTCATCATATGACATATACATGGTGGATATCCCAAAAGGATGGGAATGGCAAAGAAACAGTGGAGGATGACCCCTCCAAGAAGCAGCCCAAGCGCCGGCGTCAGCGGCGCCGCTCTAAATCCCGCCACAGCAAGAATGAAGACTCCGACACCGGAGATAATAATACACCGGACAGTGCCGAAGACAACCCACTCCAGCAAGATGCAGCGCAGGAGGACGGAGACGCGAGCCCTCATGAGAGAGCGGCAGAAGAAGAGGTAGAGGATTATATGCCTCCCTCCGGAGACGAGGCAAGCCTCGACGACGATGAATTCGTCGTGCCTGAGGATCCCATCGAACAAGAGCGTTTTAAACGCAGGCTTATGGCCACGGCGAACAGCCTCAAGAAAAAGCAGCAACAACTTAGAGCTGACCAAGATATGCTAGCCGACAGATGGACTGAAGTCCTCACGGCCGAAGAGCATGAGCTCGAACGCCCCTCCAAAAGCTACCCTAAGCGCAAGCTGCTCCCCGATTAGAGGAGGAAGCATATGAACCCGCATCACCAGGAGACAATACGGCTGACCGACCATCACGTGGTCGCGACAGAGAGGCCTCTAGGCCCTTCACTAGACCCGTACCCCGGCATCGCTCGAAAAGCACAAGGCCACAGGGGAACGCTCCAGACTTGCAAGATATATTGGAGGATAAGGCAAGACAATCAAGATCGATCTATGGATCACGTGGGCGCCCCACGGTACGTGACGACAGCCGTCGCGCCGGACACAGTAAGTCCGGCCGGGTCAAACAAAATAGACAAAGTTCTTTTGAGCTCCGTCGCGATATCGCCCAGTACAGAGGCGCCGCACACCCACTATGCTTCACAGATGAAGTAATGGATCATCAAATCCCCGAAGGGTTTAAACCCGTGAATATCGAATCTTACGATGGCACAACAGACCCCGCGGTTTGGATCAAAGACTATCTTCTTCACATCCACATGTCCCGCGGTGACGATCTTCACGCCATCAAATATCTCCCCCTCAAGCTTAAAGGACCAGCCCGGCATTGGCTTAACAGCTTGCCAGCAGAGTCAATTGGGAGTTGGGCAGACCTGGAAGGTGCATTCCTCGATAACTTCCAAGGCACGTATGTGCGACCACCAGACGCTGATGACCTAAGCCACATAATTCAGCAGCCAGACGAATCGGCCAGACAATTATGGACACAGTTCTTAACCAAGAAAAACTAAATCGTCGATTGTCCGGATGCGGAGGCCCTCGCGGCCTTCAAGCATAATATCCGCGACGAGTGGCTTGGCCGGCACCTGGGACAGGAAAAACCGAAATCCATGGCAGCCCTCACATCACTCATGACCCGCTTCTGCGTGGGTGAGGACTGCTGGCTAGCACGCAGCAACAACCTCAGCAAAAATTCTGGCAGTCTGGATTTCAAGGACCGGAATGGCAGGTCACGTCGTAACAAAAACAAGTGCCGCATCAATGGCGACAATAGTGAGGATACGGTAGTCAATGCCGGATTCAGAGGCTCTAAACCCGGTCAGCGGAAAAAGCCATTCAGAAGAACTACTCCGGGTCCGTCCAATTTGGACCGAATACTCGACCGCTTGTGCCAGATACATGGCACCCGCGAAAAACCAGCTAACCACACCAATAGGGACTGTTGGGTATTCAAGCAGCCAGGCAAGTTAATTGCCGAAAACAATGACAAGGGGCTGCATAGCGATGACGAGGAAGAGACCCGTCCGCCGAACAATAGAGGACAGAAGGGTTTCCCCCCACAGGTGCGGACGGTGAACATGATATACGCAACGCACATACCCAAAAGGGAGCGGAAGCGTGCGCTAAGGGATGTATACGCGATGGAGCCAGTTGCCCCGAAGTTCAATCCATGGTCCTCCTGCCCGATCACTTTCGACCGAAGGGACCACCCCACTAGCATCCGCCATGGCGGATTCGCTGCATTGGTCTTAGACCCAATCGTCGATGGATTTCACCTCACCAGAGTCCTGATGGACAGCGGTAGCAGCCTGAACCTACTCTATCAGGATACAGTGTGCAAAATGGGCATAGACCCCTCAAGGATTAAACCTACCAAGACGACCTTTAAAGGCGTCATACCAGGTGTAGAAGCCAATTGTACAGGCTCAGTTACACTGGAAGTGGTCTTCGGATCCCCGGATAACTTCCGAAGCGAGGAGTTAATCTTCGACATAGTCCCGTTCCGCAGCGGCTATCATGCCTTGCTCGGACGTACCGCGTTTGCAAAGTTCAACGCGGTGCCGCACTACACATTCCTCAAGCTCAAGATGCCAGGCCCTCGAAGAGTCATCACGGTCAACGGAAACACTGAACGTTCTCTCCGAACGGAGGAACATACAGCGGCTCTCGCGGCAGAAGTACAATGCTGCCTCTTAAGGCAATTCTCGAGTCCGGCCATTAAGTGGCCAGACATAGCTAAGCGCGCCCGGAGTAACCTACAACAAGACCACCTGGCACGTTCCGAGCACGCGTAGCAGTGCGGCCCCAACCCCAGCCCCTGCAAAACGTCAAAACAGGTCCTTCGCGTACACCATTACGCTCTGAAGATACCATGGGCATTTGGAGAGGGGCACGACCACGATAAGCCCAGACTACGGCTCAACCACACCAGGGGCTCTCAAGTGTGTCGCTCTTTTTTTCTTTTTACCTTTTATTTTTTACCCACAGGACTCCGTTCGTCAGAGGCCCTGTCCGGCAGCAGACCTGCCGAACTCACGATGCAACAGCCAGGGAAGGATATAGGCTACAACGAATACACAGGTGGTCTCCATTACGAGCATTTTTATACACCAATCCACAGCCTACCCCTGGAGGGGGACATGTTTAACAGTCCCATCCCTTGCTTATCGCACTATTTGTATCGTTCTGCATTCATAGCAACACTTATTGAATAAAACAATGCAGCACCTTTTTGCTTATAATTGCATTTCTTTTTCATACATATGTTCATTTACGACATGTCGCATCCGTACACTTTGGTACGGTTAAAACACACCATGGGCTTATATTTCCCGCATCATGGTGTGATAAGTCCGAACACTTTCACAAGTGCGGCACCCCGAACTTATAGCATTATATGCATCGGCTCCGAATCATGTCTTGGGTCAATAGTTGGGTTTTCCCGGCTCCCATGTTTTGGTACCTTACGTTCCGTTGTATCGGTTAAGGTAGCACTGGGAGAACCACTGTGATTGCGCCCCAGTTGAGCTGGGTTAATGCCTCAGTGGAGAAAGCTAAAACTGACCGTCATGATGAGGCGAGAGCCGGTCGATGTTCGAGAGGTTTTTGCAAGTCCTTAAAGACTTATGCCGCTTAGAGCAAGGAGTCGGATCTTGTCCGGCCCAGGTGTGGATAGCGCCCCAAATTCGGTCTTCCGAAGACTAGGGGCTTCGCCGAAATTTAAAATTATAGAATTCTATGGCTAAGTGAGAGTGTTCAAGCATTATAAGTCCGGTTGCCTTGTTCGCTGTGTTGAGCGCCTCCCTAGATGGACCCAAAAATGGGAACAAGAGTGCTCAAGTTTATCCCAAACACCCCAGCACTCGTGGCATGGGCGCTGAAGCCGACGACTTGCCATCTCTTAGATTGGATAAACAGCCGCACAGAAGGTAATATTTGAAAATAACAAGCGTTGCTTAGCGCATATGAACTAAGTTTTCAGCGCACAGGATAACAAAATGCGAGTCTACTCAAAAATTACATCTTTGGAGCACTCCCCCGCAATAGTGCGGGCGCCCTTCAGCACACTCTTATAATACATCTCGGGCGTGCGATGCTCCTAGCCCTCTGGTGGCAGGTCCGTCACAAGCTTCTGGGCATCCATCTTGCCCCAGTGCACCTTTGCCGGGCAAGGGCCTGACGGGCACCCTCAATACAGGCGGACTGCTTGATGACTTCAACCCACGGGCACGCATCCACCAGCCGCCGCACCAGGCCGAAGTAGCTCCCAGGCATGGCCTCCTTAGGCCACAGCTGAACTATGAGGCCCTTCATGGCCTGTTCGGACGCCTTGTGGAGCTCGACCAACTGCTTCAGCTGGTCGCTAAGGGGCACCGGATGTCCGGCCTTAGCATACTGAGACCAGAAGACCTTCTCCGTAGAGCTCCCCTCCTCGGCCTGGTAGAATGCGGCAGCATCGGGCACGCTGCGAGGAAGATCTGCGAACGCTCCTGGAGAGCTCCGAATTCGGGTAAGCAACAGGTAATTCACACTCACATGCTTACTTTGCATGAAAAATGCCTTACCCGCTGCTATTTTCTTCACCGCCTCAATCTCCTGGAGGGCCTTGTAGGCTTCGGCCTTAGCGGCTTTGGCACTCTCAAGAGCCGTTGCAAGCTCAGACTCTCGAGTCTTCGAGTCACGCTCCAGGCTCTCATGTTTTTTTCACGAGATCCTGGAGCTCTTGCTGTACCTCCGCCACCCGCGCCTCCTGCTTCTCTCGCTCGGTGCGCTCCGCAGCCGCATCGCGTTCGGCCGCGGCCAACGCCTCTTTCAGGGTCGCCACCTCGTTAGTGGCCCCTGCAATACCCACGTTATCCTTGTCATTCTTTTTGCAATCCAAATCCTTTTCTGTAAGGTACAATTTTACTCAGGTGTTACTCACCTTCCTTGTCCTCGAGCTACTTCTTGGCACGGCCGAGCTCGTTCTCGGACCGCTCGAGGTTTTCCTTCAATGTATTGACCTCCACAGTCAGTGCGGCAGAGGTCAGCAGCATAGCCTGCAATCCCATATTGACATATTTTTTACGACTCCTGCGTATATCTTTTTAGATCCTTAGTCCGGCTTTTCTTTCCGAATACCGAACCGAGCATTAGGGGCTACTGTCTATGCGGTACCATTTTATACATATCGAAATTCTTACCTCAAAGCCTATTAGAAGGCTGCTGCAGGCTTCGGTCAGCCCACTCTTGGTGAGCTGCACCTTCTGAATCACCGCACTCATAACAGTGCGGTGTTCCTCTTCGATGGAGGCGCCATTGAGCGCCTCGAGCAAATTATCCGGCACCTCCGGTTGGACGGAGGCTGCCGGCGTCACGGTCTTGCCCTTCTTATGAAGGGGTCGCCCGCCAGACTCCGGAGCCACTGTGGGTTCCGGGGCCGAGTCCGGTGCAAAGTCCGGGAGATTGTCCTGCGACACCTCCGGGGCCCTCTCCTCCTGGTGGGTCCCTTCCTGGGATCCCACCTCAGCATCGTCCGCGTCACGGGGGGGTGGAGGCAGTCGGAAGAGAATCCATATCCGACGCACCTAAGGACCCGCTCGATGAAGCGGGAAGATCATCCTTAGGCGGACTTCAGGGTTGTATGCGGCATTAGAAAGACATTATGTGGCGAAAAATATAAACCTTGAAGTTATTCGGGAGTCCGGATACTTACAATCTCGCCAGGGGCTTGGCCTTTGGAGGCCAGTCATCGTCGTCGTCACTGGCATTGGCGAAGCAGTCCGGGGGAAGAGTTTTTCCATTCTTGGACCCTTCGGCCTCCCTTGTTGGGGAGGCCTTCCTTTTCTTCCCTCCCCCCACTAGGGGAGATGCTTTCTTCTTCTCCTCCTCGCCTTGGTGGGAGGAGTCTGCCTCGGATTCATCATCCGATAGCACCTGAAAATGGGAACTCTTCCGAGTCCCTATGGCCTTCTTCTTGGCCTTCTTCTCCGGCACCGCGTGGGGTGCCGGAGCCAGCAGCCCCGTTAGGCGGGCGTCCGCTGGGTCCTCTGGCAATGGGGCCGGACAGATAGTCCGTTCGGCCTTCGCCAGCCAGTCCTGTCAAAGGTAAAGGGAGTTTAGATCCCGCATAGAGTCAAACTATGGAAAACAAGTGGCAAAATCACTTACCTCGTCAGCTGGACGCTGCGAGCGGAATCCGCGATCTTTGGTAGCGGATGCGGGAGCCTCGGCGCCCTTGAACAATACCTTCCAGACATCTTCGTATGTAGTGTCGAAGAGCCCGCTCAGAGTCTGGTGCTGCGCCGGATCTAACTCCCACATGTTGAAGCCCCGTCGTTGGCACGAGAGAATCCAGCGGATGAGCATGACCTGGACTATGTTGACAAGCTTGAGCTTCTTGTCCACCAGCTTCTGGATACAGGCTTGGAGTCCGGTCAGCTCCTCCGAATCCCCCCAGATCCGGCCGCTCTCTTTCCAGGAGGTGAGCCGTGTAGGGATGCCGGATTTGAATTCGGGGGCCGCTGCCCAATCAGGGTCACACGGCTCGGTGATGTAGAACCACCCCGATTGCCACCCCTTAATGGTTTCCACGAAAGTGCCCTCCAGCCACGTAACGTGGGACATCCTGCCCACCATGGCGCCTCCGCACTCCGCTTGGCTGCCCTTCACAACCTTCGGCTTGACACTGAAGTTCTTGAGCCACAAGCCGAAGTGGGGCTGGATGCAGAGGAAGGCCTCGCACACGACGATAAACGCCGAGATGTTGAGGATGAAATTCGGGGCCAGATCATGGAAATCTGGGCCGTAGTAGAACATGAGCCCCCGGACAAAGGGATGAAGTGGGAAGCCCAGTCCGCGGAGGAAATGGGGAAGAAATACTACCCTCTCATGGGGCCTGGGGGTGGGGATGAGCTCTCCCTCGTCAGGGAGCCGGTGCGCGATGTCGCTGGACAAATATCCGGCGTCGCGCAGCTTCTGGCTCTGCCCCTCCGTGATGGAGGAGGCCATCCACTTGCCTCCCGCTCCGGACATAGTTGGAGAAGGTTGAGGTGAGAAGTGTGGACTTGGGCGCTGGAGCTCGAGTTCGCGGAGATGGATAAGCCAAGGAGGAAGAAGGCGCAGGTAAAAGGGTTGGATCTTTATCCCCTTACATGGGCGGACAAAAACATGTGTCCCCACCGCCCTGGTAAAACTCGCTTATCTCCCAAGCGTCACAATCAATGGCACGGTTGGGTTACCCACGTCCGTATTGATGGGAATCCCGGAATAAGGGGAACACGATCTCTGCTTCGACAAGACGTGCCAAGGAAACCGCTTCGCTAAACGCGCGGAGGTGGAACAATAAAAACAATTCGAGTAAAGGCTTGGTAGTGGTGTGACGTCACGCCACAAAATACGTCAGCAGATTGAACTTGTGTAATATTATTCTCTCTACGGTGGTATGTGGAATTTATTTTGCAGAGCCGGACACTATCCTGGTGTTCACAATCTTCTATAAATTATTCGGAGGAAGAACCCGCCTTGCAATGCCGAAGACAACATGCCCGCCGGACTCGTCCTCATTGAAGCCTGGTTCAAGGGCTACTGAGGGAGTTCCGGACTAGGGGGTGTCCGGATAGCCGAACTATCATCATCGGCCGGACTCCAAGACTATGAAGATACAAGATTGAAGACTTCGTCCCATGTCCGTATGGGACTTTCCTTGGCGTGGAAGGCAAGCTTGGCGATGCGGATATGTAGATTTCCTACCATTGTAACCGACTCTGTGTAACCCTAGCCCTCTCCGGTGTCTATATAAACCGGATGGCTTTAGTGCATAGGACGAACAACAATCATACCACAGGCTAGCTTCTAGGGTTTAGCCTCCTTGATCTCGTGGTAGATCTACTCTTGTAACACACATCATCAATATTAATCAAGCAGGACGTAGGGTTTTACCTCCATCAAGAGGGCCCGAACCTGGGTAAAACATCGTGTCCCTTGTCTCCTGTTACCATCCGCCTAGACGCACAGTTCGGGACCCCCTACCCGAGATCCGGCGGTTTTGACACCGACACCCCTAAAGAAAACAATGGCGATGAGGCAACGGAAGATAACCCCTTGGAGAAGCAATCTGGACACCGGCGTCATCGGCGCCGCTCCAAGCCCCACCATAGCAAAAATAGTGATACCATCACAAGGGATAACAATCCGGGTGGTGCCGAAGATGAATACAATCCTGCCCAGCCAGGCTTCGAGCAGGCTGAGCAAGAGGATGGGCAACTAGCCCTAAAGAACAGGCAACTGATGGAGAATCAGTGGACGATAATTACATGCCTTTTTCCGAAGACGAAGTGAGCCTCGGCAACGAAGAATTCATCATACCTGAGGATCCCGTCGAGCACGAGCGCTTCAAACACCGGTTTATAGCCACTACAAGATGCCTGGAGAAAAAGCAGCAACAGCTTCAAGCTGATCAAGATCTGCTAACTGACAGATGGACCGAGGTCCTGGCTGCCGAGGAATACGGACTAGAGCGCCCTAGCGAAAGCTACCCAAAGCGTAGGCCGCTACCTCGACTAAAGGAGGAGGCTTTAAAGCCCACGCTACCAGCGCATGATGCGGCTGACCGGCAACCCCATGGCCGCGACAAAGCGGCATACCAGCCCGAAGTCCAGACCGCACCCCGTCGCCAATCAAACGGTAATACTAAGGCCAGGGGCTACACGAAGGACCTGCGAGATGTATTGGAAAACAAAGCAGGACAGTCAAAATCGATCTAAGGATCACGGGGGCACGCCCCAACGCGTGACAAGGACCATCACGCCGGTCAAACTAACAAATCCGGCCGGGCCGAATACAATGAAGCCCGGCACAGAGGCGCCGCACATCCCCTATACTTCTCTGATGAAGTAATGGATCATGAATTCCCGGAAGGGTTTAAACCCGTGAACATTGAATCATACGATGGTACCATAGACCCCGCAGTATGGATAGAAGATTTTTTCCTCCACATTCACATGGCCCGTGAAGATGATCTACACGCCATCAAGTACCTCCCACTAAAACTAAAGGGACTAGTTCGGCATTGGCTGAATAGCTTGCCGACAAACTCCATCGGGATTTGGGAGAACCTGACAGACGCATTCCTTGACAACATCCAGGGCACTTACATGTGACCACTGGATGCTGATGATCTAAGTCACATAACCCAGCAGCCCGGAGAGTCAGCCAGGAAATTTTGGACCCGGTTCCTAACCAAAAAGAACCAAATTGTCGACTGTCCGGATGCCGAAGCCCTAGCGGCCTTTAAGCATAAGATCCGCGACGATTGGCTTGCTCGGCATCTCGGCCAGGAAAAGCCAAAGTCCATTGCAGCCCTCACAACACTCTTGACCCGCTTTTGCCCGGGCGAGGATAGCTGGTTGGCTCGTAGCAACAATACATCAAGCCATCCCGGCACATCGAAAGCCATGGATAGCAACGACAAATCATGGTGCAACAAACACAAGCGCCACAAAAACGGTGATAATGCCAAAGACACGTCAGTCAATGCCGGATTCAAAGGCTCCAAATCCGGTCAGCGGAAGAAACCATTCAACCAAAACAATTCAGGCCCGTCCAGTTTTGACCGCATACTCGACCGTCCATGCCAAATTCATGGCACCCCTAGAACACTAGCGAACCACACCAATAGAGAATGCTGGGTCTTCAGACAAGCCGGCAGGTCAGACACCGAAACCAAGGGGAAGGGGTCTCAAGGGGACGACAACGACAAAGAGCCCCGATCATGAATACAGGAGGACATATGAAATTCCCTCCCCAGCTAAAAACGATGAATATGATATGTGCAAGCCACATTCCCAAGTGGAAACGTGCACTCAGGAGGTCTATACAATCGACCCAAAGTTCAACCCATGGTCCTCTTGCCCGATCACTTTCGATCGCACGGACCACCCTACCAGTATCCGTCATAGCGGTTCGGCCGCATTGGTCCTCGACCCCATCATCGACGGATTCCATCTCACACGAGTCCTCATGGACGGAGGCAGCAGCCTGAACCTGCTTTACCAGGATATAGTGTGCAAAATGGGCATCAACCCCTCAACGATCAAGCCCACAAAAACCACCTTTAAAGGTATTATACCAAGTGTAGAGGCCTGTTGCACAGGCTCAATCACACTAGAAGTGGTCTTGGGATCTCCGGACAATCACCGTACCGAAGACTTAGTCTTCGACATCGTCCCTTTTTGCAGTGAGCATCAGACACTGCTCGAACGAACCGCGTTCGCTCGGTTCAACGCGGTGCCACATTATGCCTACCATACATTAAAGATGCCCGGTCCATGCAGCGTCATCACGGTTAATGGCAGGTCCGAACTCCTCCTCACGACTGAAGGATCTACCACCGCTCTAATAGCAAGAACAACGGATGGCACCTTCCAGCCGAACCTCGAGTCGACGACCAAGTTCCCGAACACCGTCAAAGGAGTCTGAACTACTGCACGGCAGGATAGCCCGGTTCGCCCGGAGCTTAATTAAAAACACTCCAGCAAAAGGTAATACAAGCCACATATGGCGGCTCAACCGCCCCGCGGCACAAAACAATTTCTTGCATTTTCTTTGCAGGATCACCTATACATAGGCCAGGATGGATGGCGTGGAAACAATTCGAGCGCATAAGGGAATCGCTAGATATTCCCCTCCATGACCATCTGACTACACCCCGGGTCCGAGCACAATTTCCTCACACCCGATATCAGTAGGCTCTGCAATCATATTTCCTTTTATCACATCATCTGTACTCATACGCATCGGCGTATTACTCAAATACAACATGTGGAGTTATGTGATGCTCACCTACTGCTATTTCTTATTTGAAAACTCTTTTTTTAAAGGCGGCTGCTTATCGCGATATGCCTCAATATGCCAGGGGCTTCACCCTGCCCATACTATGGCAAAAAAGTCAAAACACCTTCATGCTAGTTCAACACCCCAAACTTATAGCATTATATGCATCAGCTCTGAATCATGTCTTGGGTCAATAGATGGGTTTGCCCGGCTCCTATGTTTTGGTACCTTACGTTCCGCTATATCGGCTAAGGTAGCACTGGGAGAACTGTTGAGATTGTGTCCCGGTTCTTCCGGACGAGCACCTCAGTAGAGAAAGCCAAAAATTGACTGTCATGATGTAGTGAGAGCTGGTCAGCTCTTCGAGAGGTTTTAAAATCTTGAAGGATTTCTTCCGCATAATGCTATAACCAATGCAGCGTGCGATGGATCGGCCCTTTCCGATCAGGCGCTTATGGAGCCCCTCGTGTGGACTTCCGAACACCAGGGGCTGCGCCTACCTTCCTCGAAAAACTCTTATGGCTAAGTGAGAGCGATAAAACCCTATAGTCCGGTTGCCTGGTTCACTGTGCTGAACACCTCCTTTAGGGACCCGAAACTGGGATAAAGAGTGCTCAGGTTTATCCCGAACACCCCCATACTCACTACGTGGGGGCTGGAGGCGATGACTGGCCGACTCTCAGAATTTTTATATACAACGGCCGGACAGGATGAAAAACTTTCATACGACAAGCAATAAATAATGACCTTGTTCAAATATTACAAAGGACGAACATGACCGTATTCTTGGAAATATAATGTCCCTGGTGCATTGCTCCGCCGCAAGGCGGGCTCCTTTTAAGACACCCTCATAATACAGTTCGGGCTTGTAGTGCTCCTTCCCCTCCGGCGGTCCCTCGGTCATCAGCTTCTCTGCATCCATCTTCCCCCAATGCACTTTGGCACAGGCGAAGGCCATTCGCGCACCTTCTATGCCTACAGACCGCTTGATGACTTCCAGTCGAGGGCAGGCACTTACAAGCCGCTTCACGAGCCCGAAGTAGCTGCTTGGAATCGGCTCAGTAGGCCACAGCCGGATAATTACATCCTTCATGGCTAATTCGGCCGCGTTATGCAGCTCGACCAGCTGTTTCAGCTGATCGAAGAAAGGCACCGGATAATTTGGCGCCAGATACTGCATCCAGAAGAGCTTATCCACCGTATTCCCCCCTTTGGCTCGGTAGAATTGGACAGCATCAGATATGCTACGCGGCAGCTCCGCAAATAGCCCTGTATACATCAAAACTCAAGTTATCAAATTTGATTTTCCCATCTCAAATATGCGCTTTGTATAGAAAAAGCCTTACCAGCCGCAATCTTCCTAGCCTCCTGAATTTCCTTCAGGGCACCCAGTGTTTCCCCCTGGGCATCACTGACGGTTTGGCGAGCCTGGGAGAGTTCAGATTCTTTCCCAGATAAACTCTGCTCCAAGGACTCGCATTTTTCCACGGCCTCAAGAATCTTCCACTCAGCTTAAATAACTCTGGCCCGTGTTTCTCACTGAGAACCTGCTCTGCGGCTTCTTTCTTATTGGCTTCGGCCAGAGCCTTCTTTAGGGCCTCAATTTCGGCCACCGCCCCTAGAGCACATTATCAAAATATTTTTATCATGCGCACTCATCATTTCGTGCTACATAAACAAGGTTTATGAATACCTTGGTTATCCTATAGCTGTTTCTTCACTTGGCGAAGTTCTCCTTCGGCCCGCTCCAGACTATGCCTCAGTCCGGATACTTCCACAGCATGAGAGGCAGCAGCCGATACAGACGCCTGCTTATAAAAAAGTGATAGATGTCATTAAGCAAGTCCCCTACGAATATATATTTGATCCTCTGTCCGGTGAATTCTTTCACCAAACAGTGTAATAGGGGCTTCTATCTATACCATGACACTCTTCCAAACTTCATAAAACATACCTCAAAGCCTCTTATGAGACTGATGCAGGATTCATTCGGTCCACTCTCGGCGGACTGAATCTTATCAATCACCGCACCCATAAGGGCACGGTGTTCATCAACGATGGAGGCACCCTTCAGCGCCGCCAATAATGTATCCGGCACCCCTGGTTGGACAGAGGTGGCCAGTGGAGCAGACATACCTTCTCCAGCTGACGGAGGCCGCCACCCGTGACCTGGGCCCTTCTGGGATGAAGCCTCGGTTTCATCCCTATGTTTGAGGGAGGGGGCTTTCATGGGTGTCCCGCTCTCCATTGCATCTGAACCTAGCAAACCTCTGACAAAGATTGTTCGGCGCGGGCCCTCACCGGACAGAAAAAACTACGGCTCAGATTAAAATATCACGACGTGGCAATTCTGGGCACATGAGTGTGTTTGGATTTTATACTCACGAGTTCTCCAGGGGATCGGCCCTGGGATCCCACTCCGGGCTGCTGTCGGCGGCAGCGGTGGACTCCTCTTGAAGAGGAGTTTTTCCCCTCTTAGGCGAATCAGCCTCCAAGGAGATGGAGGCCGATCTTTTCTTCCCCCCCCCCCCGTGGGGGATTCTTCCTCCTCCACCTCCTCCCTGTCCTCTTCGGGGGAAGAATGGGCATGGGAGTCTTCGGATTTTGTGTCCGGGGCATCACAGCAACGGAGGCCACCCCTGGTTTTCTTGGCCTCCTTTTCGGTCTTCTTCTTCGGTGCCTTATATGGCGCCGGGACGAGCATCTTCGTCAGAAGTGGGCCAGCCGGTTCTTCTGGCAAAGGGGCTGGACAATAGATCCGCCACGCCTTCTTCTCCCAACCCTAGGAAAATGATCGGAAATACGTTAAGTATTTTCCTGAGGATGTACGGATGGAACACATGAATTATCAAACATTTAGTTGCTTACCGAACTTGCGGGGCGGGACAGTTGGTACCCACGGTCCTCGATGGAGTCCGACCACGGTTTGCCAGACTTAAAAGGCACCTTCCAGATGTCTATGTACATAGATCCAAAGAGCTTTAGCAGGATCTGGTGCTTGGCCGGGTCGAACTCCCATAGATTGCAAGCTCGGTGTTGACATGGTAGAATCTGGCGAACCAACATCACCTGGACTACATTGACGAGCTTGACGCTCTTGTCTTCCATGTCTTGGATGCGCGTCAGACGAAGCCCAGCTCAGGCCCTTCTCGTGCCAGTACGTAAGTCACATGGGGGCACCGGATCTGAACTCTGGAATGGTGGTCCACTCCTTGCCACGCGGCTCGGTGATGTAGAACCACTGCTGCTGCCACTCCTTGACGGAATCATTGAAAGTCCCTGTCGGCCATGTAACATTGGGCATCTTGCTGACCATGGCGCCTCCGCATTCGGCATGATCGCCGCTCACTACCTTGGGCTTCACATTAAAGACCTTCAGCCATAAGCCAAAGTGCAGCGGGACGCGAAGAAAGGCCTCGCACATGACGATGGATGTCGGGATGTTGAGGAAGGAATTGGGAGATAAATCATGGAATTCAATCCCATAATGGTACATGATGCCGCGAACAAATGGGTGGATGGGAAACCCAAGCCCGCAGACAAAATGAGGGAGGAATACCACCCTCTCATGGGGTTCCAAAGTGGGGATGATCTGTCCCGCTGCCGGGAGACGGTGGCTAATTCTCTTGGCCAGATACCCGGACCCCCGAAGCTTTTTGATATCCTTCTCCCGGATGGTAGAAGCCATCCACTTGCCTCCTGCTCCAGATCCGGACATCTTCGGGAAGCCTTCTTGGGTAGAGAAGAGGAGCGCTTGGGCACTAGGGCTCGAGTAGAAAGGAATGGATGGGCAGAGAAGGGCGTGGGTGAAAAGGGAAGTTCTTATCCCCTTATAAAGGCAGCAAAAATCCTACGCCTCCCCACTTGCTCGTTAAATTCGCTTATTCCCCAAACGCCAGGTTTGGTGGCATGGTTAGATTACGCACATATGTATTGATGAGGATCCCATGATAAGGCGACACGAGCTCTGCTTCGACAAGACGTGCCGATAAAACCGCTTCATGATATGTGCGGAGGCTGGTTGTGAAAAATGGTTCGAATAAAGACTGGACCGTGGCGGGACGTCACGCTATGAAAAGCTGTCAGCGGATTAGATTTGTGGGAAATTATACTCTCTACGGTGGTATGTGGAATTTGTTTTGCAGAGCCGGACACGATCCTTGTGTTCTAAATCTTCTAGGGAGTATTCGGAGAAGGAACCCGCCTTGCAATGCCGAAGACAATCTGCATGCCGGACTCATCGTCATTGAAGCCTAGTTCAGGGGCTACTGAGGGAGTCCTCGATTAAGGGGTCCTCGGACAGCCGGACTATATACTTTAGCCAGACTATTGGACTATGAAGATACAAGATTGAAGACTTTGTCTCGTGTCCGGATGGGACTCTCCTTTGCATGGAAGGGAAGCTTGGATATTCGGATATGTAGATTTCCTTCTCTGTAACCGACTCTGTGTAACCCTAGCCCCCTCCGGTGTCTATATAAACCGGAGGTTTTAGTCCGTAGGACAAGAACAATCATAATCATAGGCTGGCTTCTAGGGTTTAGCCTCTATGATCTCATGGTAGATCAACTCTTGTAATGCTCATATCATCAAGATCAATCAAGCAGGAAGTAGGGTATTACCTCCATCGAGAGGGCCCGAACCTGGGTAAAACATCATGTCCCCTGCCTCCTATTACCATTAGCCTTAGACACACAGTTCGGGACCCCCTACCCGAGAACCGCCGATTTTGACACTGACACCTACTGATAGGCTTCGAGCTAAGCGACATAATATTCTTCACAAGTATTTTGTATATATATATATTTGTGAGGCGAAGCCCATGTATAGACAGTATCCCTTGAGACTATGTCCAGATTAGAACAATCTAAACAGAGGATCACAAACAATTATATAATGCACTATATATTTTATTTGACAGGCTTCTATGCTGGCAGCTACTGCTCAGGCCGCAGAGATTGCCGAGCACAATTGGAAGCTTCGGTTATCCGACGAGGAACTCGATCACATTAACAAATGGTTCAACGAAACCCAGGGTATGCGGCATTTCAGCATATCCAAAATTATATGCGTGTTAGTCATTTTAAAGTGACTAGGAATCTTATAAATATACTCACAGTTGGCGCAGCCGATGTTGAGTCCCTCAAGAGCGCCCTTGCCGAAGCCAAGGAGGCAGAGGCGAGGAAGGTGGCCGCAGACAAAGCGGCCAAGGAGTTAGAGGTGGAGCAAACTGCCCACCGCACACATGAGGCGTGGGTGGAGGAGGTCGAACAGGAGCTCAAGGACGCCATCGCCAATTGCGAGTCCTAGGAGCAAAAGAGTTCAGAACAGGCCTCCGGGCTAACCAAAGCTCTTGAGAGCATGAAGGAAGCTCGGGTTGATGCCCAGGGCGCTCGCCAGGAGATTCAAGAGGTGAGGCAGATTGCGACTGGTAAGGCCTTTATCATGTAGAGTAGATTTACTAGCAAGAGATATATTTTAACGACCCGAGTTTGGAGTTCTCCAAGCACCTTTGCGGATCTGCCAAGGAGTATTGCGGATGCCGCCACATTCTTCCGAGCCAAAGAGGGGAGCACGACGGAGAAGTTGTTCTGGTCGCAGTACCTTGCGCCAGAACTTCCAGTGCCCCTGAGTGACCAGCTGAAGCAGCTATCCGAGCTACACAGGGTGGCCGGACTGGCCATGAAGGATGTAATAGTCCGTCTACGGCCAGCCGATGCCATACCTATCAGCCGCTTCGGCCTCATAAAGCGGCTCGTGGATGCACTTCCTTGGATCGATACCCTCAAGCGGTCGTCCTGCATAGAAGGTGCCCGGATGGCCTTCGCCCGTGTCAAGGTACAGTGGGCAAAGATGAAGGCCACCAATATTGCCAATGCAGGGCCACCTAAAGGCAAAGAGCACCGGTGGCCAGAGAAGTACTTTGATGAGGTCCTTGAGGGAGCCCGCATTGTGGAGGGCTAGTGCTCAAAGGACGTCATATTTGAGTAGCCGAGTCCGGTTTGTAAGAGTCATGTAATGAACTCATGATGTATAATAGTTATTCTTAAGCTTTATGATTAGTTTATCCTCCTATTCTGCTTTTCATATATCTGAAAGTTTACCAGTCATCGGCTTCAGCCCCCACGTAAATATTACAGGGGTGTTCGGAAACGCATGGCCGCACTTTATCCAATGTCTTGGTCCGATTTAGGAGGCGGCTTGCGAGGTGAACTAGTCAATCAGACTATGCGGTTTTAATACTTTCACTTAGCCATAAGAGTCCATTGGTGGCGCTAAGTACTAGCCCCTTGTTGCGTGAACGGCAATCCGGTGTGCGGCACCTTTGCAACGTGGCAGATCGAAAGCTTAGCCCCTCATATAAGACGGCATAAATCACAAACGATTTGTAGTATGACACTAAGTCACCGGATCGCTGACCTGCTCTCGCCTATCATGACAGTCAGTTTTCGGCTTTCTCTACTAAGGTACTTAACCGGACAAACTAGAAATACACTCGCAGTAGTTCTCCCTTTACTACCTTAGCCGAACTTGCAAAACTTAAGGTGGCAAACACAGGAGCCGGGCAACCCAACTATAGACCAAAGACATAATTCGGAGCCAATGCATATAATGCAATATCCGGGACGCCGAAGAGTTCCCTATAGGTGTTTGGGCTTAAGAATTTTGCGGGGCCGTATACAGCCCCTGGTATGAAGGCCGTGCCGAAATACATATGTCAGTCGAATGTAAGGGGGGAAACAAAGATGACAAGGTAATAATAGGACCTAACCATTAAGGTGATAATCATCTGCTTCCTTTATATCTTTAGTGATACGCCGACGACAGACAGTGCCGTTCAATATTAAGGTCATTTGACATGCCCAAAAAAAAAGGAAAAGGTTTTACATAAGGGAAAGTATAACACATGGCCTAAAGATCATAGTTCAAAAAGGAAACTCCTGTGATGCCCTGCCACACGTCTGCGCCATTTCTCCTTAGTAATAAATCCTTTGAGAGGATTATTTGATGGTTGGGAAGCGCTAGCCTTAAAAGGGATTCTCTGTGGCAACCATCTTGCAAGTAGGGCTCTTGAGGAACCTGCGGTTAGAGGAAAAAAAGTTATATGCGGTCCAAATAGGGTCGAGCCGTACAATGGACCTTTTCAGCAGTATGCCTCCGGCGCTGCCCAAGGTTTTTTTAGTGCGTAGTTATGTACGCGCGGTACACAAGCCACAACCTCATAGGGCGACCGGTGGAGGCTGAACTTCTAGTCGAGCTCCGAATCCGTTGATTTATCACTATTAGGCACGGACCAGACCCGTTTGGATACATCGTTGGCTTTATTGGTGGTGAATTGTTCGGCTTGATAAGGACGACATATACTTCGGCTGCAAGGGCCACAGTGTTCTCTTCAGTACGGAGTGAGCGCTCCATATTACTATTGACTGTAATAACGCCATGAGGTCAGGGCATCTTAAGCTTCAAGTAATCGTAGTGCAGGACTGCATTGAAGCGGGCGAAAGTCGTTCGTCCGAGCAATGCATGGTAGCCACTACGGAATGGGATTATGTCCAAGATTAATTCTTCGATGCAAAAGTTATCTGGGAGCCGAATACTACCTCCAGTGTAATTGAGCCCATAGAACGGGCCTCCACTCCAGTATCATGCCTTTAAAGGTAGTGTTACTAGGCTTGATTCGTGATGGGTCAATCCCCATCTTACGGAGAGTATCTTGATAAATCAAGTTGAGACTGCTTCCTCCGTCCATGAGGACTCTAGTGAGGTGGTATCCGTCAATGATTGGATCAAGAACCAGCGCGACTGAACCCCCGTGACGGATACTGGTTGGGTGATCCCTGTGATCAAAGGTGATCAGATAGGCTGACCATAGGTTAAACTTGGGGGCGACAGGCTCTACAGCATAGATGTCCCGTAGTGTGCGCTTGCGCACCCTTTTGGGGATATGAGTGACATATATCATGTTCACTATCTTTACTTTGGGGGCAAACTGCTTCTGACCCCCGGTGTTTGGCTGACGGGGCTCTTCATCGTCTTCTCTTAGAGGCCCTTTTCCCTTGTGTTCGGTATTTATCTTACCGGCCTGTCTGAAAACCCAGCAATTCCTGTTGGTGTGGTTCACAGGCTTATCTGGTGTGCCATGAATCTGGCAGGGCCTTTCAAGGATTTTATCTAATCTGGATGGCCTGTCTTTGTTGCCTTTGAAAGGTTTCTTCCGCTAGCCGGACTTAGGACCGTTGAATCCGACATTGACTGCCGTATCGTCTGTGTCGTCGTTGTTGTTGTTCCGACGGTTGTTTTTATTGTGGTCAGGTTTACCATTGTTGTCCTGTACCTCAGAAGTGTCGGGGTCACCCGAGCTGTTGCTTCTAAGAGCCAACCAACTGTCTTCGCCCGCACAAAAGCGGGTCATGAGTGCCATTAAGGCTGCCATGGTCTTCGGCTTTTCTTGCCCAAGGTGTCGGGGGAGCCCTTCGTCATGGAAGCTATGTTTAAAGGCCGCTAAGGCTTCAGCGTCCGCACAGTCTATGATCTGGTTCTTTTTAGTTAAGAACCGATTCCAAAGCTTGCGGGCTGATTTGCCCGGCTGCTGAATTGTGTAACTCAAGTCGTCAGCATCCGGTGGTCAGACATAAGTTCCCTGAAAGTTGGCCCAAAAAGCATCTTCCAAGTCTTCCCAGGTTCGAATGGAGTTTTTGTGAAAGCCTGGTTTTTGTCCTCTCTTCTTTGCTTGATTTTCAGTTGAGTTGGTTTTGAATTTGGAGTTTTGAATCATTTCATTTGGACTTAACCACTTGGGTACCCCTTCATTTTCACCCAAGTGTTCCCTCTCCTCCTCCCAACCATAATTTCACCCCTGGACCAACCCAAGAATATTGTTTGGAATATTTTTCTTAAATGAAAAATATTCATTTTGACCTTCAAAACCCTAGCTAACCCTTTGAGCTCCAATGCAACCCTAATTTTTCTTGCCCCAAAAATCCTGAGAAAAATCCCAATTATTCTTTGGACCCTAGGGCACCTTTCTGAGTGAAAATATTTCACCACTCTTTGGAATATTTTGGCTACAGAAAATAAAGTCATTTCTGGGCAGAAATGGTAGTTTCTACAACAACTACCTTTTTACTAGCTCCATTGTAGCTGGTTTTTCCTATGCCTATTTACCTTAGTAAGTGTAAGTAAAACCCCAAAGCTCAGCCCTTGACTCCCAGTGGTTTGACCACCGTAACTCTCCAAAGTTATTGTCCAGTAACTTGTCAGTAGCACAAATTTATATCTACTGCACCTGGATCCTGGCCAAACCATGGTAACAACTCAGTTTACTAAGGACTACATGCCAGTCATCTTTGTTAGTGCTTAGGGTGGCCTGATGTCACGGTTCACGCGGTGACTGTGTTCGTCCAAGCCTGCTGGCATGCAATACGCGCGCTCTGTGTGCCGCCAGTGCTTTGTTGAGCGCGTGCATGCTGCCCAGCCGGCCAAAGCATGCCACACCTCGCCACCATCCTCGTCTCCACCTCCATAACTCCCCCCTGGCACTCGCCGACGCTGGAGCTCGCTGCAGCAAGCACGGGCCTGGTCCGGCCAATGGCACAGTGCGCGGCGCACTGTGCTTGTCGCTTTCCCCCTCGCTGCTGTGCTCGTCCGCGCCCGCGCATAGTTCCTGTGTGACCTCCATCGTCTTCTCCCTCTCTCTTTGGTGCCGTTCGTCACTGAACGTCGTGGAGAGGTGTCCTCTAGCGGAGCCCGAACCCTCCTCGCCACCCGCCTATAAAAGCAGCCACCCCCAACCTCTTGAAGCACCCGCAGCCACTCCCACTTCCTCCTTGAGCTAGTAGAAGCCGCAGCCCAGCCGGGCAGGCCGCGGGCTGCCGGCCCGAAGCCGAGCTCGCCAGCGATCCCCTTTGGATCGTTCCCCGAGCTCCGGCCCGTCCCAAGCCAAGGCGACCCTGCCAGGGCCTCAGCCTCTCCCCCGTGAAGCCAACCCACCCCGCTGGAGCCCTCGGAACCGCCCCAAGCCACCGTCGTCTTCGTCTCTGGCAACCTCTGCCGTCTGCCTCCGCTAGAGAGGTCGATTCCAACACCGTCTGATCACCTCTAGCTACGCTACGGGTACGGGTAGAAGATCCAGCTTGTCTTGAGGATCACTAGGAGCTTTGTGAACCTCATCAGCACTAAGGCAAGCCACATCAACATTTTCATAGTGCCACTTCGATATTTGTGATTTTCCTACTTGAACTTATGAATATTTATGCATTAAAATTAGTTATATAATGAGTAGATTCTGTTAGATGCCTGTCATGGTAAAATGCTTAAATTACAGAAAGGTTGAAGTAAATCTTGTTGGTAAGCTAAGAAGAACTTAGTTACAAGTAATGAATAAAGGATGTGGTCATGGAGTTTAATAATTAGTTTAATTGTTATCTTTGCATGATGAAAAATGAGGATATTGCTAGAAATGATTCTGGTTTAAGTGAGGTGTGATCTTAACCAGAGTAGTAGCATGAGTTGATGATGGCTCTGTGGGAGCGTGGTTGATTCAGTTCTTTGCATGGTTATGTGGTGCATGTGTTTAGTGATGCATGATATGGCATTATGGCATTATGAACCTGATTAATAACTCAACTTGAATATGTTGTTGACCGATTCATGGTGCCGCTGAAACGAGTCTTTCCCGGTATGGGACGGCCTTAATGCGTTTCGTTGTCGTGCCTCTGGTCGGTGCCTCCATTTAGGGAAGGTTATGGGCATGTTGTACACTGGCCCGGTAGGCTAGCATAACCTTGTGAGCCCGTTGTTAAGTTAAGTTTTGGTACCGGGTCCCAGAGTGGATCGTGGCCACGATGGTGGTCGAGGTGTCTGGAGGTAGACACGGGGCCACCCAGGACTAGCCCGAGGGGGACTGAGTCGGAATGGTCGGGAAAGTGTCATGACAATGAAATGGTTTCATCGGAATGCCGTTGCTCCACCCGAATGGGAGTGCGAGGCCATGGGTTCCGCAGTGTGGGTACAGTGTACTAACCTCTGTAGAGTGTTTTTAATCTATCGATAGCCGTGTCCACGGTTACGGACACGCTCGAAAGTAGGGTACACCATGGGTCAACACTTAATAAAATATGCGCACTAAGGTTGTACTGAGGATGGCATTGAGGCCATCGTGTTGAGTTGGACCATGAGTTGGTCGGGTTGTGATCGCCGTAAGGATCACGGGCCATGAGTTGGTCGGGTTGTGATCACCGTAAGGATCACGGGCCAGGAGTTGGTCGGGTTGTGATCGCCGTAAGGATCACGAGTGTGTTTTAGAGATTATCATGTTTGTGGTCTGGAAATGGTCACGTTCGGTAAGCAAGTCCATGGAACGAGTATTAGTTGAGCATGGTCACGGCATGTTGGATTTATTGTTGCATTATTGATTAAATGGCTAAATATCATGATATTGTTTGTCATTATGTTTATGCTTGTTGTGGGCTTGCAAGTACATTCAATGTACTGACTTGGCGTGTCATGCCAGATTTCAGGAAAGTCACGTTGGGAAGGAGTGGTGTCCGAGTCTAGACCGTGTCCACATCGGTTTCCCTGTGCTATGGAGTCCCGCTATGACGTTGTTTCGCTGCTGAGTAGTTGTCATGATCGAGGCCCCTTTATGTTCACTAAATCATGTACATATTGTTCAGCCGCACCGTGTGAGCCGCTTGGCCTCGCTAATTGTTGTAATATAAACTATGCTCCGCTAGCATGAATAAAGCGGTTGCTTTTCTATACCAAGTTGTTGTGTGTTGCCAGAAGACAAGGTCTCTGGGCTGGCAATGCAAGGTAAACCGGTCGCTCTGAGCCGGGGTGCCACAACGCTTGTATCAGAGCCGCGCTGACTGTAGGCCATGCTAGACTAAGCCGAGTTAACTGGACGTTAGATACGAGTTGTAGCTGAGCGTCGGTAATAATTGTAGCTGGTTGTTGCATTGCATGCACTGATACGATTTGCAGCTGGTGCCGTACACGTCGCCGCATCTCCTTCGTAACGTGTGGCGTCGGCTGTACCCTCATGGAGACGATCCAGCCTATCGTGTGTACCGGGAGCGCCTAGCTGACTTAGTGTATGAGTATCACGCCGTGGTTACTCTGTGCGCCAGTTATGATTCTAGCTCTTACACTCGTACCTCTCGAAGTGGCTATGCTTCTACCGCTTCTCAGGATGTCCAATTTGCTACATTCGAGGTACTTGTTGAGCTCCGCTACAACGAGGTCCGGATGCGGCACCACCCAGGTTTCCATTACTATCCTTCTCTCCACGATAATGGTCGTGTCCGTTTCCCTGTCATTGATCTGGAGTGTGATAGTGTATCTAGCCACCTTTCTCGGTACATCACTGATAGCTATTTTTTGATCTACGAGCTGGCTCATAAGCTGAGTCATGCCCGTACTACCGTAGCCTCTACTTTAGTCTCTGCTCGCTCAGCCACTACTCCACCCTCTATAGGATTTACTCCCTACGTTCCTGCAAGTTCTAGATCCCCTGTTTCTCCGATTGCTCCTTCGAGTAGCTCGGGCACCGTGACTGTGACTCCACTTAGTTCTCCTGCTGAGTGGGTTTCACTCCTCGCCACTCCTGTAGCCCCGATGATCCACCCTCCACCTGTCCCAGAGGGAGAGCCCTCGAGGCAGCGTCGTCGTGTCACTTTTAACCCGGAAGTCTCCGTTAACCCCGTCAGTTCTGGATCCGAGTCCTCTTCAGGAGAGGACCCCACAGCACCAGCAGAGCAATAGATCTTTCGAGTAGTCGCAGTCGTCAGGATGGAGTATGGATGTAGTCGTACGAGTCATGATGTTCGTTTCATGTATAAGGGTAGTTGGACCTGGCATGTTGTTATCTTTCATGTATGTGTCTATGTATAATTATGTTGGACTTTATTTTATTCGCCGTATTTTCTTCGCTTTTTCGGTTTTACTTGGATTTTTGTTGCTGGCTTCTGCCCAGTTTATGTTGAATGCTTCTCATCTCGGTTGCGTTGACTTGGGAAAAATCATATTAGGATGACGCGGGGAGGCTGCAGTAGCATCGTTCGCGAGGGTTCTCCTGTTCGGTGTTCCGCACGATAGGCAGGACAATCACCCGAGCCGTACGTTCCACCACCACCTCCACCGCCAAATCCGCCCTCCACCAAGCAAATTATGCGTATGTTCGAGGAACGACGAAATAATGATCTGATGGAAATATTCAGAAGTATTTAAGCAATGGTTGGACGGAATGGAAATCAGCCCATCCCTCACTCCAAGTTATCTGATTTTCAAAGGACTAAGCCTCCCAGTTTCAGTCAGGCCATTGATCCCTTGGATGCAGATGATTGGCTGAGAACTATGGAAAAGAAGATTGAGGTTTCTCAAACTGATGAAGAGGATAAGGCTCCGTTTGTAACACATTATCTGGAAGGCGCTGCTGCTATATGGTGGGAAAATGAGAAAGCCATAGGGACTGCGAATGAAGAAATTACCTGGTCAAGATTCAAGGAGCAATTCCAGAAATATCACATCCCTACAGGAATTATGAAGACTAAGCAGCGTGAATTTCTCGCGCTCCTCCAAGGAAGTAAGACAGTGGGAGAATATTTGCAGAAATTCAATCACCTATCACGTTACTCTCAATATGATGTGGCCACTGAAGAAAGGAAGATGGACAGGTTTCTTGGTGGATTAAACCTGCAACTTCATTGTGCTCTCAGTGTGTTCGATTTCCCAGATTTCCAAACCCTGGTGAACAAGGCTTTCATTGCTGAAAGGGAACACAAGATCGTATCAGATAATAAGTCTGCCCATAACGATCACAAGCGCAAGTTTGAGCCCAAAAATGAAATGCAACCAGTGCAGAAGGTTCGTACCTGGCAGCCAACTCAGGTATCATACCAGCCTAATTGGAAACAAAATGTTAACAAGGCCACCAACCAAGTAAAGAATGATGTGCTCAACTAAGTTCTGGAGAATCGCCTGCGCAACAATTCTTGTTATAGTTGTGGACAAACTGGACATTATGCCAAGCAGTGTCCCAAGAACAACCGGACCAATGCTACGTTCAAGCCACAAATCCATTATTTGGAGGTAGGCCCAAGTCAGCACGACATCACAGGATACATTCATCACATTTCCGCCGACGAAGCCCAAGAAAATCCTGAAGTCGTCATTGGTATGTTCCCTGTTAATAACGTACCTGCATTAATTTTATTTGACTCTGGGGCTTCCCACTCTTTTATTTCTCGGAGTTTTGTTGCCCAAAACAAATTTCCTTGTTCGCTTTTGGGCAAGAATATGCTGGTACAAACCCCAGGATCTCTTATCAGAAGCCATCTAGTCTGCCGCAATTTGGAAGTCAGTAACAACAGAATCTATTTTCCAACCTCTTTGATACTTATTGAGTCTGATAAGTTGGATGTTATCTTGGGTATGAATTGGCTGACTCAGTACCAAGTGTGCATAAACTGTGCGACCCAAGAAGTCAACCTGACTGGCCAAGAGGGACAAACTACAAAGTTTATTACTCATAGGAGCATACCCTCCAAGGAAATGGTCTTTACAGCAATAGCTGAAATGGAATTAATTCCAGTGGTCAGCGAGTTTTCTGATGTATTTCCAGAAGAACTGCCAGGCATGCCACCTGATCGAGAGCTTGAGTTTGCAATAGAACTTGTGACCGGAACCACACCAATACACAAGAAGTATTATCGAATGCCGTCATCCGAATTAGTGGAGCTAAAGAAACAGCTTGACGAAATACTCCAAAAAGAGTATATCCGCCCCAGTTCCTCACCATGGGGATCACCTGCTCTTTTTGTGGACAACAAAGATGGCAGCCTCCTTATGTGTTTGGCCTACCGACAGTTGAGTGATATCACAATCAAAAACAAATCCCCTCTGCCAAGAATTGATGATTTGTTTGACCAGCTCAGTGGAGCCAAGGTGTTCTCAAAAATTGATTTGCGGACTGGATATTACCAGCTCAAAATTAAAAAGGAGGATATTCCGAAGACCGCATTCACCACTCGCTACGGTCTCTATGAATATACATTCATGTTTTCGGCCTCACCAAAGCCCCCACCTTCTTCATGCACACGATGAATAAAGTATTCATGGATTTCCTCGATAAGTTCGTGGTCGTCTTCATCGATGATATACTTATTTACTCAAGAAGTGAAGAAGAGCATAAGGAACACCTCTGAGCAGTGTTGCAACGACTCCGTGAGCACCAGTTATACGCCAAATTCAGCAAATGCAAATTTTGGCTCAAGAAAGTTGGATTCCTTGGGCATGTGCTATTCGCTGAAGGTATGGCCGTGGACCCAAGCAAGGTAAAAGATGTGCTTGACTGTTTGCCACCTGCCACCGTATCTTAGATCTGGAGTTTTCTTCGATTAGCCGGATACTACCGCCATTTCATTGAAGGGTTTTCCAAGATTGCTAAACCCATGATGGAGCTGCTCAAAAAGGATAAGAAGTTTGAATGGACTACGGACTGTGAGAAGAGTTTCACCGAGTTGAAGAAATGCTTGACAACTGCGCCAGTATTAACACTTCCAGATATCTACCGCAGTTTTGACGTATACTATGATGCTTCCAGGCAAGGACTAGGATGCGTACTTATGCAAGATGGCAAGGTAGTAGCTTATGCCTCACAGCAGCTACGACCCCATGAAAGCACAAGTGCTCCCTAGGTGGTTTTGGTAATTAATGACAACATATCTCTTGTTGGACTAACACTTTTATCTAGTATGTTTCAGATAAGTTCAACAATGGAGTGACATGGACTAAAGGATGTGGGAACTCCTTCAAGATGCTAAGGACAAAGGATTGGCTCAAGCTTCAAGCTCAAGACTCTTCATTTTACATTTTAGTGATCCAAGATCACATTGAGTCTATAGGAAAAGCGAATACTATCAAGGAGGGATGAGGTGTTGCTTAATGAGCCTCTTGCTTCAAAGTTCTTAGTGATATGCTCCAAATACCCTCAACTACTTTCCCACTTCCACACATATGTCCTAAACCTAAAGTCAAACTCGGCCCCACTGATTCTTTCTATCCGGCGCCATCGAGTTTGGATGTCTTAGCCACCGCCACAAACCCTAGGCAAATCGGTCTGACCAATAGGGATATCGGTCTCACCAAGATGGGATTGTAATCTCTCTGTGTATGTCCATTATCAAAATCAATCTCACCGAGTTTGAGCAATCGGTACTACCTAGATTACAATGCAAACTCTCTAGTTAACTTATTATCAAAATCGGTCCCACCGAGTTTGATAATCGGTCAAACCGAGTTTGCCTGACCAACTCTCTGGAAAGCTTATTACCAAAATCGGTCCCACTGAGTTTGTGTAATCGGTCTTACCGAGATTACGTTATGCCCTAACCCAAACTAAATCGGTCCCACCGAGTTGCATTCCGGTCCCACCCAAAACCCTAACGGTCACATTATTTGCTAAATCGGTCTGACCGAGTTTAACGATCCGGTCCCACCGAGTTTGGTAGATTGTGTGTAACGGTTAGATTTTGTGTGGAGGCTATATATACCCCTCCACCTCCTCTTCATTCGTGGAGAGAGCCACCAGACTAAACCTACACTTCCAACTTACCATTTCTGAGAGAGAACTACCTACTCGTGTGTTGAGGCCAAGATATTCCATTCCTACCATATGAATCTTGATCTCTAGCCTTCCCAAGTTGCTTTCCACTCAAATCATCTTTCCACCAGATCCAAATCCTATGAGAGAGAGTTGAGTGTTGGGGAGACTATCATTTGAAGCACAAGAGCAAGGAGTTCATCATCAACGCACCATTTGTTACTTCTTGGAGAGTGGTGTCTCCTAGATTGGCTAGGTGTCTCTTGGGAGCCTCCGACAAGATTGTGGAGTTGAACCAAGGAGTTAGTAAGGGCAAGGAGATCGCCTACTTCGTGAAGATCTACCGCTAGTGAGGCAAGTCCTTTGTGGGCGACGGCCATGGTAGGATAGACAAGGTTGCTTCTTCGTGGACCCTTCTTGGGTGGAGCCCTCCGTGGACTCACGCAACCATTACCCTTCGTGGGTTGAAGTCTCCATCAACGTGGATGTACGATAGCACCACCTATCGGAACCACGCCAAAAACATCCGTGTCTCCAATTGCGTTTGAATCCTCCAATCCCTTCCCTTTACATTCGTGCAAGTTGCATGCTTTATTTTCCGCTGCTCATATACTCTTTGCATGCTTTCTTGCTATATGTTGTGAATGTTAAACTTGTTCCTAAACTCCACTCAAACTTTAAAGATACTTAAAAACTGCAACTTTGGTACTTAATGTCTAATCACCCCCCCTCTAGACACCTCTTCTCAAGGTCCTACAAGTGGTATCAGAGTGTTGGTCTCCATTGCCTTGGTTTAATCACCATTGGAGGAAGATGGATGAGTCTACTTTGGGGAGTCTTACACATAGAGTGCCTACTCTTGATGGAGAGTATTTTCATGAGTCGAAAAATGAGATGCTTGTAATTTTCAATCAATATCATTTAAACAAGTACATTGCTAGCCCTTGTGCACCTTGTGTTGATCCTATGCATCCTACCCTTGATGAGTCTATTGACATGATTAGGAATGTTAGAACTGTTAATCTTATCACTAGAGGCGTGCCTAGAAACTTGATTATAAAACTGCCTACTCTTGAGTGTGCCTACACTATATGGAAATTTCTTGAGGAACGATTTCCTGATTATTCTTTGAAAAATCTTGATGAAATTCTCCATAAGTCTATTGCCTTGAGTAAGATGAATACTAGTGATCCTATGTTTGGTGATCGTCTATTTGAGCTTACAAACCTCATGTGTGCGAAAGGAAATGTTGGTATTATTAGTGATATTATTTCCAAAGCTATAAAAATTCATAGACAAGATCATTGTCAAACTCACTCTAATGAATCACCCTCTCTAGGATTTGATCCACCACATGACGATGTTGAACATGGATACTATGATGAGGATGATGATAGTGACTTCGATCTTGATGATGCAATGAGACATTTTGGTCTTATGGCAAATCTTCGGGGATATATGTCAGGAGGAAAGGAATGGGTCCTTAACAATGGATGTACCGATCACATGACCGGAGATAAAGGCATGTTTCGTGAGCTTGCTGATAATGATAGTCCTCGAAAGTATGTCACTTTCGGTGACAACTCAAAGGGTAAGGTGGTTTGCCTTGGTAAGGTGTCCATCTCACATGATAGCTCCATACAAAATGTCATGCTCGTTGAATCTCTTGGATACAACTCACTTTCAGTATCTAGACTTGCTGATTTCGGTTTCAATGTCCTATTTACTGAAGTAGATTGCCAAGTGTTTCGTCTAGACAAGCATAAAATGGTCTTTACCGGCATACGTAGAGGTGATCTATACATTGTTGATTTCACTAAAAAGGCTTAACCTAAAACTTGCTTCATTGCTAAATCCTCAAAAGGCTGGTTATGGCATAGACGATTAGGTCATGTTGGTATGCGAAACCTTGACAAGCTTATTAAGGGGAATCATATCCTTGGAGTTAATGATGTCATATTTGATAAGGATAGACTTTGCAGTGCTTGTCAAGCAGGTAAACAGGTTGGACGAAGGCATCCCATGAAGAACATCATGACCACGAAGAGACCACTCGAGCTACTTCACATGGATCTCTTTGGTCCCAACTCTTACAAGAGTCTCGGTGGAAATTCTTTTGGTCTAGTTATAGTTGATGATTTTTCCAGATTTACGTGGGTGTTCTTTCTAGATGATAAATAGCAGGTCCAAAAGATCTTCAAAAACTTCGCTAGGAAGGCCCAAAACCAATTTGAAGTGAAGATCAAGAAGGTTCGCAGCGATAACGGAACAGAGTTCAAGAACGCAAATGTGGACACCTTTCTTGACGAAGAAGGGATTTCACACGAGTTCTCGGCTACATACACACCTCAACAAAATGGAGTTGTTGAGAGGAAGAACCGGACCCTCATCAAAATGGCGAGAACGATGCTTGATGAGTACAAGACGCTGAAGCACTTTTGGGCAGAAGCTGTTGAGACAGCTTGTCATGCAACAAATCGCTTGTATCTTCACAAGCTACTCGGCAAGACGGCATACGAGCTCCTCACCGGTAACAAACCCCAAGTTGGATACTTTCGAGTATTCGGCTCAAGGTGCTACATTCTTGATAAGCATCATCGTTCTAAATTTGCTCCTAAGTCTCATGAAGGTTTCCTACTAGGTTATGGCTCAAACTCTCACACTTACCGTGTCTACAACAATTTCACCCGAAAGGTCGAAGAGACGGTAGATGTGAAGTTTGATGAATCTAACGGCTCGCAAATAGAGAAATTGCCAATTGATGTAGGAGACAAAGATCCTTCGGAAGCAATCCAAGACTTGTCTATTGGCAAGGTCCGTCCAACGGAGGTGAAGGAGAGTACCTCGTCTGTCCAAGTGGAAGCTTCTACTTCACGACAAGGTGAACCAAGAGTTGATACGGAAGCATCCACAAGTGGGACACACCAAGATGAAGGAAACGAGGAAGTGCATCAAGATGAACGTCAACAACCTCCTTCACCACGACAAGAGAACGAAAACGCCAACAATGAAGAAGTCCAAGAAGAAGAACAAGATGAAGAAGATGTTCAACGAAGATCCAAGCAAAAGCTTTCACGAGTTCGAGCAAGAATTGCTAAAGACCATCCCGTCGAGCAAATCTACAATGATATTCAAACCGGGAGAATCACTCGCTCTAAAACTCGTTTAGCTAACTTTTGTGAAAACTATTCTTTCATCTCTAGCATTGAACCCTACGAAGGTCGAAGAAGCATTGGAAGATCCGGATTGGATAAATGCTATGCATGAAGAGCTACACAACTTTGAGAGGAACCAAGTTTGGACATTGGTTGAGAAGCCCGACAACAACCACAACATCATTGGTACCAAATGGGTGTTTCGCAACAAGCAAGATGAAGATGGACAAGTAGTTCGCAACAAAGCATGTCTCGTCGCCCAAGGCTACACACAAGTCGAAGGTATGGACTATGGTGAGACTTACGCCCCCGTTGCTAGACTTGAGTCCATTCGCATCTTACTTGCCTATGCTAATCACCATGATATCACCTTGTACCAAATGGACATTAAAAGTGCTTTTCTAAATGGTGAAATAGAGGAGGAAGTTTATGTTAAACAACCTCCCGGTTTTGTAAATCCTAAGAGACCCAATCATGTTTACAAACTTCACAAAGCTCTTTATGGACTTAAACAAACTCCTAGAGCATGGTATAAATGCTTAACCAAGTTCCTTATTGAAAAAGGCTTTGAAATTGGGAAAATTGATTCTACTCTTTTTACTAAAAGGGTTAATGGTGAACTCTTTGTGTGCCAAATTTATGTTGATGATATTATATTTGGTTCAACTAACCCTCATTTTAGAGAAAAGATTGGGAAGCTAATGTCGGAGAAGTTTGAGATGTCTATGATGAGTGAACTCAAATTCTTTCTTGGTTTGCAAATCAAGCAAACTAAGGAAGGTACTTTGTCTCGCAAACAAAATATACCAAGGACTTATTCAAGAAGTTCAATATGCAAGAATGCAAAGGTATGACTACACCCATGCCTACTAGTGGACATCTTGACTTAACCAAAGATGGTGAACCGGTTGATCAAAAGGTTTATCGCTCTATGATTGGTTCATTGTTATATCTATGTGCTTCACGTCCCGATATTATGCTAAGTGTGTGCATGTGTGCACGATATCAAGCTGCTCCTAAAGAATGTCAGCTTAAGGCCGTGAATAGGATAGTGAGATACTTAATCCATACACCAAATTTTGGCATTTGGTATCCTAAGAGGGCCTCTTTCGATCTTGTTGGCTATTCCGACTCGGACTATGCTGGAGACAAGGTTGATAGAAAGTCCACTTCGGGTACTTGTCAATTTCTTGGTAGATCTCTTGTGTCTTGGTCCTCCAAGAAACAAAACTCGGTATCCTTATTGTCACATCCCTAGCTTCTGGCTATGCACTAGTGCTAGTCTTTGGTGATGCATCATGTTTACTTTTACAGAAAACTTGAAATGGGGATTGCCTAAACCCTAGCACCAAATGAATTCAACTAGGTTCAACTAAAATATTTTCAATGAGTCCAAATGGCTTTCAAAAACATTCATCATTTCTGGAAAATGCTGGAGACATAACCAGGGGTGTTGCACATTTTTTTCCATGACATATTTGGGCTCTGAATTAAATTTTATAGTATTTTCATTTGGGCATTTAAATGCTACTAAATATTTTAAATTCTCAAATAATCATAAACTAAAATGTTTACTGTTGGATATATTCCAAACAGTGGTCATGTTTAGTTTCATGATTTTTGGCAAAGCCGTGACATTTTTAATAAAGCCCAGAAGTTACAGAAAAATAGAAAAGAGAAAACAATTTAGAAGAGAGAGAGAGAGAGAGCGCCTACCTGGGCCACTTACCTGACCGGCCCAGCACGGCCCAGCCCACCACCGCCACCTCTCCTGTCATCTTCCTCCTTTGCCAGGAGGACGGGCGTGTGCCATCGCGCACTGGCCATGCGCCGTGCCACCTCCTGCTTCCCGCCGCTTCCTCGACGCCCTGGGGGCGCCACGCAGACCCCTGGACCTCTTGACCACTCCCCTCTCTCCCTGCCTCGTCTCTCTCTCCCTCTCTCTCTCGAACTCGGGCACAGCCGTCGCCACCGGCGAGCACCGCCGTGGCCACAGCCACTGCCCCGCCTCGTCGTTGCGCCCAGAGGCTCCGCGTCGACCCCCTCTTCCTCTCCACCGAGCCACGAGGTCCCGGACGCGCTGCAACGCCGCCATCACCGTCGTTCTCCTCGTCGGCCACCGGAGATTGTCGCCATCGATTCGCCGCCTCCCGAGCTTCCCCGAGCCCACTTTGATGCCTACTGCAACCGCTGGTGAGCTTCTGCTCCTCCTCCCCTCTCCGTTCCTTCTGTTGCACGCCGTAGCCGCCGCACCACCTGTGCCCGAACGCCGGCCGCTGCTGCCGAGCTCGTAGCCATTGCCTCCCGCCACCACAGGCCCTGCTAGCACCACCTAACGACGTGCGCCGGCGAGGGCACTCCGATGTGCCTAGCCGCGGCTCGAACCGTGCCTCGTAGCGAAATCCCAAGCCCCACCGCCGCCTCTGGCCTCGCCGGCGATTAGCCGCCGGCCTAATCCCGGTTTAATTAGCGCTAATGACTCTGCTAAACAACCCTAGCGCCACTGCCATGTGGGCCCTGTGCCTGTTTAGCTTAAGTTAATTTTCTGTTTATATTGGTTCTTAACCCAGTGGGACCCACGTGTCAACTTTGACCCTGCTGACGTGGCCGTTGACCTGGTCCCACGTGTCAGCCGCTGTAATCGGCACTGGGTCACTGACCAGTGGACCCACTGGTCAGGTTTGACCTGGGTGGCACCTGTTGACCTGCTGAGGTCAGCATGACGTAATGCTGATGCAATAAGTATTTTCTGGATTTATTTTAATTCAGGAAATTCCAGAAAATGTCCTAAACTACTAAAAATCATATAAAATCAACCGTAGATCCAAATCAAATAATTTATATATGAAAGATGATCAGAAAAATCCAATCTATCCATCTGTACCATTTTCATACATGTTTGAACAACTTAAATCTGTTGTATACAACAATTTGAATAAATGGCATTTGAAATGCCTCATGTGGAGTTTGAATTTGAACCTAGGGTTCAAACCAACTTCATTTAACTTGCTGCTAGTTGCATTACCTCAAACCACAACATATTGCCATGTCATGATCATGCATCATATTGTGCATTGCATTGATTGTGCTTCTTCTTTGTTTGTCGGTGCTTGTCCCCCCTCAGTAAGACGTGTACCGACGATGTGATCGATGACACCAATGAAGAAATATACTATCTTCAGAAGTGCCAGGCAAGCAAAACCCCCTTGTTCATTCTGATACAATCCCACTCTCTCGCTCCTGCTCTCTTTTACTGCATTAGGACACGAACGATTCATCTGTTACTTGCTGCGGTAGTTGAACCCCTTTATCCTCTACATGACCTGTCATTGCCATAGTAAATAGATGAAACCCACTAGCATGAGTAGGAGTTGTTTGAGCCCTGTTGTGCCTACTCATTCATGTTTGTTTGTCATGCCTGCTACTGCTTAGAGTTGAGTCGGGTCTGATTCATCGGGGATGAATCAGAGGTGTGTGAACATGTCCTACTGTGTATGAGCTAAGTGTGTGAACACGATTTGGTAAAGGTAGCGGTGAGAGGCCATGTAGGAGTACATGGTGGGTTGTCTCACTGAAGCCGTCCTCAGGAACTGAGTTCTGTGTTTGTGATCCATGAAACAGCTACTACCACGCATTGGGCCCAAAACCAATGGACCCTCTCGGCTTCTTAATCACCCTTGTCCTCTGTCCAGGAGTTGCAAGTAGTTTCTGGTGTTTGTAGTATGCTGGAGGCCGTGGGCAGCGCTGACCCGAGGGGTGGGCTGTGATGCGGTAGGCACGTGGCCGGGTATGCGGGGCGCCTGTTTGGTGTCATGGAACCCTGTACACATTGTTCGGGGTCATATGTGGAAACCTCGGCCGGACTCCCTGCGGATGGAACCTGAATAGGCGATAAACCTGGATAGAGACTTGAGTGTTTAGGTAGGTCGTGGCCGACACCCTCGTTGGGCTTCCGCTTGAAGGTTGCCGAGTACATGTCGTGTAAACGGCGCTAAGTGGTGAGAGCGTGTGTGAAGAAGTACACCCCTGCAGGGTTAACATCATCTATTCGAATAGCCGTGTCCACGGTAAAGGACTTCTGGGTTGCCTATAACAGTTCATAGACAAGTGAAAGTGGATACTTTAAAATGCGCAAGATAAGCGTGAGTGCTATGGATGGCGTTCTCGTAGGGAGACGGGAGCAGATCCATAGTGGCGTATTGGTTGGTGAATACGTGGACTCGTGTGCGCCACCTCAAAGAGTCACTTGCAGTCGTAGTTCAGGATAGCCACCGAGTCAAAGCTGGCTTGCTGCAGTTAAACTCCACCATCCCCTTTGTTGATAATGATGCATATGTAGATAGTTCTGATGTAAGTCTTGCTGGGTACATTTGTACTCACGTTTGCCTATTTTATGTTTTTGCAGAGAGACTTCAGTCTCACTAGTAGTTCCATGTGGACTTCGACGTTTAGCTTGTTACCTCAGCTACGATCTTGTGCCCCCGGCAGGATTTGGTAGATAGTCAGGCTTCTCAACCTTTTTCATTAATAGATGTCTGTACCCAGACATGTTAAGCTTCCGCTTGTGCTTTGACTTGTATGCTCTGAATGTTGGGTCGTGAGACCCATGTTTGTAATATCTCTCTCCTCGGAGCCTATTGATAAAATACTTGAGTTGTAGAGTCATGTTGTGATGCCATGTTGTATTTGCACATATCGAGCATATTGTGTGTATGTTATTGAAATGCTTGGTATGTGTGGGATCTGACTATCTAGTTGTTTATCCTTAGTAGCCTCTCTTACCGGGAAATGTCTCCTAGTGCTTCCACTGAGCCATGGTAGCTTGCTACTGCTCTGGAACACTTAGGCTGGCCGGCATGTGTCCTTGTTCGTTCCTGTGTTTGTCCCTTCGGGGAAATGCCACGCGATGAGTACCGGAGTCCTGTTAGCCCGCTACAGCCCGGTTTACCGGAGTCCTGCTAGCCCAGTGCTACAGCCTGGATTCACTCGTTGATGACCGACCCGTTCGATGCTGGGTCATGGATGCATGTCCCTGTAAGTTAGTGCCACTTTGGGTTCACGACTAGCCATGTCAGCCCGGGTTCTTTGTCATATGGATGCTAGAAGCACTATCATATACGTGAGCCAAAAGGCGCAAACGGTCCCGGGCCAGGTAAGGTGGCACCCGTGGGAATACCGTGCGTGAGGCCGCAAAGTGATATGATGTTTACATGCTAGATCGGTGTGACTTAGGATCGGGGTCCTAACACTTATCCACCACCGAAGCTGGATATATTGCCGCTGGATCATGTTGTGCTCAATTACTTTTGATGACCCAAACTCTTAAAGATTATGGGATATATGTGAGACATGTTCCATTGCTTTGTGACAATGAAAGTGCTATCAAAATTGGTCATAATCCTGTGCAACATTCTCGAACTAAGCATATTGAAGTTCGTCATCATTTCATTCGAGATCATGTTGCTAAGGGTGACATTGATCTTAAGCATGTTCGCACCAAAAAGCAATTAGCGGATATATTCACTAAACCTCTTGATGAGAAAGTGTTTTGCAGGTTAAGAGGAGAATTGAACATCATTGATGCTTCAAACTTGGAGTAGAAACTCCATTGGATACATGCAAGACATGAGCTTATGACTAATCCTTGATATTTCTCTTATGATGAAAATCTTATGTCTTGGATATATTTGTATCTTGCATGTTATCTAACCCATGTAGGTACTTGGTTGAATCAAATTCCATGAGATTGTAACCTACTCACATCTTGAGCAATCTCTACATCACCAAGTCTCTATACAAAGGTGGTTGAAGACAAGGAAGCACGAAATCATTCGAACAAATCCTTTGACAAATTCTATGTTAAGCTTCATGAGTGTCATTTTTGGATACACAATTTCTCTTCCTTGCAAGAACTAACCCATGTAGGAAGATGGACTCAAATTTCAAGTGGTGCTCCCAACTCTTGATGAGCTACATCAACCTTGAGCAACCCACACAAGTTAAACTACATAGACAACACCACCAACCTAGGTATGATATTCCATCTTAGAGAAGCTTTACTCCAAGACATGAGCTAAAGCAACTCGACAAGATGTGAATACATCAAGATGCTTAAACGAAAAATGGTAACCCCATTTTGAGCTTAAACGATGAGTATGGCCTATGATCAAGTGATCTCACTTGACTCCTAAGTCAATATACTCTAATATAGGTGACTTTGTCGCCGTCCATCTCTAGATGAAGTTCTCATGTGTTATTTTCTGAGTTTTTGCATTTGTCTCATGCATATGTGTTTCCCCTTTCAAAAAAAACTTCATCTAGATTTCTTTCTACTTTCTCTGCATCTAATTCCTTGCATATCTTTCAGTTAATTCCTTGCAAATCTTTGTGAGATCTTACTAGTCTAGTGAGCTGAGGAGACAAGTGTTTTCTCTGCGATGAACTCGGTTTCACCGATTTGTTATTTTCAGTCCAACCGAAAATTTTCGGTAAAACCGAAGCCTACAACTCGGTGCCACCGATTTCATAACAGGAAAAACTTTTTGCCACATATTCTGTGTTTCTTCTGATCCAGCTCCACTCAATGAATCTTGTCCACTAACAAGCATCACATTTTTATCATTGCTTTATGTTGTGACTCAAGGATCAAACACATTCACGTCAAATTCCAGAGAGAGAGAGATAACATCTTTATCAAGCCCTTCTTGGAAATTGATGTCAAAGGGGGAGAGAGAGATCACATCAAAGCTTATGACTTAGAGAGAGATCACATCAGAGATGGAGAGAGAGATCCTTCAGGGGGAGAGAGAGATCTCCAGGGGGAGAGAATACCAGTAGAAAGTATTTCTCAAGGATCCGAGATGCTTGGTGTTCAAGAGGAGAGATGCCACATGTCTTCTTGAGGGGAAAGAGATGTTCATATGTGCTTACTTGCATTAGCTTGCATTAGCTCTGTTCTTTATATCTGTATGCTCTGATTTTCTGTTCCCTATCTTCTCCCAGTATCCCATGCTAGATTCAGGGGGAGCAAGACATCTAAGGGAAATAAATCATTTAAATTCATTGCATATCTTTACTCTTGGGGACATGTCTAATCCAATGTAGTACTTAGTACTCACTCTCTACATGTCATCCCAGTCTTGGTATTCTTGTGGTTTCTTCTATTTGCTCTGGCTAGTAGATGCATCTGTGTTATCTAACCTTGTTTTCACATGTTCATTCCATCCTAAGCAAACTCAAGACCACAAGGGAAGTATATGCATCACAATCATGTGTATGAGGAATTCTTGCTGATGTACATACTGTTTGCAAAAAGGACTCATGGGCATGAAGGTATTCTCTTTAATACTTTTTGCTCTGATGCATATAGCCAAGATACATGTAACACATTGCCTGCTCTATCATGGTTATGCTATCACATGCTTCTATATTTCCTATTCACATGATTGCATACATGTAGGGGGAGCCTATGCTTGTTACATGTCTTTCCAAAGCTTTACTTGCTATTCTTTATATCTTTATCTAAAGCTTTGATGTATGTTGCCATCAATTACCAAAAAGGGGGAGATTGAAAGCACAAGTGCTCCCTAGGTGGTTTTGGTAATTAATGACAACATATCTCTTGTTGGACTAACGCTTTTATCTAGTATGTTTCAGATAAGTTCAACAATGGAGTGTCATGGACTAAAGGATGTGGGAACTCCTTCAAGATGCTAAGGACAAAGGATTGGCTCAAGCTTCAAGCTCAAGACTCTTCATTTTACATTTTAGTGATCCAAGATCACATTGAGTCTATAGGAAAAGCCAATACTATCAAGAAGGGATGAGGTGTTGCTTAATGAGCCTCTTGCTTCAAAGTTCTTAGTGATATGCTCCAAATACCCTCAACTACTTTCCCACTTCCACACATATGTCCTAAACCTAAAGTCAAACTCGGCCCCACTGATTCTTTCTATCCGACGCCACCGAGTTTGGATGTCTTAGCCACTGCCACAAACCCTAGGCAAATCGGTCTCACTGATAGGGATATCGGTCTCACCGAGATGGGATTGTAATCTCTCTGTGTATGTCCATTATCAAAATCGATCTCACCGAGTTTGAGCAATCGGTACTACCGAGATTACAATGCAAACTCTCTGGTTAACTTATTATCAAAATCGGTCCCACCGAATTTGATAATCGGTCAAACCGAGTTTGCCTGACCAACTATCTGGAAAGCTTATTACCAAAATCGGTCCCACCGAGTTTGTGTAATCGGTCTTACCGAGATTACGTTATGCCCTAACCCTAACCGAATCGGTCCCACCGAGTTGCATTCTGGTCCCACCGAAAACCCTAACGGTCACATTATTTGCTAAATCGGTCTGACTAAGTTTAACGATTCGGTCCCACTGAGTTTGGTAGATTGTGTGTAACGGTTAGATTTTGTGTGGAGGCTATATATACCCCTCCACCTCCTCTTCGGTCATGGAGAGAGCCATCAGACTAAACCTACACTTCCAACTTACCATTTCTGAGAGAGAACTACCTACTCGTGTGTTGAGGCCAAGATATTCCATTCCTACCATATGAATCTTGATCTCTAGCCTTCCCAAGTTGCTTTCCACTCAAATCATCTTTCCACCAGATCCAAATCCTATGAGAGAGAGTTGAGAGTTGGGGAGACTATCATTTGAAGCACAAGAGCAAGGATTTCATCATCAACGCACCATTCGTTACTTCTTGGAGAGTGGTGTCTCCTAGATTGGCTAGGTGTCTCTTGGGAGCCTCCGACAAGATTGTGGAGTTGAACCAAGGAGTTTGTAAGGGCAAGGAGATCTCCTACTTCGTGAAGATGTACCGCTAGTGAGGCAAGTCCTTCGTGGGAGACGGCCATGGTGGGATAGACAAGGTTGCTTCTTCATGGACCCTTCGTGGGTGGAGCCCTCCGTGGACTCGCGCAACCATTACCCTTCGTGGGTTGAAGTCTCCATCAACGTGGATGTACGATAGTGCCACCTATCGGAACCACGCCAGAAACATCTGTGTCTCCAATTGTGTTTGAATCCTCCAATCCCTTCCCTTTACATTCTTGCAAGTTGCATGCTTTATTTTCCGCTTCTCATATACTCTTTGCATGCTTGCTTGCTATATGTTTTGAATGTTAAACTTGTGCCTAAACTCCGCTCAAACTTTAAAGAAACTTAAAAACTGCAACTTTGGTACTTAGTGTCTAATCACCCCCCCCTCTAGACACCTCTTCTCAAGGTCCTACACCCCATGAAGGTAATTACCCCACTCGTGATTTGGAAATGGCCGTGGTAGTTCATCCTTTAAAAATTGGGAGACACTACGTCATCGGAAAAAGGTGCCAAATTTTTACCGATCACAAAAGTCTCAAGTATATATTTACTCAGCCGAATTTAAATCTCCGTCAACGAAGATGGCTTGAGTTGGTCAAGGATTATGATGTTGGAATAAATTACCATCCGGGTAAGGCCAACGTGGTTGCCGATGCACTCAGTCGAAAGCTCGTCAGTTTAAATGTCATGTTGGAATCTTTGCCTTCTGAACTTAAAGAAGAGATTGCTCAGCTCAGCCTGGTCATAGTTGAGGCTGGCCTTGCCAATATTCTGAAGGTTACCCCTACTCTTGAGGAAGAAATCCGCAAAGCCCAGTCAGGCGATACCAATCTGCAGAAACGTATCAAGTTTTCCGATTTCTCGAAGGATCAGTACGGTACCCTCCGATTCAGGGGAAGGACTTGTGTGCCTAATCAAGCGGATCTGAAGCAGAAAATTCTGTCAGAAGCCCACGAATCCTCGTACTCAATCCACCCTGGAGGTACAAAAATGTATGAAGATCTTTGACAAATATTCTGGTGGGATGGAATGAAGAAAGACATTGCTTATTTTGTGGTACGTTGCAATATATGCAACAAAGTAAAGGCAAAACATCAGAAACCAGCCGGACTTCTCCAACCGTTGCCAGTGTCACAATGGAAATGGGACAATGTCTGTATGGATTTCATCACAGGACTACCTAGGACCCGACGAGGCAATAATGCGATCTGGGTCATAGTGGATACATTAACCAAGGTGGCCCACTTCCTTCCAATCAAAATCTCATACCGAGCAGATGAGCTTGCATGACTGTATGTATCCAGAATAGTCAGTCTGCATGGAGTTCCCCGAACCATCACTTCTGACTGATGTTCGCTTTTCACCTTCGCTTTTTGGTCCCGTCTCCATCCGGCCCTCGGAACGGAATTGAAATACAGTACCGCTTATCATCCTCAGACGGATGGGTAGAGAGAAAGGGTAAATCAGATACTTGAAGATATGCTCCGAGACTGTGCTTTGGCCCAAGGCCCACAATGGGAAGATTGCTTGCCGTACGCCGAGTTCTCGTATAACAATGGCTTCCAGACCAGTTTAAAGATGTCACCATATGAAGCTTTGTATGGCCGTAAGTGCCGCACTCCATTAAATTGGTCTCAAACCGGAGATAGCCATATTTTTGGAACGGATCTCATGCTGGAAGCCAAAAAGCAAGTCAAGGAGATCCGAGATAGATTGCAACTGGCCAAATCACGACAGAAAAGTTATTACGATGCAAAACACCGACAGATCATCTTTGAACCCGGAGAACATGTCTACCTTCGAGTCACGCCTATGAAAGGAATCAAGAGGTTTCAAATCCATGGAAAATTGGCACCTAGGTTTATTGGTCCATTTCTCGTTATGACACGAGTAGGTGTTGTGGCATATCAGTTGGAGTTGCCCCCTGAGCTGTCAGACGTGCACAATGTGTTCCACGTTTCACAATTGCAACGGTGCATATCACCGCCCGAGAAAAAGACCAATTTGACAGAGATAGAGCTCGCAATGGACTTAACCTATGAAGAGAGGCTAGTGAAAATTTTGGATCAAATGGAAAGGATCACTCGGAGTAAAGCACGAAAGTTTTACAAGGTCCAATGGATGCATCATACCGAGTCAGGATCAACCTGGGAATCTGAAGAATTTCTAAGGGCATGTTATCCAGAATGGTTTTCCCAAGCAACCGAATCTCGGGGACAAGATTCATTCTAAGTGGGGGAGGTTTGTGACAGCCTGGTTTTTGCCCTCTCTTCTTTGCTTGATTTTCAGTTGAGTTGGTTTTGAATTTGGAGTTTTGAATCATTTCATTTGGACTTAACCACTTGGGTACCCCTTGATTTTCACCCAAGTGTTCCCTCTCCTCCTCCCAACCATCATTTCACCCTTGGTCCAACCCAAGAATATTGTTTGGAATATTTTTCTTAAATGAAAAATATTCATTTTGACCTCCAAAACCCTAGCTAACCGTTTGAGCTCCAAAGCAACCCTAATTTTTCTTGCCCCAAAAATCCTGAGAAAAATCCGAATTATTCTTTGGACCCTAGGGCACCTTTCTGAGCAAAAATATTTCACCACTCTTTGGAATATTTTGGCTACAGAAAATAAAGTCATTTCTGTGCAGAAATGGTAGTTTCTACAGCAGCTACCTTCTTACTAGCTCCATTGTAGCTGGTTTTTCCTGTGCCTATTTACCTTAGTAAGTGTAAGTAAAACCCCAAAGCTCAGCCCTTGACTCCCAATGGTTTGACCATCGTAACTCTCCAAAGTTACTCTCCAGTAACTTGTCAACAGCTGATGTCTACTACACAACCTTCTTCTTGTAGACGTTGTTGGGCCTGCAAGTGCACGGTTTGTAGGACAGTAGCAAATTTTCCTCAAGTGGATGACCTAAGGTTTATCAATCCGTGGGAGGCGTAGGATGAAGATGGTCTCTCTCAAACAACCCTGCAACCAAATAACAAAGAGTCTCTTGTGTCCCCAACACACCCAATACAATGGTAGATTGTATAGGTGCACTAGTTCGGCGAAGAGATGGTGATACACATGCAAAATAGATAGTAGATATAGGTTTTTGTAATCTGGAAATATAAAAACAGCAAGGTAACAAGTGATAAACGGGAGCGTAAACGGTATTGCAATGACAGGAAACAAGGCCTAGGGTTCACACTTTCACTAGTGCAAGTTCTCTCAACAATAATAACATAGATAGATCATATAACAAGCCCTCAACATGCAACAAAGAGTCACTCCGAAGCCACTAATAGCGGAGAACAAACATAGACATTATGGTAGGGTACGAAACCACCTCAAAGTTATTCTTTCGGATCGATCTATAAAAGAGTTCATACTAGAATAACACCTTAAGAAGCAAATCAACCAAAACCGTAATGTCACCTAGATACTCCATTGTTACCTCAAGTATCCGTTGGCATGATTATACGATATGCATCACACAATCTCAGATTCATCCAACCAACATAAAAGTACTTCAAAGAGTGCCCCAAAGTTTCTATCGGAGAGTCAAGAACGTGTGCCAACCCCTATGCATAGGTTCCCAATGTCAAGAAACCCGCAAGTTGATCACCAAAACATACATCAAGTGGCACATGATAACCCATTGTCACCACAGATAATCACGGCAAGACATACATCAAGTGTTCTCATAAAAGACTCAATCCGATAAGATAACTTCAAAGGGGAAACTCAATTCATCACAAGAGAGTAAAGGGGGAGAAACATCATAAGATCCAACTACAATAGAAAAGCTCGGGATATATCAAGATCATGCCATAGAGGGAACACGAGAGAGAACACAAGAGAGAGAGAGAGAGATCAAACACATAGCTACTGGTACATATCCTCAGCCCCGAGGGTGAACTACTCCCTCCTCGTCATGGATAGCGCCGGGATGATGAAGATGGCCACCGGTGATGGGATCCCCCTCTGGCAGGGCGCGGGAACGGGCTCCCGAGAGGTTTTTGGTGGCTACAGAGGCTTACGGTGGCGGAACTCCCGATCTATCTTCTGTTCTGGAAGTTTTAGGGTACATAGGTATATATGGGTGAAAGGAGCATGTCGGTGGAGCTACGGGGGCCCCACGAGGCAGGGGCGCGCCCAGAGGGGGGGGCACCCTTGTGAGCACCTCCCGTATCTCCTGACGTGCACTCCAAGTCCATCAGGTGGCTTTCCTTCCAAAAATAACTTCTCTAGTTGATTTCGTTCCGTTTTGACTTCGTCTGATATTCCTTTTCCTCGAAACACTGAAATAGGCATAAAACAACAAATCTGGGCTGGGCCTCCGATTAATAGGTTAGTCCCAAAAAATATATAAGTGGATAATAAAGCCCAATATTTCCCAAAACAGTAGATAAAGTAGCATGGAGCAATCAAAAATTATAGATACGTTGGAGACGTATACACAACACAAATTTATATCTACTGCACGTGGATCCTGGTCAAACCATGGTAACAACTCAGTTTACTAAGGACTACATGCCAGACATCTTTCTTCGTTCTTAGGGTGGCCTGATGTCAGGGTTCACGCGGTGACCGCGTTCGTCCAAGCGTGCTGGCATGCAATACACGCGCTCTGCGTGCCGCCAGCGCTCTATTGAGCGCGTGCACGCTGCCCAGCCGACCAAAGCATGCCACACCTCGCCACCATCCTCGTCTCCACCTACATAACTCCCCCCTGGCGCTCGCCGACGCCGGAGCTCGCCGCAGCGAGCATGGGCACAGTCCGGCCAACGGCACAGTGCACGGTGCACTGTGCTCGTCACTTTCCCCCTCGCTCCTGTGCTCGTTCGCGCCCGCGCACAGGTCCTGCGTGACCTCCGTCATCTTCTCCCTCTCTCTCTGGCACCGTTCGTCGCTGGGCGTGGTGGACAGGTGTCCTTTGGCGGAGCCCGAACCCTCCTCGCCACCCGCCTATAAAAGCAACCACCCCCAACCTCTTGGAGCACCCGCAGCCACTCCCACTTCCTCCTTGAGCCAGTAGAAGCCGCAGTTCGGCCGGGCAGGCCGCGGGCTGCCGTCCCGAAGCCGAGCTCGCCCACGATACCCTTCGGATCGTTCCCACAGCTCCGGCCCCTCCCAAGCCAAGGCGACCCTTCTAGGGCCTCTGCCTCTCCTCCTTGAAGCTAGCCCACCCCGCTGGAACCCTGGAACCGCCCCAAGCCACCGTCATCTTCGTCTCTGGCAACCTCTACCTTCTGCCTCTGCTGGAGAGGTCGATTCCGATGCCGTCCGGTCACCTCTAGCTACGCTACGGGTACGGGCAGAAGAGTTAGCTTGTCTTGAGGATCACTAGGAGCTTTGTGAACCTCATCAGCACTAAGGCAAGCCACATCAACATTTTCATAGTGCCACTTCAACATTTGTGATTTTCCTACTTGAACTTATGAATATTTATGCATTTAAATTAGTTATATAATGAGTATATTTTGTTAGATTCTTGTCATGTTAAAATGCTTGAATTACAGAAAGTTTGAAGTAAATCTTGTTGGTAATCTAAGAAGAACTTAGTTACAAGAAATGAATAAAGGATGTGGTCATGGAGTTTAATAATTAGCTTAGTTATTATCTTTGCATGATGAAAAATGAGGATATTGCTAGAAATGATTCTTGTTTAAGTGAGGTGTGATCTTAACCAGAGTAGTTGCATGAGTTAATGATGGCTCTGTGGGAGCATGGTTGATTCAGTGCTTTGCATGGTTATGTGGTGCATGTATTTAGTGATGCATGGTATGGCATTATGACACCGGTAATTTTCACTTTAAGTTGAACCTGATTAATAACTCAACTTGAACATCTTGTTGACCGGGTCATGGTGCTGCTGAAACAAGTCTTTCCCAGTGCAACCACATTTACCGGTATGGGACGGCCTTAATGTGTTTCATTGTCGTGCCTCTGGTCGGTGCCTCCATTTAGGGAAGGTTATGGGCGTTTTGTACCCTAGCCCGGTAGGAAAGCATAACCTTGTGAGCCCATTGTTAAGTTAAGTTCTGGTACCGGGTCCCAGAGTGGATCATGGCCACGATGGTGGTCGAGGTGTCTGGAGGTAGACACGGGGCCACCCAGGACTAGCCCGAGGGGGACTGGGTCGGAATGGCCGAGAGAGTGTCATGACAATGAAATTGTTTCGTCGGAATGCAGTTGGTCCACTCGAATGGGAGTGCGAGGCCATGGGTTCCGTAGTGTGGGTACAGTGTACTAACCTCTGCAGAGTGTTTTTAATCTATCGGTAGCCGAGTCCACGGTTATGGACACGCTCGAAAGTAGGGTACACCATGGGTCAACAATTAATAAAATATGCACACTAAGGTTGTACTGAGGATGACAGTGAGGCCATCGTGTTGAGTTGGACCATGAGTTGGTCGGGTTGTGATCGCCGTAAGGATCACGGGCCATGAGTTGGTCGGGTTGTGATCGCCGTAAGGATCACGGGCCATGAGTTGGTTAGGTTGTGATCGCCGTAAGGATCACGAGTGTGTTTTAGAGATTATCATGTCTGTGGCCTGGAAATGATCACGCCGGTAAGCAAGTCCGTGGAACGAGTATTAGTTGAGCATGGTCATAGCATGTTGGATTTATGGATGCATTATTGATTAAATGGTTAAATATCATGATATTGTTTGTCATTATGTTTATGCTTGTTGTGAGCTTGCAAGTACATTCAATGTACTGACCTGGCGTGTCATGCCAGATTTCAGGAAAGTCATGTTGGGAAGGAGCGCTGTCCGAGTCTAGACCGTGTCCACAATGATGTCCCTGTGCTATGGAGTCCCGCTACAACGTTGTTCCGCTACCGAGTAGTTGTGATGATCGAGGCCCCTTTATGTTCACTAAATAATGTACATATTGTTCAGCCGCACCGTGTGTGCCGCTTGGCCTCGCTAATTGTTGTAATATAAACTATGCTCCGCTAGCATGAATAAAGCGGTTGTTTTTTTCTACCAAGTTGTTGTGTGTTGCCAGAAAACAAGGTCTCTAGGCTGGCAATGCAAGGTAAACCGGTCGCTCTGAGCCGGGGTGCAAAAGTTTTTTGGGAGGCTATTTAGCCAGTGCCGTGATGGTCCTTTCAACTTTAGTGGAAGATATTTAATGGCGTGGAGATCATCTCCTCGAGCCATGTGAATGTGGATAAGAAAATCTTCAATCCAGACGGCCGGATCCGTCCTCCCATCGTACTATTCGATGTTTACGGGTTTAAACCATTCTGGAAATGTGTGTTCCATGACCTCATCGGTGAAGCATAGGGGGTGCGCGACCCCTCTACATCGTGCAATGTCGCGGAGGAGATTGGCTGTATCTGAGTTCGGTTCTGATCCCGAGTATACCAATGTTCGTCACGCCGGGCTTCATAGCCATTGTCTCGCGCCGGGGCATGGCCCCTTGATCCGTAGATTGATCTAGTCTAACCATATTTATTGGCTAGGTCACGTTGCAAGTCGTACATGTATCCTGCGGCTCCCGTCTCCCTGCCTCTTCGGAGAGGGGGTGAGAGTTGGTATTCGGCTTGATATGCCGCTTTATCCCGCCCACGTGGTGGTCGGTCTGGTTGGTCTACCTGATTATACTTTGACGGTATTGGCTCAAGGGCTTCATCATCGAATTGTGGCAGCAGCTTGCGCTTAGGGTAACTTTTAACGGGTCGCTCGTGGCCGTATTCCTCAGCGGCCAGGATTTTAGTCCACCTTTCATTCAACGTATCTTTCTCAGCTTTGAGCTGTTGTTGCTTCTTCTCCAGGCGACGGGCTGTAGCAATGAGCTGTCGCATGAAGCATTCTTGATCGAGGGTTTCCTCTGGGACGATAAAATCTTGGTCGCCGAGGCTAACCTCCTATTCGGTTTCTGGCATATAATTGCTTTCTTCTGAATCTTCGTGATCAGCGTGTGCGGGACTATATTCACTGTCTTCCCTTTCGTCCTGTTTGGATGTGGGCTCGACGGGGTATTCAGGATCATCAGCATCGTCCGGAGTCTCATTATCTTTGGTGTCGGTATTGCTGTCCTTCGCCCGACGTGATCGTGAGCGGCGCCGCTGACGTCGGCGCTTTGGTGGTTTATCGACGGGTTTGTCCTCATCGGAACTCGAGTCATCCTCGTCGTTCTTTTTATCCGGTGTGTCCACCACATACACATCATAGATTTAGGTGGCCGTCCAACGCCCTGTGATGGGTGGGACTTGGCTTGGTTCGGCGTCGGCATCGTCGTCCATGCCGTCGATGTCTTTGGAAGCATAGTCCAACATGTCAGTTAAATCCTCGACAGTGGCTAGTAAGTGGGTTGTGGGTGGGGCATAAAATTCTCTATTCTCAGCCCCTAGTCCAAGCTGGGTATAGTTTGGAGGTAAGGCCTCCCTGATGGCGAGAGACTGCATCAAACCCAATGCTTCATCTAAGAGCGGAAGTGGGACCAGAAACTGTGGATCAGCTAGGCTGAGTTCGGCATGAAACGCCTGATCAGACCCGCTGAGTGCAGACCTCCGCAGTTCGGGATGGCTGCACAGAGCCAAGTCTAAGATTGCATCTGGGTCTTTAGTCGGGAGTTCCACAAGGGGAAGAGGTCTGGCAGGGCTCACGCTCCTGTCTTCGAACAATAAGACCCACCCTGGATATAAGGTCGTGGTGGGTATGAGTGTTGACCATTGGACGGGATCTAACAGGGGATCCGAGGAGTCTCCTCAGATGTCAGCAACATAGTTCAGGTTTCCAAACTTGATCTGGTGGCCGAGGGAATAACTATTGACCTGCTCGAGGTGGCCGATCGAGCTGGCATGAAGCACAAAGCCTCCGAACACAAAGACCTATCTAGGGAAAAAGGTTTCCCTGGACGCAACATCGTTGTTGGTGAATAGGTGAGCCATCGATCCTTGTTGACGATAAAGCGGACCTCTCAATGAAAGCACCAATGTCGGTGTCAAAACGGACAGATCTCGGGTAGGGGGGCACAAGTTGTATGTCTGAGGACCAATGGTAACTATGAACAAAGGACAGAGTGTTTACTCAGGTTCGGTCCATCTTAATGGAGGAAAACCCTACTGTTGCTTGATTATATTCAAGGGTATAAAGGTTACATGAATTTATCTACCTCGAGATCGATTCGGCTAACCCTAGATTAGCTAGCCCAGGAATGTTGTGATCCTGCCTCCGATCTACCCTCCGATTTAATAGACACCGGAGGGGCTTAGGGTCGTATAAAGTCGGTTTTACAGAAAGGAATAACATATCCGGACACCTATACTTGCCATCCATGCATATGGCAGTCTCCATCGGACACGGGAGGTGATCTCCTGCCTTGTATGTTGATGGCCCATCAGTCCGACCCACATCGATAGACCGGACGCCCGAGGACACCCTAGTCCAGGACTCCCACAGAGCCCTCATTGAGGGAGTCCTGGATTAAGGGGTCCTCGGACGGCTGGACTACATAGCATGGGCCGGACTGTTGGGCTATGAAGATACAAGATAGAAGACTTTGTCCCGTGTCCGGATGGGACTCTCCTTGGCGTGGAAAGCAAGCTTGGCATTCGAATATGAAGAATCCTTTCTCTGTAACCGACTTGTACATCCTTAGTCCCCACCGTTGTCTATATAAACCGGGGGGCTTAGTCCGTAGAGGCAATCATAATCACATAGGCTAGACTTCTAGGGTTTATCCATTACGATCTCGTGGTAGATCAACTCTTGTAATACTCATATTCATCAAGATCAATCAACCAAGAAATAGGGTATTACCTCCATAGAGAGGACCTGAACCTGGGTAAACATCATTTCCCACGCCTGCTATTACCATCGATCTTAGACGCACAGTTCGGGACCCCCTACCCGAGATCCGCCGGTTTTGACACCGACATTGGTGTTTTCATTGAGAGTTCTGTTGCATCGTCACCAAAAGGTTTGATGTCTCCGTCAATCATCTACAACAATGAAGTCCAGGGGGAGGTTTTCCTTCTCGGACACACCTTTGTATTCGGCAGCTTCGCACTGCGGGCCAACTCGCTTGGCCATCTAGAGCAGATTGACCTCTACGCCCCTGGCCATCAGGTCAGGTTTGGAAGCTTGAATTACGTGGCCGATATCCGCAGAGACTTGATCTTCGACTGATTCGAGCCCATGACGGCTGCTCCCTGCCACCATGACAAACATGACCTAAATCATTCATCAGACCATGCTTAGGAGATGGCGCCGATAACTGCTCTGGCCCTAGATCCGGAGCAGATTGCACCGTCTGAGCAGGGGAAGCTCAACCCTGCCACGGAAGCCGCAGACTCAGCAGCGTTGGAGCCGCACATAGATCCCACCTCGAGCGGGGCCCGTGTCACCGGAACCTCGGATTCGTCTCCGGCTATAGGTTACGAACAACGTGCATTCGCGCCCATCGACCCTGATCAGGCGCCGATCGTTGAGTTCAGCTCCGCGAACATATTCCGGCACTCGCCTCTAGGTGATGTGCTAAAATCATTAAAAGCCCTCTCCTTATCAAGAGATTCTCAGCCGAACTATATCCGGTGCGAATTGGATGCTAATGGCGGAGAATTCCGCTTCCCACCCACCACCCACTTCATAGCCACTGTCGAAGACTTAACCGACATGCTCGATTATGACTCTGAAGACATCGACGGTATGGACGATGGTGCCGGAGAAGAGCAGGAACAAAAACCACCACTTACCGGGCGCTGGACAACCACCTCCTCATATGACATATACATGGTGGATGCACCCAAAGATAACAACGGCGACAATGAGAAGAATCCAGTCGAAGATAGACCTCCTAAGATATAGCCAAATCACTGACGTCAGCGGCGCCGCTCTAAACCATGCCGTGGGAAAAACAGCAATACTGGCACAGGAGAAAATAACACTCCAGACAGCGCCGAAGACAACTAAGACCACATTGAGCCAACCTCTGAACAGGACGAATGGGAATATGGGCGAGTTAGCCTTGATGAACAGGCCATGAATGCAGACTCAGAGGATAGTAACTACCTTCCGCTCTCCGAGGACGAGGTGAGCCTCGACGACAAAGACTTTATCGTGCCTAAGGAGCCCGTCGATCAGGAGCGCTTTAAGCGTCGGCTAATAGCCACTTCAAGGAGCCTAAAAAAGAAGCAGCAGCAGCTTCAAGCTGATCAAGATCTACTCAACGATAGATGTACTAATGTCCTAGCAGCCGAAGAATACGGCCTCGAGCGCCCAACCAAAAGTTACCCGAAGCGCAAATTGCTACCCCAATTCGATGACGAGGCACTGGAGCCCGTGCTTCCAGCGCATAATGCAGCTGACCGACCACCACATGGCTGGGACAAAGCGGCAACTCGAGCTGAACACCAGCCCACACTACCTCACCGTCAAAACAGAAACACAACAGGGATAGACATATGACCTGCAGCATGACCTGGAATACAGAGGTGGTCAGACCAGATCAATAAATGGATCGCGAGGGCGTGCCCTGATGCGCGATGATAGCCATCCGGCCGGATGTGACAAACATAACCACGCTAGGACCCAAGACCGCAGACGAACTCCATCTGAGTTACGTCGCGAGTTGGCCCGATATAGAGGCGTTGCACACCCCCTTTGCTTCACTGATGAAGTAATGGAAAATGAATTCCTAGAAGGGTTTAAACCCGTGAACATCGAGTCATATGATGGGACAACAGACCCCGCGGTATGTACTGAGGATTTTCTTCTCCATATTCATATGGCCGGCGGTGATGATCTTCACACCATCAAATACCTCCCGCTAAAACTCACTTGACTAGCTCGGCACTGGTTGAACATTCTACCCAAAAACTCCATCGGTAGCTGGGAGGACTTAGAAGATGCCTTCCTCGACAACTTCCAAGGTACATATGTCTGACCTCCGGATGCGGATGACTTAAGTCACATAGTTCAACAGCCCGGAGATTCAGCCAGGAAATTCTGGACTAGGTTCTTAACTAAAAAGAACCAGATCATCGATTGTCCAGATGTCGAAGCCTTAGCAGCCTTTAAACATAGCATCCATGACGAATGGCTCGCCTGACAACTCGGCCAAGAAAAGCCAAAGTCTATGGCAGCCCTCACGACGCTTATGACCCGCTTCTGCGCGGGCGAGGATAGCTGGCTAGCCCGTAGCAATAACAGTGCAAGCGAACCTGGCACTTCTGAAGCCAGAAATAGCAACAGCAAGCCCCGATGCAACAGACACAAACATCAAAACAATGGTGACAATACCGATTCAGTGGCTCGAAGTCCGGTCAGCGGAAAAAGCCATACAAAAGAAACAATCCGGGCCCATCCAGCTTGTACTGCATACTCGATCGTCCATGTCAAATCCATGGCACCCCTGATAAACCAGCCAATCACACCAACAAAGAGTGTTGGGTTTTCCAACAGGCCGGCAAGTTAAATGCTTAGAACAAGGAGAAGGGGTCTCAAAGCGAGGACGATGACAAGGAGCCCCGGCCACCGAACACAGGGGGACAGAAGAAGTCCCCCCCCCCCCAAGTTAAAATGGTGAACATGATAAACGCTGACCATATCCCCAAGAGGGAGCGCAAGCGCGCGCTCAGGGATGTCTACGCGATGGAGCCAGTCGTCCCAAAGTTCAACCCATGGTCGTCCTGCCCGATCAACTTTGATTGCAGGGACCATGCGACCAGTATCCGCCACGGCAGTTCAGCCGCACTGCTCCTCGACCCAATCATTGATGGATTCCATCTGACGCGAGTCCTCATGGATAGTGGTAGTAGCCTGAACTTGATCTATCAGGACACAGTGTGCAAAATGGGTATTGATCCCTCAAGGATCAAGCCCACAAAAACCACCTTTAAAGGTGTCATTCCAGGTGTAGAGGCCCGATGTACGGGCTCAATCACACTGGAGGTGGTCTTCGGATCCCCAGACAACTTCCGAAGCAAAGAGTTGATCTTCGATATCGTACCCTTCCGCAACGGTTATCAGGCACTGCTCGTACGAACCGCATTTGCTCGATTCAATGTGGTGCCACACTACGCTTATCTCAGGCTCAAGATGCTCGGACCACGAGGTGTCATAACACTTAATGGAAACATGTAACGCTCCCTTCATACTGAGGAGCACACCGCTGCCCTCGCAGCAGAAGCATAGAGCAGCCATTTTAGGCAGAATCTTAATTCGGCGGCCAATCTCCCGGACACTACCAAGCAAGTCCGAACTACTCTGCGGCAGGACAGTCCATCTTGTCAAGAGCTCACCTAGCAATTCGGCCTCCATCCTCGTCCCGACCAAACGACGGCATTCGTACCACGCATACATAACTACGCACTCGAAATACCATGGGCATAGACAGAGGCACAACTAGATCGTGGTCCACAATACGGCTCACAACCACTTCTGGACCCACATACCTTTTCTTTTTCTTTTTAGGTTTCTTCTTTTCCCAGGCCTTTCTTGGTGACCTGATTTTCGGACCTATCAAAGGACGGATATACCAAGACGACAATAAGCTTTGACGTATAAGGGAATTTTCAGGTGGTCTATTTAAATGATCGTTATGCCTGTTTTAAGGACCGCACACAGCTCTCCCTTGGTCACGGCACGTTAAATAGCCGTTTTTTGCTTATCGCACCATTTGTACAAAATACACTTTGACGTATTAATCAAACTACAATGGAAAATGGTTTGCAGCCCAATTTTTTGCGGCATTAGCCTATTACTTCATTTTTCTTTTTCTTGATGTTCTTATGAATTGCACCCGTACACTCTGGTACACTTTAATTCGCCATGGGCTTCATTACGCCCCATAATACGGCAACAATGTCCGTATACTTTTTTACAGTATAGTTTGGCACCCCGAACATATAGCATTATATGCATTGGCTCCGAATCTTGTCTTTGCTCAATAGTTGGGTTGCCCGGCTCCTGTGCTTACTACCTTACGTTCCGCTATATCGGCTAGGGTAGTAAAGGGAGAACTATTGCGGTTGTGTCCTGGTTCATCCGGATGAGCACCTCAGTAGAGAAAGCAAAAAACTGACTTTCATCATGCGGCGAGAGCCGGTCAGCTATTCGAGAGGTTACAAATCGTTAGCTATTTTTTCCGCATTATGCAATGAATCGGTTTTTACCCGATCAGGTGTTTACAGCACCCTATTGTTCGGACTTATGAACACTAGGGGCTGCACCTACATTTCTATTGTCAAACCCGATGGCTAAGTGAGGGTGATAAAGCCACATAGTCCGATTGCCTGGTTCGCTGCGCTAAACACCTCCTTTAAGGACCAAAACTTTGGAATAGAGAGTGTTTAGATTCATCCCGAACACCCCCGTACTACCTACATGGGCGCTGAAGCCGACGACTGGCCAACTCTCAGATTTAACAAAACGGCCACACAGGAGGTAAAATTTTAAATAAACAGGAATTATATTACATAAATGGCACTATTTCATAATACATGACAGGATAACATGAATGTATTCATGGAAATATAATATCCTTAGCACATTGCTCCGCCACAAGGCGGGTGTCGGTGTCAAAACTGGCGGATCTCGGGTAGGGGGTCCTGATCTTAGAGTCTAAGGCTAATGGTAACAAGAGGCAAGGGACACGATGTTTTACCCAGGTTCGGGCCCTCTCGATGGAGGTAAAACCCTACATACTGCTCCATTGATATTGATGATAGGGGTATTACAAGAGTTGATCTACCATGAGATTGTAGAGGCTAAAACCTTAGGAGCTATCCTATGATGATTATGATTCTGTCTCTAAGGACTAAACCCTTCGGTTTATATAGATACCGGAGGGGGCTAGGGTTTACATGGAGTCGGTTACAAAGAAGGAAATATAATATCCGGATCGCCAAGCTTGTCTTCCACGCAAAGGAGAGTCCCATCCGGACATGGGACGAAGTCTTGACTCTTGTATCTTCACGGTCCAATAGTCCGACCAAAGTATATAGTCCGGCTGTACGGATAACCCCTAATCCAGGACTCCCTTGGTAGCCCCTGAACCAGGCTTCAATGATGATGAGTCCGGCGCACAGTTTGTCATTGGCATTGCAAGGCGAGTTTTATCTCCGAATACTCCAAAGTACCTGTTCCAACAAACAGTGTCCGGCTTCCCATCAATGTTGTACTCCTCGGCTTCTGTGCTTCAATAATGACCTTCTCCACGTGTCAAGCAAATACGAGGAGCCGAAGCATTTTTGCATTTTCCACCCCTGGTCCAGTAGGAAAACCGTCTATTTGAAGAGACGGGGATTCTCAGATCCAAACCCCACCCTCTTCCCTCGAGCAAGCATCCAACAGAGCGCTCCAGAAAAAACCATTCCAACATGGCCGGTCGCCGCAGCTTTTCTTCTCATTCCCCTCGCTCCAAGGCAGGTGACTGGGAAGAGTGTTCAGTTCCTCAAAGTCATTCGATAAAGTTACAGACCCAAGGGTTTCTTCCACCGGCGTTCATGGTCCCCGTCCGAACCGGACTAGCCACCTATAATGGCGGGGAACAAGCGGAGAGATCTCCTAATCCATCCCCAGGGGAGCGAATATGCCTTATCCCGCATCTGCTAAGAGGCATCGGGTTTCCAATCCACCCGTTCCTTCGCGGGCTCTTAGAGTTCTACGGTCTCAAGTTGCACAACTTCACCCCTGCCTCCGTGCTGCATATAGCAGGATACGTTGCCCTTTGCAAATTATTTCTGGGCTGCGATGATCACTTTGGGTTATGGAAGAAGTTGTTCTGCCTCGTCCCTCGCAACCAGGGGGAATCCATATGTCAAGTGGGTGGAGCCGAAGTATGGCGCGTCGCCGAGATCGGATACCTGTCCGACACACCCAAGAAGGCGCCTGAGAACTGGCCCTCGGAGTGGTTTATGTTGATGACGTTCCCCTTCCGGATCCAGTTCGGACTGGTCTCCCGGAGTTCAGTAATGCCCCGCCGAAGGCACGCCGAAGTTGGTGCCCTCAGGGCCCCCAAGAGGAGGATACCAGAGAAATACACTTCCTAATGAGCAGGATAAAGATACTGGCCAAATCAGGGCTGACAATAGTCGAGGTTATGGCGATATGCATAATGCGGGGAGTACAGCCACTTTAATATCGGGGGAAGCCCATGTGGCACTACAACGGGGAAGACGATGCCACCCGCTGTGGTCGTAAGGGTCCGAACTCCGCCACTACTCTAGCGAGGATATTGTCCGATTTCTATAAAGGAGAAGAAGAAGAATTCCTTCATATTAAACCATGGGATGGGTTTTCTATGTACACCCCCCAAGTTGGGTAAGTCGTCACTCTTTCCCTCGCTTCATTCATTCTGGCGTCCTTAGTCACGATTATTTACCTAGATATTTCTAAGTAGGAACTGAGAAGGGCCATAGAAGGATTCTCCAGCCCCTCACCACAGCCAGAGGACCCCAGAAGGGCCTTCGATCCAGGACTCGAAGAAGACCCGGATATTACTGTGGAGCTCGTCAACGGGACATTTTATCAGGCAAGCTATGATGGCGCCTCAGTGGCTATTGTCGCCGACTATCCTGGACTGCTACATGCATCATGTCTAAGCAAAGCCAAAAAAACTATCCTCTGAAGAGGACTCCTTTCTGATGCCATGCCTTATGCCTGATATATCGTATTTTTGTAGAGACGACAGTCGGAACGCGGCGCCGAGCCCCGTCGGCAAAGGGCGTCAGTATCGGGCAGGCTTAAGAGGAAGGCGGTTAGGGCCGAAACGCCGCTACAGAGGTATGGTAAAAACCTGCTCTGTGATTATTGTGTTTGAAATGTGAGAGCGTCCTTTGTGTCCTGGCAGAAATAGGAGTAGCCGGACTATATCCGGAGATCCTGCCAACCACGCCTCCACCAGCCGGATTCCAGGACCGGCTTCGAGTGAGGAAACGGACGTGGGGCCGATGCCAAATTGTCCTCCGACAGAGGATGTGGATATGCTCTCTGCCATGAATTCTGAAGTAGAGAGTGCCATGAATCACCAGTGCCGATGGGCTGTACTTCACAACAACATCTTTTCCGAAGAGGCATTTAATGCTTTCAATTCGGGAGACGCATACATCCGAGCTGCTGAAGGCGGGCTTGCCTGGGCGACGGACCAGTATGCCAAAGATATACGGGTAAGAAAATTTGATAAGCATGCATAGCATTAGCCCCTAAGACTTGAAACGGTTGGAACAACTGTTTTAAGGATCAATTTATGCACAGGTCCTTGTAGATAAGAATGCCCAATTGTCTCGAGAGTTGGAGGAGTGCAAGACCCAGCTGAGGGCCACGGTTGCCAAGCTAGAGGAATCCGAGAAGGCCTCATTTGGTAACATTTGTCTCAAGTGTATGGAAATGTACCAGTTAGTAAGTGGGTTGTATGATAAGTCTAACAGAAAATTCTGCAGCCAATCCCGGGGTGAAACTGGAGGTTGTAAGAGGTGACAAGTCATATCTCCAAAGGCAGCTAAAAGCTGGCGAGTGTGTTCTTACACAAGTTAGGCAGGATAAGAACAATCTTCAAGATGCCAATGTCCGGCTGGGCGTCGAATTAGGAGATGTTCGCGCTCAGCTGGTGGACTCCGTGAAGGAGAACAGAAGGCTTCGTCGCGGCATTTATGGTAAGTGCCTAGACGAACTGTAGTACAGCTCGGTGAGGAAGCATATTGAATGAGTTTATATCTGTAGGTATGCTGACGGGCCGCCCTGAAGAGGAGATGCCCGCATCCGTAGGTGATATACTTCAAGACCTCTCACAACTGCACGAGCAAGCTCGGCAGGTGATGCAGGGTATTGCCCAGGCCTTATGGCCATCCCCCTCCTTGCCAAAAGGCATGGGGAGTTTGTGGATATGCTCCAAGGAGCATGGCGGCACTTCCGATTGTGGAAAATGTCAGCCTTCCGACAAGGTGCAAGAGATGCCTGGGCCATGGTGAAGATGCTCTACACCAAGCTTGACCCGAACCGTATGGCCGAAGTCGGACCGGTAGGGCCAGATGGGCAAGAAATTCCTGTGAGTCTGGTGTATGACCAGGTAGCATTAGCCGCAAAGTATTCCCAACAGGATTGTAAGCTAGATAGCCTATTGGATGATATAGAGGAAGAATATAGTCAGTGCAAGTGACTATGTAATTCGATGGACATATGTAGTCCCTAGCCGGATTAAAATCATTTGTCATGGGGGACCTTTTCGCTTCAGCCCCCGGATCCGACAGTCCAGGGTGTATCCGAATACCCGCTCAGTTATGCAGAACCAGGGTATGCGTGGAAACCAGGTGTAGGGGTCATAAGAGCTTGAACAGACAAGTACCCAACTAGTTATGTTATATTACATGGATAGTAAGAAACATCTTCCAGGGAGAATAGTTCCGTTAGGGGTTCCTTTCCCTGGGTACGCATGCAGCGATGTACATGTTCAGACTACGAACAGAGAAGCATGATAAAAAACTTCTGGGGATTCACATTGTGATAAACGAAAAAACATCTTTTGTTCACCGACCGAATATTCCCTTAAGAATGCTAGCTTTCGGCTTCACCCAGTCTGAGGTACACATCCGGCTGAACCGGCAGTAACAATCGCAGAGGTGCTCCCCTTATGCCTTAGCCGAATTAACGGGAACATAGGGCATTAACACAAGAGACAGGCAACCCAGCATGGCCACATCTTAAGTCATATCAATGCATATAATGATGAAGAAAAGGCACATATGGAAAAAGAACGCATATGTGATAGGCAAGAAGCCATGAAAGCAATTATATTTAGCTTCCGTATAGGAAGCCCCCAGGTATGGCTTACACACGTAGTGCGGTCGGAGTTATCCGAGCATCCGCACTATATTGAGTACTTTGTGTGAAGAGGGAAAAGGGACGAGAAAGGAAAAGGGGAGGAACATAATTAAAAAGGAGTGGTAAGGAGACGAACACTGAGTTCGGCGCTAGGCGTAGAATCTCCGGAGTCTAGCCGCGTTCTATGGGTTCGGCTCGAGTCTGTTATCGGATGCATTACGTAGGCGGTATGCTCCTCCGGTGAGAACTTTGTCAATAACGAAGGGACCCTCCCACTTAGGTTTGAGCTTGTCCTTCTTCTTCTCTGGTAGGAGTAGAACGAGTTCGCCAATATTATAAGTTTTGGCCCGCACTTCTCTGCTTTGGTACCGTCGAGCCTGCTGCTGATAGAATGCAGAACGGGCTTTTATGACGTCGCGCTCCTCCTCCAGGGCATCTAAGTTATCCTGCCGATCTAACTCGGCTTCCTTCTCTTCGTACATGCGCACGCAAGGCGAGTCATGTATTATGTCGCAGGGTAGTACTGCTTCTGCGCCGTATACCATAGAAAATGGTGTGTATCTGGTGGTGCGATTCGGCGTGGTTTGCAGCCCCCAGATTACGGAGTCGAGCTCCTTGACCCAGTGCATGTCCGATTCTGTCAAGGATCACACTAGACTGGGTTTGATGCCTCTCATGATGAGACCGTTTGCACATTCGACCTGGCCGTTTGTTTGGGGATGGTAGATGGAGGCGTAATCGAGCTTGATGCCCATGTTACCGCACCAAGTTTTCATTTCATCGGCTGTGAAGTTTGAGCTATTGTCAGTGATGATGCTGTGGGGGATGCTGTATCGGTGTACGACCCCGGATATGAAGTCTATTGCTGGTCTGGATTCGGCCGTTTTGACTGGTTTGGCTTCTATCCATTTGGTGAACTTGTCCACCATGACCAATAAGTATTTTTTTCTTATGGCTTCCCCCCTTAAGGGGTCTGACCATATCCAGCCCCCAGACCACGAAGGGCCAAGTGATGGGGATTGTTTGGAGAGCGGTAGGGGGCATGTGGCTCTGATTGGCAAAGAGCTGGCAACCGACGCAGTGTTGGACAAGGTCTTGTGCGTCTGCTCGGGCTGTAGGCCAATAAAATCCTATGCGGAAGGCCTTGCTGACAAGTACCCGAGCTGCATCATGGTGTTCGTCGAGTCCGGCATGGATTTCAGCCAAGAGTTGTCGTCCTTCCTCTCCAGAGATCCATCTTTGGAGTACTTCGGTACTTCGGTCGCACTTTTCTTATAGAATTCCCCTTCATGGACTTTGTAGGCTTTGGATTGCCGCACGATGCAACGTGCTTCATTTTGGTCCTCGGGGAGCTCCTGCCTATTTAGGTAGGCCAAGAAGGGCTCAATCCACGAGGCCATTACATCCATGATTTCGTGGGCCGAAGGTGTTATTGCGGTGGCGGAGCCTCCGATTACGTCTGACGGTTCGGAATATGGGGGTGTATTCGGATCCGTGCTAGTGTTGCCAGACTCCCCTTCCCATACCAGGCATATGTTAGGTGGGACAGGGTCGCGTTTAGCGCCGATGCGGGCGAGGATATCCGCCGCTTGATTGTTTTCTCGAGCCACATGGTGGAATTCGAGCCCCTCGAACTGAGCTGACATTTTGAGGACGACATTATGGTAGGCCGCCATTTTTCGGATCCTTGGCATCAAAGTATCCATTTATTTGTGATATTGCGAGGTTTGAATCCCCGCGCACCTCCAGGCATTGAATGTCCATAGAGACTGCCATACGAAGACCGTGCAACAGAGCCTCGTATTCGGATGCGTTGTTGGAGTCTGTGTATAATATTTGGATTACCTATTGGACCGTGTCTCCGGTGGGAGACGTCAGGACTACACCTGCTCCCAATCCGGCCAGCATTTTAGAGCCGTCGAAGTGCATGATCTAGTTAGTGTACGCGTTGTACTCTTTAGGGAGTTCGGCTTCTGTCCATTCGGCGACAAAGTCAGCCAGTACTTGCGACTTAATGGCTCGCCGTGGTTTGTATGTTATGTCGAACGGAAGGAGTTCGATGGCCCATTTAGCAATCCGGCCTGTAGCGTCGCGGTTATTTATTATGTCATTGAGTGGTACTTCGGAGGCCACCGTAATCAAACACTCTTGGAAGTAGTGTCGTAGCTTCCGGGATGCCATGAAGACTGCGTATGCTATCTTTTGATAGTGTGGGTATCGGGATTTGCATGGGCTGAGGACCGTGGATACGTAATATACCGGCTTATGGAGCGGGAATTTATATTCGTCAGCCTCTCGCTCGATGACGAGCACCGCGCTTACAACTTGATGTGTTGCAGCTATGTACAATAGCATAGGTTCGCCAGTATTTGGCGCTGTTAGGACTAGATTACTGGCCAATAAGGTCTTTATTTCATCCAGTCCGGCCGCGGCTGCATCCGTCCACACAAAGTGTTCGGTGCACCGAAGAAGGCGGTAAAGAGGTAATGCCTTTTTCCCTAATCGGGAGATAAAGTGTCTTAAGGCAGCCACACATCCAGCTAGTTTCTGGATATGCTTGAGGTCTGTTGGGATAGCCAACTGCGATAGAGCTCGGATTTTTGCTGGATTCACTTCAATTCCTCTATTGGAAACAATGAAGCCGAGTAGCTTCCCAGAGGGCATGCCAAAAACACATTTTTCCGGGTTTAGCTTGATGTCGTATGTTTGGAGGTTATTGAACGTAAGCCTCAAGTCATCTATTAGGGTTTCGACATGTCTTGTTTTTATGACCATGTCATCCACGTATGCCTCCACTGTTTTGCCGATTTGCTTCTGCAGGCATGTTTGAATCATGCGTTGATAGGTTGCACCGGCATTTTTAAGCCCGAAAGGCATAGTGTTGAAGCAGAAAGGGCCATATGGCGTTATGAAGGCCGTTGCAGCTTGGTCGGACTCTGCCGTCTTTATTTGATGGTATCCAGAGTATGCGTCGAGGAAACACAGTGAGTCATGTCCTGCGGTGCCGTCGATGATTTGGTCGATGCGAGGGACAGGGAAGGGTTCCTTGGGGCAAGCCTTGTTGAGGTCTTTGAAGTTGACGCATAGGCGGCAGGATTTGTCCTTCTTCGGTACCATTACCAGATTTGCCCGCCAATCCGGATGCTTAATATCTCTGATGAATCCGGCCTCAAGTAGCTTGGCTAGCTCTTCTCCCATGGCCTGCCGTTTGGGCTCTGAGAAGCGCCTGAGAGTCTGTTTGACAGGCTTGTATCCTTTCAGTATATTGAGGCTATGTTCGGCCAGCCTGCATGGCATGCCCGGCATGTCCGAAGGGTGCCAGGCAAAAATGTCCCAATTCTCGTGTAGGAAGTCTCGTAGTGCAGCGTCAATTGTGGGGCTCAACTGTGTCCCGATGGAAGCTATCTTCGTGGGGTCCGTTGGATGGACCTAGAATTTGACTGTCTCGTCTGCGGGTTTAAATGAGGTGGACTTGGGTTGCTTGTCGAGTATCATGTCGTCCTTGTCCACGGTGGCGCGCAACATTGTTAGTTCTTCGGCTGCTAGAGCTTCGGATAATGCTTCTAGGGCTAGTGCTGCAATTTTATTTTCGGCGCGAAGTGCGATGTCCGGATCACTGGATAGACTGATGATTCCATTGGATCCGGGCATTTTATGCTTCATGTACCCGTAATGGGGTATAGCTCGAAAGCTTGTGAATGCGTCCCGCCCTAAAAGGGCATGGTATCCGCTGCTGAAAGGAGCCACATGGAATGTGATTTCTTCGGACCTGTAATTCTCCGGAGTGCCGAATACCACATCGAGTGTGATTTTTCCCGCACACCGTGCTTCCCGACTAGGGATGATTCTCCTGAAGGTTGTGCCGCTTTGCTCGATGCGGCTGTTATCAATTTCCCTCTTGTTGAGTGTTTCTTCATAGATCAAGTTTAATCCACTTCCGCTGTCCATGAGTACTTTAGTGAGCCGAAAGCCGTCCACGATTGGGCTAAGGAACAAAGCGGCTGGTGACCGGAATGTCTGGAATTGAGCTTCGTCATTGGCACTGAAAGTTATAGCAGTGTCGTTCCACGGATTTATTTTTGCCACGTGGCAGATTTCAGCGAAATTTCGATGAGCTCGCTTGTGCCTATTGTTTGAGGCGAAAGTCTCTAAAACTGTTAGTACCGTATTGTTTTCTTTGGCGGGATGTTGTTCTGCTTTATGGCTTACAAGAAGATCCTCGCCACTTTTTGCTACTTGCCGGAGTATCCAACATGCTCTAAGGTTATGTGTTGATGTAGTGTCCGGCGTGCTGTGGAGTTTTCATGGCCCATTGAGCCATTCTTCCAATACGGTTCCACGCCCTAGGGTGGGCTTTGGTTTCTTGGGGATTGGATCGGCTGACTTACGAGAGTTCGCCCGTTTAGTTCGGACAAAGGTTTTAGCGAGAGCCGGACTATCCCAAAATTTTATTTGGGTTTTCCAGGCGCTTTCCATCGCATAGTACTTCTGTACTATGGCTACTAAGTCAGCAAAGTGTACTATGTCACGGCGACTTATAGCATTAAGGATCCCTTTGTTCGTGTAGTTTTTGCAGAAAAGTGAGTTTGCGTCTTCCTCACGACGGTCCTTTATCTTGTTTAGCACAAGGAGGAATCTAGCCCAGTAGCGATGTACTGTCTCTTGGGGCTCTTGTCTGATATGGGAGAGATGGTTTAAGTTCGGGTGGGTGGGTGTAGCTGAGTCTGGATTCTGATCCGATCTAAAGCCCAGGGGCAGAGGAGCTTCCTGGCTTGATAGCTCGGGATCCGGGGTGCTGCCCGATTTTTCTGGCCCGATACCCGATTCTAAGTCCGGGGTCTGGGTCATGTCCTCCTGTGAGCGAGTATCCGGCTTAGAGAGCTCGGTAATCCGGACATAATTCGTCCTCAAAATAGATGGATAATCCGTATGTGGCTCCTCCACTACCGCTATCTCGTGGGTGACTGGTGGGGATTTAATATCCCTTTGGTTGGGTTTAAGCCCAATCCGGTCATAGTCTGTGGCGACTCCCAAAGCGGTGATGCGATCCAAGAGCTCATTGTGGGAGGAGAGCTCGCTTGGATCCATCTGTTCGGTGAGTTCAGAATTGACGTGGAGGCCATTCGTGATGATCCTAGAGGTCATCATCGGCGCGGCAGCTGATTGGGCGATCATGACGAAGCCGCCTAGTCAGAGAGTTTGGCCTATAGCCAGTGCTCCCCTAGAGATGATGCTGTCCTTGACAACGAGACAGGCCATCGAGCCTTGCAGCGACAACATAGAGGAACTCTCAATGAAAGCACCAATGTCGGTGTCAAAACCGGCGGATCTCGGGTAGGGGGTCCCGATCTGTGCGTCTAAGGCGAATGGTAACAGGAGGCAAGGGACACGATGTTTTACCCAGGTTCGGGCCCTCTCGATGGAGGTAGAACCCTACTTCCTGCTTGATTTATATTAATGATAGGGGTATTACAAGAGTTGATCTACCACGAGATCGTAGAGGCTAAAACCCTAGGAGCTAGCCTATGATGATTATGATTCTGTCTATAAGGACTAAACCCTCCGGTTTATATAGATACTGGAGGGGGCTAGGGTTTACATGGAGTCGGTTACAAAAAGGAAATATAATATCCAGGTCGCCAAGCTTGTCTTCCACGCAAAGGAGAGTCCCATCCGGACACGGGACAAAGTCTTGACTCTTGTATCTTCACGGTCCAACAGTCCGGCCAAAGTATATAGTCCGGCTGTCCGGATAGCCCCTAATCCAGGACTCCCTCAGCGGGATCCCTCAATGACATTGTCAAAATACAACTCGGGCGTGCGGTGCTCCTTGCCCGCGGGCCGTCCCTCGGTCACAAGCTTCGCGGCATCCATCTTCACCCAATGCATCTTGACTTGGGCGAAGGCCATTCGCGCGCCTTCGATGCAGACCGACCGCTTGATGGGATCAAGCTGAGGGCAGGCATTGACCAGCCGCTTCATGAGTCTGAAGTAGCTGCTGTGTATGGCTTCGGCAGGCCATAGGCGAATTATTAAATCCTTCATGCCTATTTCGGCCGCCCTATGCAGTACGACGAGCTCTTTTAGCTGATCGCTAAAGAGCACCGAATGTTCTGGCGCAAGGTATTGCGACCAAAACAGCTTCTCCTTAGAGCTCCCCTCTTCGGCTCGGAAGAATTATGCGGCGTCCGAAATGCTGCGCATCAGATCCACAAACGTCCCTGGAGAAATCCAAATCTAGGTCAGTAAAAGGAACCTTTTCTTCACATATTTGCTCTGCATGATAAAGGCCTTACCTGCTGCAATTTTTCTAGCCTCCTGGATCTCCTGGAGGGAGCCTGGGCTTCAACTCGGGCATCATGTGCGCTTTGGCGGGCCTTGGCAAGTTTGGACTCTTGATCCGTAATGTTGCGCTCCAAAGACTCGTACTTCTTGATGGCGTCCTGGAGCTCCTGCTGGACCTCACTGACCCTGTCCTAATGCTTTTCACGGGTAGCTTGTTCCTTTGACGCTCTCTCCTCGGCCTCGGCCAGCGCCTTCTTGAGGGCCTCCACCTCGGTCGCCGCCCCTGCAAATATCATGGCACTTTAGTCAGCACAAATTATTCATCCTTACTGAACATACAGAAGGTCGTTGCATACCTTGTTTATCCTCCAGCTGCTTTTTCACGCGGCCGAGATCTTCCTCGACCCACTCTAGACTCTGCTTCAGTCCGGAAACCTCCACAGTATGAGAAGTCGCAGCCAGTAACGACGCCTACTTATTCACATTGACTCATCTGGTTAGTCTCATGCGAAACTTGTTTGATCCTCTGTCCGGATTTTCTTTTAGAACACCGGACAGTGTCTCAGGGGCTACTGTCTATAGTGTGACATTCTTTTTACATAATTGTGTTGCTTACCTCAAAGCCTGTTAGAAGGCTGGTGCAGGCTTCGGCCAGTCCACTCATCATGGACTGAATCTTCTCAACCAATGTACCCATAAAGGTATGGTGCTCCTCAACAATGGAAGCACCTCGCAACGCTTCCATTAGAGTGTCCGGTGCCTGTGGATGGATAGAGGACACCAAAGGAATAGGCGCACCTCCTTCTTTCGAAAGAGGTTGCTTGCCTAATTGCGGAGCCGTAGGAGGCTCCGGAATTTATCTGGTTAGGGGCCAAACTGAATATGGCCCCCACCACCAGTCTCCATGGGTATTCTCTCCCCCATGAGTCTGGTGGCTAACTTTTCATCCTCCGGCGCCTCCCGGAAGGCCTCCTGAACATCTCCCTGGCATGGGATCCTTCGGGACAGCACCTCGGTGTCCTCCATGGCCTTGGGAGAGGAGGCCGCCGGAAGGGTCCCGCTGTCCATTGCCTCCGAGTCCAGCAAATCTCCCAAAGATGAGGACCGCTCGAGGTTGGATCAAGCCGGACTGCAAATACACGATTCAACATATTAATACTATGAAGAAATGAGGCAGATATATGAATGTGTTCGGGTTTTTGAGTACTCAAAATTTAGCCAGCGGCTTGTCCCAGGGACACCATTCTGAGCTGCTGTAGGTGGCCGATGTGGAGTTGTCTGGGAGGGAAGCTTTCCCCTTCTTGGACGCCTCGGCCTCCAGATGCGTGGAGGCCATCCATTTCTTTCTTGCCCCCTCAGGGGGGGATGGCACTCTTCTTCTTCCTCCTCCTCCTCCTTTTCGTCCTCGGTAGCGGAGGAGCGAGTCTCTGTGTCTTCGGACGTCATGTCCGAAGCACCCTTGCGACGGAGGCCACCTTTGGTCCCCTTGGACTTCTTCTCCGGTGCCTGATAAGGCGCCGGAACTAGCATCTTCTTCAGAAGCGGGATTTCCGGGTCTTCGGGCAGTGAAGCAGGACATTGGATCCGCTCCGCCTTCTTTGTCTAGCCCTAAGAGAATTAGTAGGGATTCTTAGGCGTCTTCCTTGAGTATGCAAGTAAAGAATACACCTTGAAAACATGAAGAAACTTACCAGACTAGTAGGATGCGCAAAGTCGTGCCCGCGGTCCTCGGTCGTTGCCGGCCGCGTCTCGTTGGCCTTGAAGAGAACCTTCCAGATGTCTTCGTGCGTAGTGCCGAAGAACTACTGCAGGGTCTGGTTCTTGGCCGGATCGAACTCCCATAAATGGCAAGTCCGGCATTGGCACGGAAGGATCCAGTGAATAAGCATCACCTGGATCACATTGACAAGCTTGATGTTCTTGTCTGTCATGCTCTTGACGCGCGTGTGAAGCAGGGTCAGCTCGTTCCGCGAAGAACAGTCCAGGCCCTTCTCTGGCCAGGAGGTGAGCCGCATCGGGGCTCCGGACCGGAATTCGGAAGTCGCGGCCCAGGCGGTGCTGCATGGCTCTGTGATGTAGAACCACAACTTCTGCCACCCTTTGACGGTCTCCACAAAGGAGCCTTTGGGTCATGTGACGTTGGGCATCTTGCTCACCATGGCGCCTCTGCACTCTGCATGTTGGCCACTCACCACCTTCGGCTTCACGTTGAAGATCTTTAGCCATAATCCGAAGTGGGGTGGGATGCGGAGGAAGGCCTCACACACGACAATGAATGCCAAAATGTTGAGGATGGAGTTGGGGGCCAGATCATGGAAATCTAGCCCGTAGTAGAACATGAGTCCGTGGACAAATGGGTGGAGAGGAAATCCCAGCTGTCGGTGTCACAACAGATGGATCTCGGGTAGGAGGTCCCGAACTATACGTCTAAGGCTAATGGTAACAGGAGGCGGGCGACACAATGTTTACCCAGGTTCGGGCCCTCTCGATGGAGGTAATACCCTACTTCCTGCTTGATTGATCTTGATGATATGAGTATTACAGAGTTGATCTACCACGAGATCGTAGAGGCTAAACCCTAGAAGCTAGCCTATGATCATGATTGTTGTTGTCCTACGGACTAAACCCTCCGGTTTATATAGACACCAGAGGGGGCTAGAGTTACATAGAGTCGGTTACAGAGAAGGAGAACTACATATCCGCATTGCCAGGATTGCCTTCCACACAAAGGAGAGTCCCATCAAGACACGGGACGAAGTCTTCAATCTTGTACCTTCACAGTCCAACAGTCCGGCCAAAGTATATGGTCCAGCTGTCCGAGGACCCCCTAATCCAGGACTCCCTCAGTAGCCCCTGAACCAGGCTTCAATGACGATGAGTCCGGTGGGCAGATTGTCTTCGGCATTGCAAGGCAGGTTCTTTCTTTGAATACTCCGTAGAAGATCTTGAACATGAGGATGATATCCGGCTCTGCAAAACAATTTCCACATACCACCGTAGAGAGCACAATATTCCACAAATCTAATCTGCTGAAAACTTTTCATAACGTGACATCACGCTGCAGCCCGGTCATTATTCGAACCGTTTTTCTCAACCTGCTACCGCACATATCACGAGGTGGTTTTATTGGCATGTCCTGTTGAAGCAGAGATCGTGTCCCCTTATCATGGGATTCTCATCAATACGGGTGTGGGTAACGCAATCATGCTGTTAGTAGGACTCCTCGGTTTTAGGCAAGTTCCAAATAGCCACGCGGAGGACGCTTGATATTCACCCTCTTTATAAAGAGGTCCAGACCCGTCCGTTTCTTTCCACGCCCAATCCTTCCCTTCCCCTACCTCGAGTTCCAACACCCAAGGTTTAGGCTAAGCGCTTCGGACCTTCAACCATGTCCGATTCCAACCTTCAAGGCCGGTAGATGGCCTCTTCTTTCACAGAGGAGGACATCAGGAAGCTTAGGGAGGCTAGGTCTCTGACCGCCGAAATCCCCTACAGGCTACCTACTCAAGGGTAGGTTATCCCCACTCCCGAACCCAACGAGAGTGTTGTATTTGTTTCCCACTTCCTTTGAGGGCTAGGCTTTAGTCTTGATCCCTTTGTAAGAGGGCTCATCTTCTATTACGGGCTAGATTTCCATGATCTAGCTCCAGAATCCATCCTTCACATCTCGTCGTTTATCGCTATGTGTGAGGCCTTCTTCCGCATCACCCCACACTTCAGCTTGTGGCTCAAGACCTTCAATGTGAAGCCAAAGATGATCGACAGGCGACACGGGGAGTGCATAGGCACTATAATAAGCAAAGGTGCCGATGCCCTATGGCCAAAGGGTTCCTTACCGAAGGTGTCCGACTTATGGCAACAGGAGTGGTTCTACATCACAACACCTCGAGGTACAAAGCAGGCAGCCACCCCGGCCTTCCGCTCGGGCCCTCTGCCCCAACTGGCATCATGGGTCAACAAAGGGCTGGAATGGGAGCCAGTTAATGACGTGCTGACATTGCAAAGCCGCATCCGAGATCTCCTCAAGAGGGACGTCAGTCTCATCAAAGTAATTCAATTAATGCTAGTTCGTCGGGTCCTGCCATGTCAACATCGATCTCTCCGTATGTGGGATTTCAACCCGGAAGGACCGCAAACTATTCAACACTTCTTCGGCTTGACGCTCGAAGGGATTTTTCGATTATTCTTCGGATCACGAATAAAGTGTCCGGACACCACCGAGGATGCAGGTGTGAACTGCAACTGTCCACATACCCAAGTAAGTAACTCCGCGACCGAACATGCTGTTATTATATTTGTCACAACATCATTCTGAAAAATTGCCCTCGGCCAGGACTGGATAAGAAAGGCGGAGAGGATCAGGTGTTCGTCCCCTCTTCCGAAAGCTCGCCGGATCCTATACTAACCAGGATGCTGGCTTGCGCACCCTATCAAGTGCCATCACGAGAAGATGAGGGTAGGAATAAAGAAGCGGAAAGCGGGCTTGATACGCTACACATCCAAACCGAGGGAATTGGTGCCTCCGCGAAGGAGGGTGATCGGGGAGGTGAATCTAAAATCCCCTCCCCCCACGGGATGCAAAGGGCCGCCCCTAAAAACTTGGAAACGGAGGTTTCCAAACGAGGGAAGAAACCCTCACCACGGGGCCCTGCCCCGGAGGGCATCCTTACCGCGCAACGCCCACAAGGGGACCAACCTTCAGCCGAGCTGTAAGTAAACAAAGGCACATTAGTAAATATGCCCTGCTTTTTCCTGAGAATAATAGCCGAGGCATATGTTTTGCAGTCCAGCTCATAGCCCTTCTCAACAAAGTTCGTCTTCGGGGGATCTTCTTCCGGAGATGATGGAGAGAGAAATGCCTCCGACTTCCTCCCTGCCTCATGAGGCGGACAGCCCTGAGGTGTCATCCCGGAGGGTCTCTCCTAATCCGCATAGGCCAGAAGGTAACTCTTCAGCCGCCCGAAGTCCAGGGTTCTCGGCTCCTAAGGAGACCAACAGAAAAAGCCCTGGATTATCCGGTGTACAACCGGACACATTAATGGGTCTTCTGGAGCAAGAAGCTATCTTAGAGGCACACCATACCTTAATGGCTATGGTGGTTGAGAGGATTTCGTCCGCAACAAGCGGTTTGAATGAAGCTTTTACAAGCCTACTAAGATGCTTTGAGGTACGCAAAGTAATATATATATATATATATATTTGACTGTACCGCACACGCTATGTGTGCTCTGTATAGATAGTAGCGCCTGAGACTCTAGTTGCCGTCCAGAGGCGGCAAGCAGAGGATGATAGTCTCAGGTAATGATAGCACTACTTTCATGCGCAGGCGGCTGAGGGTCCGGCGGTTGACTGGACTGCTGATTTTGCTGAATTGAGGCGGCAGCTTGACGTGGCGGATGCCGACATCACGCTTGTGAACAAGTGGCTTGACGAGGCACAGGGTATGTATATTCGGGTGGTCAGCAATTATTAAGTGGAGCATGATGACTACAGATGGAGCTGCCGCCGTGGAGACCCTTCGGGCAGAGCTTGCCCGAGCCAAGGAAGAAGCCATGAGAAGCGATGCGGCCTCCCTGAAGGCAGCCGAAGAGTTAAAAGCCGAACAGGCTGCTCATCGCCAGAGCGAAGATAAAATAGCCAACATGGCTCTTGAGCTGCAAAATGCCGCCAGCCGCTATGAGCTCCTCGAAAAGGAAAGCCAAGCGAAAGCAGCTGACTTGAAGAAGGCCTTGGAAGCAGCCAAGGAAACGCACTCTGAAATCAGAGCGGCGCGGGAGGAGCTTCGTCAAGCAGGAGATATCACGGCTGGGAAGCCCTTCTTATTGCGGACGAAGTTCGGCGATCCAAAGTATGCCCCTCTTGATCAATTGTGGAGTTCGGCAGACGCATACTTGGATTTAGCAAAGAGTGCTACTGACGCGACTGAGTATTTCAAAGATCAGAAAGATCATGAGGTGGGAACATTCTTCTGGTCGCAGTTCAATAATCCAAGGCGTCCGCTGCTGTCGAATGAGTAAATGGCCGAGTGGGCCGAGCTCCATAGGTTGTCAGGGCTTGCCATGAAGTCTATCGTGGATCATCTTTGGCCGAAGGAACCAAGTCCGGATAGTTATTTTGGTTTAGTGCAATGATTTCTTCGTGTTGTGCCGCATATCGACGCTGTCAAGAGGTCGGCGTGCATAGAGGGTGCGCGGATGGCTCTTGCCCGTGTCAAGACATATTGGGCAAAGATGGAGGCCATCGAAATCGTGACCAGGGGTCCACCTGGGGGTCAGTACTCGCCCGAGCACTATTCTGAAGAAGTCCTAGAAGGTGCCCGTTCAATACTGGCTTAGTGCTCAAAGATTACCATGTTCCAGTGACATGTATCTTAATTGTGAAAACAATGCTATTTTGATTATAAAGGCTATATTTATACTTTTTCCCGTAAAGTATTGAGTGCCTCCTGTGCAACCGTTTATGTATGTATGTATATAACCTGAAAGTTTGCAGTCGTCGGCTTCAGCCCCCACTCATATAATGGGGTGTTCAGAAAAACGCATACTCACACTTGATCCAATGTCTTGGTCCGTTAAGGAGGTGATAGCGCGGTGAACAAGGCAATCATACTATATAGCTTTAACACTTTCACTTAGCCATAGGAGTTTGACGATGGGGCTACTATATAGCCCCTGGTACTTCCGTGTTCATCCGAATATGGTGCACGTACATACCTGACTGGGAAACCGGTCCTTCGTTAATGCGGAGGAATCGCGAAGATTCCGCTGCGTCATCGAGTGGTTGACCAGTCTCTCGCTTTATCATGACAGTCAGTTTTCGGCTTTCTCCACTGAGGTGCTCATCCAAATGAACCAGGGCACAATCGCAGTAGTTCTCCTAGTGCCACCTTAGCCGATAGAGCGGAACGTTTGCGCATCCTCTTTGGTATGTGGGTTGCGTAAATCATGTTCACTGTTTTGACCTCTAGTGGAATTTTTTCTGTCCCCCAGTGCTCGGCTGGCGAGGCTCGTCCTCGTCTTCACATGGCGTCTCCCTCCCCTTGTGTTCGGTGTTTATCTTGCCGGCTGCTTGAAGACCCAGCATTCTCTGTTGGTGTGATTTCCAGGTTCCTCGGGGGTGCTATGAGTCTGACATGATCTGTCCAGAGTTTTGTTTAGGCTGGACGACCCATCTCTGCTACCTTTGAATGGCTTTTTCCGTTGACCGGGTCGAGAGCCCCTGAATCCTGCGTCTACCGCCGTCTTTGCTGGGCTGTCTTCATTGTTTCGACGCTTGTTTTTATTGTGTTGCGGCTTCCCATTGCCATCCCTAACTTCGTATGTGACTGGGTCCCTGGTGCCGCTGCGGGCCAACCAACTGTCCTCGCCCGCGCAAAAGCGGGTCATAAGGGTTGTTAGGGCTGCCATTGTCCTTGACTTTTATTGGCTGAGGTGTCTGGCGAGCCATTCGTCCCGGATACTGTGCTTGAAAGCCGCTAAGGATTCAGCATCCGGGCAGTGGACGATTTGATTCTTCTTGGTGAGAAATCTGATCCAAAGCTTATGGGCTGACTCTCCGGGTTGTTTGATTATGTGACTTAAATCGTCTGCATCCAGAGGTTGGACATAGGTCCCTTGAAAATTAGCCCTGGAAGCGTCCTCAGGTTCCTCCCAACTTCCAATGGAGTTTTCGGGAAGGCTTTTCAACCAGTGCCGAGATGGTCCTTTCAACTTGAGGGGCAGGTATTTGATGGCGTGGAGATCATCTCTGTGAGCCATGTGGATGTGAACAATAAAATCCTCAATCCAGACTGCAGGGTCTATCATTCTGTCGTATGCCTCTAGTTTACGAGTTTAAATCCCTCTGGAAATTCATGATCCAGCACCTCATTGGTGAAGCACAGGGGGTGCATGGCACCCCTATATTTGGATGTGTCATGGCATGCCACCGACGGTTGTAGTGTTCGGTGTTGATTCCGAGCTAGTATTCGATCAGTATAGTCATTTTGGTGGTCATGATCCTGCGCCGGAGTATGCTTCCTAGATCCATAGATGAACCTGGCCATACCGGCTTTTTTGTCCAGGTGCTAACGTAAATCGTGTGCTGATTTGTGTGCGGCGCCATTAGCTGCCCAGTCGCGGCCACGGGGTGGTCGGTCCGGCAGATCGGTCGTATTATTTTTTCGCGGAATAGGCTCTATAGCCTCGTCGTCGAATTCAGGCAGCACCTTGCGCTTTGGGTAGCTCTTTGTGTGGCATCGCCACCGTATTTTTCTTCAGTGTCGAGCACTTTGTTCCATCTACGGTTGAGCGTATCCTGCGCGGCTTTAAGCCTTTGCTTCTACTTCTTCAAGCTCCTCGCGGTGGTGATAAGCCTTCTATGGAGGTTCTCTTGTTCCAAACGCCTTTCCGGGATGATGAGTGCATCGTCGTCCAGACTGTTCTCCTCTCCGTAGACAGGTTTATGAGTTTTATCTCCGCCATCGCTATAATCGGACAGCGGCCCCGGACTATGTTCGCCGTCCCCTGGCTCATCCTGCTCTATCGTTGGGTCCATGGGGTAGTCGTTGCCTTTGGAGTCGACCAGGGTATTATTCTTTCTTGCGCTGTTATCGTTGTTTTTACTCTGGCGGGATTTAGAGCGGCGCCGACGTCGTCGCTTTGGTTGCTTCTCAAGAGGATTATCCTCCGTTGCATCCTTCCGTTCCTCGCCGTTGTTTTCTTTAGGTGTGTCCACCATGTATATATCATATGACGAGGTGGCTGTCCAGCGCCCTTTAGGCGGTGGTTCCTGTTCTTCTCCGGCATCATCGTCCATACCGTCGATGTCCTCGGAGTCGAAATCAAGCATGTCGGTTAAGTCATCGACAATGGCTATTCAGTGGGTGGTGGTTGGGGAATGAATTTCTTCGTCGTCCGCTTCCCACTCAAACCGGACATAGTTCGGCCAAGAGTCTCCTGACAGTGCGAGAGATTTCAACAAATTTAGCACATCGCCCAAAGGCGAGTGCTGGAAGATATCCATGGAGGTAAACTCCATGATCGGTGCCCAATCAGGTTTGATAGGCACGGATGTGCGCAGTTCGAAGCCTATCGCCGGAGACGAGTCCGAGGGTCCAAGGACATAGACCTCATTGGAGGTGAGATCTGTGTTTGGCTCTATCGCCGATGAGTGTGCGGCCTCCGTGGCGGGGTCCATGCACACGTCCTTGGATGGCACGATCTGCTCCGGACTAAGAGCCGGGGCAGTTACAGGTGTGATCTCCTGAACACCATCCGATGGCAGTCTAAATCATGCTTCTTGTGACTGATCGACGCACCTGTCATGGGCTCGAATCCGTCGAAGAACAAGTCTCTGCGGATGTCGGTGGTGTAATTCAGGCCTCCAAACCTGACTTGATGACGAGGGGTGTAGCTATTGATCTGCTCCATATGGCCAAGCGAGTTGGCCCGCAGTGCGAAGCCGCCGAATACGCAGATTTGTCCAGGGAGGAAAACCTCACCCTGGAGCGCTTCGTTGTGGATGATTAAAGGAGCCATCAAGCCTTACCGCGACGACATAGTGGAACTCTCAATGAAAGCACCAATGTCGGTGTCAAAACCGGCGGATCTCGGGTAGGGGGTCCCGAACTATGCGTCTAAGGCTAATGGTAACAGGAGGCGGGGGACACAATGTTTACCCAGGTTCGGGCCCTCTCAATGGAGGTAACACCCTACTTCCTTCTTGATTGATCTTGATGATATGAGTATTACAAGAGTTGATATACCACGAGATCGTAGAGGCTAAACCCTAGAAGCTAGCCTATGATCATGATTGTCGTTGTCCTACAGACTAAACCCTCCGGTTTATATAGACACTGGAGTGGGCTAGGGTTACACAGAGTCGGTTACAGAGAAGGAGATCTACATATCCGCATCACCAAGCTTGCCTTCCACGCAAAGGAGAGTCCCATCCGGACACGGGGCGAAGTCTTCAATCTTGTATCTTCACAGTCCAACAGTCCGGCCAAAGTATATAGTCCGGCTGTCCGAGGACCCCCTAATCCAGGACTCCCTCACCAGCCCGCTGACGAAGTGGGGGATGAACACCACCCTCTCATGGGGCTCCGGGGTAGGGATGATATGTCCCTTGGCCGGAAGCCGGTAGGCGATTTCCATGGCCAGATACCCAGCCTCCTGGAGCTGGGTTATGTCCTTCTCCTTGATGGTGGAGGCCATCCACTTGCCCTACGCTGCGGATTCGGACATAGTTGGAGTGCTTTTTTGGGGCGGAGAAGACAAGAACTTGGGTGTTGGAGCTTGAGAATGGGGGAGGCAGAGAAGGCATGGGAGAGATTGGGTGAATCCTTATCCCTTTATAAAGGCAGCGAATATCAAGCGCCTCCCTACTCGCCTTAAAACTTGCCTATTCCCTAAGGGCCGTGTAGACGGAGCGGTTGGATTACCCATGCCCGTATTGATGAGAATCCCGCAATAAGGGGACACGATATCTTCTTTGACAAGAGGTGCCAATGGAACCACATCTCAAAATATGGAGCGACAGGCTTAAAAATGATTTGAACAATGACCGAGCGACGATGTGATGGCATGCTACCAAAAGTTGCCAGCAGATTGGACTCGTGAAATATTATACTCTCTACTATTGTGTGCGGAATTTGTTTTGCATAGGCAGACACGTTTCTTGTGTTAGAGGACTATTTTGGAGTATTCTAAGGAGGAACCCGCCTTGCAATGCCGAAGACAATATGCGCACTGAACACCTCGTCATTGAAGCCTGGTTCAGGGGCTACTGAGGTAGTCCTGGATTAAGGGGTCCTCGGATGGCCGGACTACATAGCATGGGCCGGACTGTTGGGCTATGAAGATACAAGATAGAATACCTCGTCCCGTGTCCGGATGGGACTCTCCTTGGCATGGAAGGCAAGCTTAGCGTTCGGATATGAAGATTCCTTTCTCTGTAACCGACTTTGTACATCCTTAGTCCCCTCCGATGTCTATATAAACTGGGGGGCTTAGTCCGTAGAGGCAATCATAATCACATAGGCTAGACTTCTAGGGTTTAGCCATTACGATCTCGTGGTAGATCAACTCTTGTAATACTCATATTCATCAAGATCAATCAAGCAGGAAGTAGGGTATTACCTCCATAGAGAGGGCCCAAAAACCTGGGTAAACATCGTGTCCCCCGCCTCCTGTTACCATCGACCTTAATTAGACGCACAGTTTGGGACCCCCTACCCGAGATCCGCTAGTTTTGACACCGACACTCATCGCTGCCATTGGAGTACCAGCGCGCCCTCGCCCCCTCACCATGACAAGCGAGGGAATACTATGAAGGAAAAAGGACGATGAGGTGCGTACGGAAGAGCACCATTCCTGCCCCCTTTTATAGAAGGGCAAGGCCAGGGGTTAGCCCCTCACCCCAAGTACGGCCGCTGATACGTCTCCAACGTATCTATAATTTTTGATTGTTCCATGCTATTATATTATCTGTTTTGGATGTTTAATGGGATTTAATATGCTCTTTTATATTATTTTTGGCACTAACCTATTAACCGGAGGCCCAGTACCAGTTTCTAATTTTTTTGCCTATTTTAGTGTTTTACAGAAAAGGAATATCAAACGGAGTCCAAATGGAACGGAACCTTCGCGAGGATCTTTCTTGGACCAAAAGAAATCTAGAAGACTTGGAGTTGAAGTCTAGGACTCTATGAGGCGTCCACGAGGCAGGAGGGCGTGCCCCCACCCTCGTGGGCCCCTCGTAGCTCCACCGACGTACTTCTTTCGCCTATATATACTCTTATACCCTAGAAACATCAGGAGGAGCCAAAAAACCACTTTTCCACCGCCGCAATATTCTGTACCTATGAGATCCCATCTTGGGGCCTTTTCTGGCAATCCGCTGGAGGGGGAATCAATCACGGAAGGCTTCTATATCAACACCATTGCCTCTCCGATGAAGTGTGAGTAGATTACCACAGACCTTCGGGTCCATAGTTATTAGCTAGATGGCTTCTTCTCTCTCTTTGATTCTCAATACAAAGTTCTCCTCGATGTTCTTGGAGATCTATTCGATGTAATAGTCTTTTGCGGTGTGTTTGCCAAGATCCGATGAATTTTGGATTTATGAACTTGATTATCTATGAATATTATTTGGTTCTTCTCTGCAATCTTATATGCATGGTTTGATATCTTTGCAAGTCTCTTCGAATTATCGGTTTAGTTTGGCCTACTAGATTGATCTTTCCTACAATGAGAGAAGTGCTTAGCTTTGGGTTCAATCTTGCAGTGTCCTTTCCCAGTGACAGTTGGGGCAGCAAGGCAAGTATTGTATTGTTGCCATCGAGGATAAAAAGATGGGGTTTATATCATATTGCTTGAGTTTATCCCTCTACATCATGTCATCTTGCTTAATGCGTTATTCCATTCTTATGAACTTAATACTCTAGATGAATGCTCGAGAGCGGTCGATGTGTGGAGTAATAGTAGTAGATGCAGAATCGTCTCAGTCTACTTGACATAGACGTGATGCCTATGTTCATGATCATTGCCTTAGATGTCATCATAATTATGCGCTTTTCTATCAATGACTCAGCAATAATTTGTTCACCCACTGTAATACATGCTATCTTGAGAGAAGACACTAGTGAAACCTATCGCCCCCGAGTCTCTTTTCCATTATATTGAATCTATTAGTTTCCCATCAACTTGCCAATTTTTGTCGCCGTTCCTTTTTATTGCAATCTTTACTTTCCAATCTATACAACAAAAATACCAAAAATATTTGCTTTACTATCTCTATTAGATCTCACTTTTGCGAGTGTCCGTGAAGGGATTGACAATCCCTTTATTGTGTTGGTTGCAAGTTCTTGATTATTTGTGCAGGTACTAGGTGACTTGTGTGTTGTATCCTACTGGATTGATACCTTGATTCTCAAAACTGAGGGAAATACATACGCTACTGTGCTGCATCACCATTTCCTCTTGAAGGGAAAACCAACGCATGCTCAAGAGGTAGCAAGAAGAATTTCTAGCGCTGTTGCCGGGGAGATCCACACCAAGTCAAGACATACCAAGTACCCATCATAAACTCTTCTCCCTCACATTACATTATTTGCCATTCGCCTCTCGTTTTCATCTCCCCCACTTCTAAGACGATTTTCAAAAACCTTTGATTTTCTTCGCCCCTCTTCCATTCGTCTCTTTTCGTTTGCCTCTTGTGTGCTCGTCCGTGAGCATGGTTTGTTGCCATCATGTCTGAAACTGGGGAGGTTATCATTGAAAATCTTGAAGAAGCTCTTGAGAATTGTTCTTCGAATCATGATACTGAAACTCCACCTAATTATAAAACAAAAATCTTTCGTGTGGGGGGGTGGTAATATTATTGGAAAACTTATGATCCAAGAATTCTTTGATTGCACATGATCCATGCCTATTAATAAAAAAACTATTCTTCTTGAGACCAACTGTTACGCTGATGCCATTGTTATGCTTGTTGAGAAATTAGTAAGAAAATTTGTGCACATCCATCCCGCTTTGCAAAACGTGTTTTATGAAATCCCCAACATCAACCACCCTATAGCTAAAAAGATTGCCACTATTATCCATATGCGGGAATTATATTTTATAAAACAAGAAGCTAGGGATATTTTTTCTTTGTATAAAAAAGATGTTTAACACCCTCCTATTATTGATATTTTGTATGATCAAGAAACCATGCGTAGTTTGGAAGCTAGATTATCAATCTTACTGTGAAAATCTTAAAAAGAGAGTTCCTCATTCTGAAATATCTCAATTTTTGTACCTTGAAGCTTTTTAGGAGTTTGAATGGATTACTAGAGGTATTCATGTAGGCTTTAATAGGGATTGGTTGAATAAAATGATGAAAGAACCCATAAGGAATGAACTACGTATTTTATATGATGATATATACGGTGATGATCTTGACTATGGGTTTATAAATGTTAAAATTACAAATCAAAGCCCTTTCCATGATCTAAGTTATTCTTCTAGAAGGGAAATAAGAGAAATGATAGATTTATTACGAAGAGTTTTTGAGGATTTGATGAGGAAAGAATTGCATACCGAAGATGGCAATACCTAGATCTATTGTAGTTTTTATGCCTAGATAGGGGCGTTAAACGATAGCGCTTGTTGGGAGGCAACCCAATTTTATTTTTGTTCTTTGCTTTTTGCTCCTGTTTAGTAATAAATAATTCATATGGATTCTGGTTAGATGTTGTTTTATGTTTTAATTAGTGTTTGTGCCAAGTAGAACCTTTGGGAAGACTCGGGTGAAGTCTTTGCGATCTTACTATAAAAAACAGAAACTTTTGCGCTCACTAGAATATATGTCATTTTTTATTGGCGAGCGATTTTAGGTTGATTCTTTTTGCATATCATTAATAGACAAATTACGCACTTCCACCAATTTATTTCAGAATTTTTAGAGTTACCGAATTATTTGAAAGTTACAGATTTCTACAGACTGTTCTGTTTTTGACAGATTCTGTTTTTTGTGTGTTGTTTGCTTATTTTGATGAATCTATGAGTAGTATCTGGGGGTATGAACCATACAGAAGTTGGAATATAGTAGTTTTAACACCAATATAAACAAATAATGAGTTCATTATAGTACCTTAAAGTGGTGGTTTATTTTCTTATACTAATGGAGCTCATGAGATTTTCTGTTGAAGTTTTATGTTGTGAAGTTTTCATGTTTTTGGGTAAAGATTTATTGGATTTTGGAATAAGAAGTGGCAAGATCCTAAGCTTGCGGATAACCAAGGAACCCCATGATAATTCAAGGACAACCAAGAGCCTAAGCTTGGGGATGCCCCAGAAGGCATCCCATATTTCGTCTTCGTCTATCAGTAACTTCACTTGAGGTTATATTTTTATTCACCACATGATATGTGTTTTGCTTGAAGCGTCTTGTATGATTTGAGTCTTTGATTTTTAGTTTACCACAATCATCCTTGCTGTACACACCTTTTGGAAGAGACACGCATGAATCGGAATTTATTAGAATACTCTATGTGCTTCACTTATAGCTTTTGAACTAGACAATATTGCTCTAGTGCTTCACTTATATCTTTTTAGAGCACGGTGGTGGTTTTATTTGATAGAAATTATTGATCTCTCATACTTCACTTATATTATTTTGAGAGTCTTTTAGAATAGCATGGTAATTTGCTTTGGTTATAAAAATTAGTCCTAATTTGATGGGCATCCAAGATGGGTATAATAAAAACTTTTATATAAAGTGCGTTGAATACTATGAGAAGTTTGATGCTTGATGATTGTTTTGAGATATGAAGATGGTGATATTAGAGACATGATAGTAGAGTAATTGTGAATTTAAGGAATACTTGTGTTAATGTTTGTGATTCCCGTAGCATGCACGTATGGTGAACCGTTATGTGATGAAGTTGGAGCATGATTTATTTATTGATTGCTTTCCTTATGTGTGGAGGTCGGGATCGCGCAATGGTTAAATCCTACCAACCCTTCCCCTAGATCATGCATGTAGTACTTTGTTTTGGTTACTTGTAGATTTTTTCAATAAGTATGTGAGTTCTTTATGACTAATGTTGAGTCCATGGATTATACACACTCTCATCCATCCATCATTGCTAGCCTCTCTAGTACCGCGCAACTCTCGCCGGCATCGTAAACCCGCCATTTACCTTCCTCAAAAGAGCCACCATACCTACCTATTATGGCATTTCCATAGCCATTCTGACATATATTACCATGCAACTTCCCACCATTCTGTTTATTATGACACGCTCCATCATTGTCATATTGCTAGCATGATCATGTAGTTGACATCGTATTTGTGGCAAAGCCACCGTTCATAATTTTTCATACATGTCACTCTTGAATCATTGCACATCCAGGTACACCGCCGAAGGTATTCACATAGAGTCATATTTTGTTCTAAGTATTGAGTTGTAATTCTTGAGTTGTAGGAAAATAAAAGTGTGGTGATCTTAATTATTAGAGAATTGTCCCATGTGAGGAAAGGACGATGGAGACTATGATTCCCCCACAAGTCGAGATGAGACACTGGACTAAATAAGAAAAAAGAGGCCATAAAAAAAAAGAGAAGGCCCAAATAAAAAAATGAGAGAAAAAGAGAGAAGGGGCAATGCTACTATCCTTTGACCACACTTGTGCTTCAAAGTAGCACCATGATCTTCATGATAGAGAGTCTACTATGTTGTCACTTTCATATACTAGTGGGAATTTTTCATTATAGAACTTGGTTTGTATATAACAATGATGGGCTTCCTCAAAAGTTCCCTAGGTCTTCATGAGCAAGCAAATTGGATGCACACCCACTTAGTTTCTTTTGTTCAGCTTTCATGAATGTATAGCTCTAGTGCATCTGTTGCATGGCAATCATTACTCACTCACATTGATATCTATTGATGGACATCTCCATAGCCCGTTGATATGCCTAGTTGATGTGAGATTATCTTCTCCTTTTTGTCTTCTCCACAACCACCATTCTATTCCACCTATAGTGATATGTCCATGGCTCACGCTCATGTATTGCGTGAAGATTGAAAAAGTCTGAAAATACTAAAGTATGAAACAATTGCTTGGCTGAAACTGTGGTTGTGCATGATTAAATACTTTGTGTGATGAAGATAGAGCATAGCCAGACTATATGATTTTGTAGGGATAACTTTCTTTGGCCATCTTATTTTGAGAAGACATGATTGCTTTGTTAGTATGCTCGAAGTATTATTGTTTTTATGTCAATATTAAACTTTTGTCTTGAATCTTTCAGATCTGAACATTCATGCCACAATAAAGAAAATTACATTGATAAATATGCTAGGTAGCATTCCACATCAAAAATTCTGTTTTTTATCATTTACCTACTCGAGGACGAGCAGGAATTAAGCTTGGGGATGCTTGATACGTCTCCAACATATCTATAATTTTTGATTGCTCCATGCTATTATATTATCTGTTTTGGATGTTTAATGGGCTTTCATATGCTCTTTTATATTATTTTTGGGACTAACCTATTAACCGGAGGCCCAGTGCCAGTTTCTATTTTTTTGCCTATTTTCGTGTTTTACAGAAAAGGAATATCAAACGGAGTCCAAACGGAATGAAACCCGAGGATCATTTCTGGACCAAAAGCAATCCAGAAGACTTGGAGTTGAAGTTTGGGACTCTACAAGGCGACCACGAGGTAGGAGGGCGCGCCCAGGGGGTAGGCGTTCCCCCACCCTCGTGGGCCCCTCGTAGCTCCACCGACGTACTTCTTTTCCCTATATATACTCTTATACCCAAGAAACATCAGGGGGAGCCAAAAAAACCACTTTTGCACCGCCGCAACCTTCTGTACCCGGGCGATCCCATCTTGGGGCCGTTTCCGGCGATCTGCCGGAGGGGGAATCGATCAAGGATGACTTCTACATCAACACCATTCCCTCTCTGATGAAGCGTGAGTAGTTTACCACAGACCTTCAGGTCCATAGTTATTAGCTAGATGGCTTCTTCTCTCTCTCTTTGATTCTCACTACAAAGTTCTCCTCGGTCTTCTTGGAGATCTATTCCATGTAATACTCTTTTGCGGTGTGTTTGCCGAGATCTGATGAATGTGGATTTATAAACTAGATTATCTATGAATATTATTTAGTTCTTCTCTGAAATCTTATATGCATGATTTGATATCTTTGCAAGTCTCTTCGAATTCTTGGTTTAGTTTGGCCTACTAGATTGATCTTTCTTGCAATGGGAGAAGTGCTTAGCTTTGGGTTCAATCTTGCGGTGTCCTTTCCCAATGACAGTAGGGGCAGCAAGGCACGTATTGTATTGTTTCCATCGAGGATAAAAAGATGGGGTTTATATCATATTTCTTGAGTTTATCCATCTTGCTTAATGCGTTACTCCGTTCTTATGAAGTTAATACTCTAGATGCATGCTGGATAGCGGTCGATGTGTGCAGAATCGTTTCGGTCTACTTGACACGGACGTGATGCCTATGTTCATGATCATTTCCTTAGATGTCATCATAATTATGCGCTTTTCTATCAATTGCTCAGCAGTAATTTGTTCACCCACCGTAATACATGCTATCTTGAGAGAAGCCACTAGTGAAACCTATGGCCCCCGGGTCTCCTTTCCAGTATTCTGAATCTATTAGTTTCCCGTCAACTTGCCAATTTCTGTCGCTGTTCCTTTTTATTGCAATCTTTACTTTCCAATCTATACAACAAAAATACCAAAAATATTTACTTTACTATCTCTATTAGATCTCACTTTTGCGAGTGACCGTGAAGGGATTGACAACCCCTTTATCGTGTTGGTTGCAATGTTCTTGATTGTTTGTGCATGTAGGAAGTGACTTGTGTGTCGTCTCCTACTGGATTGATACCTTGGTTCTCAAAACTGAGGGAAATACTTATGCTACTTTCCTACATCACCCTTTCCTCTTCAAGAGAAAACCAACACATGCTCAAGAGGTAGCAGCCGCCCCGCTCATCCAATGGGGCCTCCCCTCCCCATTCCAAGAAAAAAGGAATTAGGGCTGACCCGCTGCTCCAACCAGCGACGCCTGATTTCCCACCGCGGCACTGACACCTGCGCCCTCTGCATCCACCACCTACCCTTTCTGAGGCATCAAGGACACGTGGCGGATGAGGCAGAAGCGCAAAAGCAAATGGGATGGTGTTTTTAACCCCATGATCGTGGGGTGCAAGCACCATGCAGGTCACGATCCGAACCTTGTTCGTAAGATTGTGGACGACGCACGGGGAAACCAGAAACTAACCTAAAATCAAGACTAATGAATAAGCAAAAAATCTCAAGAAACAATCCCCTTCAGCAGCTCTTCATGTGCACTTGTTAGGCCCTACCCCGACGACGCTTGGCAGCGTGTTCGGGGCAGGCCTGGCGGCTTCTGTCGGTGAAACAGACCCTCGGTCTATTGCCCTGACTGTGCACAAGCACAAGATCAAGATTGAAGCACGAGTCCAAGACGAAGTACAAGAAACCAAGAGACTCAAAGAAACAACAAGCAGACCAGGGGGACCAAGACCAAGCTAGAAGAACAAGATATCATCAAGAAAGAGGCCTCCACTGTTGGGCAGGCGATCCCGGCAAGGGGCGAGGCCACCCTGAAGAGAAGATGACCAAGGCGTTCCGGCAGGGCCTGCCGGGACCTGCGGAGGCCAGACTCACGTTGTTGATCAGTGTGGTGTCAAGCCGCGGAGTGATTAAGTGGCAGTCATTCGCCACATGGCAGCCACTTTCTACCAAGATAACCCACAGATGACACCCGTCCTATGATGTGTCAGGCAAGCAGGCGTGGAGCTGGCATGATAGCCTGACAAGCCTTGCCGGGCAACCAAGAACGTGACGTTAAGCGGCCCATTAAATGTGCACTGTCAGCCTGCAGAGTTAGGTAGGATAGCACTGTTTGATATCTTATCATTGTCTAAAGACTAATTTTCCACTGTGGTGACCCCTTAACCTATAAAAGGAGGCCCATGGCAATAGATCGAGGGATTGGATAGTTGGATCACTCGTACCCCCGTACGCGCGTAGTCACTGCCGCCCTAAGGCAACCCTTGCCGGGCAAGTGTACAACGCACCACCACTACATTTCCACCATTAATCTACCAAAGAAGGAGTAGGGTTTTATGCTTCGTGGCGGCCCAAACCTGGGTAAAACCGCCAGTGTGATCTGTGTCGCGCTACCCCACGTTGGTCTGGTCTTTGTGCAATGCGACTTCCCCCTGCCGAACCAGCAAGGGTCTGTCCTGGTCCCATAGGTGGTCGTGGTTTCCCGCGACATCCTCCCTCGTGCTTTGCGGCCTGGTGCTTTGCGTGGCTCCTTCCCTCGCGCGCTAGACCGATGGCAGGGGACTACAATGACAACCAGGGATAGGAAAGGGAGGCGAGGGTTGTCGGACCGGATGGATGGGGCACGGTGGCGGAGGGCACCCTAGCTTCCGATCGTCTCGTGTTCTCGTGTGGGGGAGGGAGACACATGTCGAACCTTTTTGGAAACAATCTATCCAAGAGGGTCCTTATGGACAGTGAAGAGAAGGCGTAGGCGCTAGCTAAGGTCTAGCTAGAGCGCGAGATGAGGCCCATGTATGCAATGTGATGAGCCGTTTCATGACAACTGTGGTAATTTGGCTCGATTACGACAACTACGGTAATTTCACTCAATTACCTGTACCTAAAAAAGTAATTTCTCTAAAAATATGATATAAAAAAATATCATGACGGTGAGCGGGCAGAAACGATAGCCGCTTTATTGTTAGGCAAAGATTCACTATCAACTTTATATCAATTTTTGGGACTATCCTATTGACATAGTGCCCAGTGCCAGTTGTTGTTTTCTGGTTGTTTCTTACTTTGCAGAATATCAATACCAAATGGAGTACAAATGCCATGAAACTTTTTGGAGACTTTTTCCTGACCAGAAGACACCCAGGGAGCCAAGGAAGTACACAAGAGGAGGCCCATGGAGCGCACTAGGCACCAGGGCGCGCAAGAAGGCCTAGGTGCGCCCTAGTGGGTAGTGGGCACCATGGGAAGCTTCTCCCATCGCCATCAACCTCTATAAATACTCTAATATCCAAAAACCCTAGGGGAGTCGAGAGAATATAGTTTCTTCCGCCACAAGTTCCAGAACCACAAGATCCAATCTAGAGGACTTTTCCGGCACTCCATCGGAGGGGTTCTTCATCATCCTTGTTGCCCCTGCGATGACGCTTGAGTACTTCACCATAGACCTACGGGTCCGTAGCTAGTAGCTAGATGGCTTCTTCTCTGTTTTTGATCTTTAATACAATGTTCACCTCAATGCTCTTGGGGATCTATTTGAGGTAATGACTTGTTGCGGTGTGTTTGTTGGGATGCGATGAATTGTGGGTTGATGATCAGTTCTATCCATGAATATTATTTGATTCTTTGTTGAACTCTTTTATGCATGATTGTTATAGCATCATATTTCTTCTCCGAAATTTTGGTTTGGTTTGGCCAACTAGATAGATTTTTCTTGCCATGGGAAGAGGTGCTTTGTGATGGGTTCGATCTTGCAGTGCTCAGTCTCACTAACAGAAAGAGACATGACACACATGTATCATAGCTATTAAGGATAAAAAGATGGGATCTATTCCTTGAGGAATAGATCTTGTCTACATCATGTCATCGTTCTTATTGCATTACTCCATTTTTCCATGAACTTAATACACTAGATGCATGTTGGATAGCGGTCGATGTGTGCAGTAATAGTAGTAGATGCAGGCAGGAGTCGGTTTACTAATCTTGGATGTGATGCCTATATACATGATCATGGCCTTGGATATCGTTATGATTATTGATACGTCTCCAACATATCTATAATTTTTGCTTGTTCCATGCTATTATATTATCATTCTTGCATGTTTTACAATCATTTTATAGCAACTTTATGTTAGTTCTTGGGACTAACCTATTGACATAATGCCCAATCCCAGTTGCTATTTTTTCTTGTTGTTTTACTTCATAGAAAATCAATACCAAACGGAGTACAAACGCAGCAAAACATTTTGGAGAATTTTTCTGGGCCAGAAGACACCTGATGGGCCAAAGAAGTACCAGGGGGGGCTCTGAGGGGAGCACAACCCACCAGGGCGTGCCCGGGTGGGTTGTGCCCACCTCAGTGGCCTACCACACCGCCTCTTAGCCCTATAAATCCCCAAATATTCCAGAAACCTTAGGGGGTCGACGAAATACAATTCCAGCCGCCGCAAGTTCCAGAACCACGAGATCCAATCTGGATACCATCACAGAGGGGTTCATCATCCTCATTGGTGTGAGTAGTTCATAATAGACCTACGAATCCTTAGGCAGTAGCTAGATGGCTTCCTCTCACTCTTTTGATTGTCAATACAATGGTCTCTTGGAGATCTATTGGATCTAACTCTTTTTCGCGGTGTGTGTTTTGGGATCCGATGAACTTTGAGTTCATGATCGGATCTATATCCATGAATATTATTTGAGTCTTCTTTTGATATCTTATATGCATGATTATTTATAGGATCGTATTTATGCTTTGAATCTTTGGTTTAGTTAGGACAACTAGATCGATAAATTCTTTCCATGGGAAGAGGTGCTTTGTGATGGGTTCGATCGTGCAGTGTTCTTTCCCAGTTGGAGAAGGGGCAGCAAGACACGCATGTATCATTGCTATTAAGAATAACAAGATGGGGGCTATTCCTAACGAATAGATCTCATCTACATCATGTCATCGTTCTTATTGCATTACTCCATTTCTCCATGAAATTAATACACTAGATGCATGCTGGATAGCAGTCGATGTGTGGAGTAATGGTAGTGGATGCTGGCAGGAGTGGGTCTACTAATCTTGGATGTGGTGCCTACATATTGATCATTGCCTTGGATATCGTCAAAATTGTTCGATCTTCTATCTATTGCCCAACTATACTTTTTTTACCCACCGTGTGCTATTTCTTGAGAGAAGCCAATAGTGAAATCTACGGCCCCGGGGTCTACTCTTTATCATATTTGCTTTCCGATCTATTATTTGCCACTTTTACTTTCAGATCTATTATTCCAAAAACCCAAAAATACCTTGCTGAACTTTTTTATTACTTATTTTATTTTGCATTTTATCGAGATCTATTTATCCAATCTATCACAATTCTAGCCCGTCAACTTGACAATTTCTAGCACCGTTACCCGAAGAAGGGACTGACAACCCCTTATACGCGTCGGGTTGCAGGTATTTGTTCTTTGTGTGTAGGTACCGTTTACATAGTGTTGCTTGGTTCTCCTACTGGATTGATACCTCGGTTTCATAACCGAGGGAAATACCTACTGTAGCTCTGCTGCATCATCCCTTCCTCTTTGGGGAAATACCGACGTGGTTCAAGCGACATCAAAAGGAATTTCTGGCGCTGTTGCCGGGGAGACATCATCAACATCTAACAGGTTCCTATTCACAAATATGATCTCCTTTCAATCTACATTATTTGCCATTTGCCTCTCATTTTCATCTCACCCACTTCACAAAAAGTTACCGTTTTATTCGCCCTCTTTTTCGTTCGCCTTTTCTTGTTAGATCTTTATCTATTTGAACTTGTCACTATGAGTGATTTTGGTATGGTAGAAACAGATGATGGTCTAACTCCTAAAATTGGACGACATGGCAATTTGGATGCTAAAACTTTTATTTTGGGGCAAGGGAATGTTATGGGAACAGAACATATCCAAGAATTTTTCAATTGTATTGGAAATTTGACTCTTGATAATGCTCCTATTCTTAAAAGAACTAAATGTTATGCGGAAGCTTTTTTAGCACTAGTTCTGAAACTTGAAAAATAGATTTATCCGTACTCATCCTACCTTACAAATATTGTTTTATGAGCTACCCGTTACAAAGGATCCTAATGCTGAAAAGTTGGCTACCCTTGTTCTTATGAATGAATTTGATTACATAGTGCGAGAAGCTAGGGAAAATTTTCTTTTTTATGGTATGAGCCATGAAAACTAGTCATAGATGAGATCCTTTATAATAGTGATTATATGTTGAGACATTTGCTTGGAAATAATCAAATTTTGATGAGAATCTCTAAAAGGAAATCCCCATCTTAGATATAATCCAACAAGTTTTCAATGATGTTAATCAACACTATTCTTGGATTGTGGGAGGAAATCAAAGGGTATATATCTATGCAAAACCTGTTGACAAAAACGCATCTATGGAAAATAAGAAGAAAGATGACAAAACTTGAATCTATGTGTTATGCCTAGCTAGGGCCATAAAACGCTAGCGCTTGTTGGGAGGCAACCCAATGAATAAAATTTATGTTTGCCTGTGTTTACACAATTATGCCTCTGTTATGATTGCGCTTTTATGTTTTAATTAGTGTTTGTGCCAAGTAAGGCCTTTGGTATTATGTTGGGTGATCGTTGATTTGATCTTGTTGAAAAACAGAAACTTTTGCATCTAGTAACAGAATTGTTCAAATTTACAGAAGCGACAAAAAATTCTAATTTTTTTACACAAGATTGATATACAAATTGCCTGTTGTCCTAAGCTTTTAGAATTTTTGGAGTTATAGAAATATATGAAGTTTTCAGATTACTACAGACTGTTCTGTTATTGATAGATTCTGTTTTATTTGCGTTGTGTGCTTATTTTGATGAATCTATGGGTTGTATCGGGGGGTATAAGCCATGATAATGTTAGTATACAGTAGATATAATGCAAAAATAAAATATTAATGGGTTTGCAATAGTACTTAGAGTGCTGATTTTCTTTCTTATACTAATGGATCTCATGAAGGTTTTGTTGAGTTTTGTGTGACTGAAATTTTCAAGTTTTGGGTGAGATCATGATGGATGAAGGAATAAGGAGTGAAAATATCCAATGCTTGGGGATGCCCCATGGCACCACAAGCTATTATTCAAGGAGAAACAAGAAACTAAGCTTGCGGGTGCCCTGGAAGGCACCCCCTCTTTCTTCTAATGACCATTAGTATTTTACTTTGAGTTATATATATTTTTACTCATCACATATCATGAGTTTTGGTTGGAGCGTCTTGTATTATATGAGTCTTTGCTTTTTTTTATTTTTAGCTTGTATCATCTATCCTTGCTGGACACACCTATTTGAGAGAGCCAAAATTATCCTATGATTTGTTACAATTGCTCTTTATGCTTGACTTGAAAAAAATTGAGCTATGGAATTTTTATAGTGCTTCACTTATATCTTTTTGAGCATGGTGTGCCTTAAATATTTTTGAAGAAATGCTCTCATGCTTCACTTAGATTTATTTGAGAGTTAGTAAAATGTTGAAGAAATTCTCTCATGCTTCACTTATATTATTTTGAGAGATGAAAAATTTTATGCTCATGTTCTTCACTTAGATTTGTTTGAGCTATCAAAAAGCAGCATATGAAATTAGTCTGAAAGTGATAGATATTGAATAGGGATATATTCTACCTCTTGAGCTTGTGTTGGTTTTTCCCTTGAGGAGGAAAGGGTGATGCAACAAAGTAGAGTAAGTATTTCCCTTAGTTTGAGAACCAAGGTATCAATCCAGTAGGAGACAACGCACAAGTCACCGAATACCTGCACAAACAATCAAACAAACATGCACCCAACGCGATAAAGTGGTTGTCAATCCCTTCACGGTTACTTGAAAAAGTGAGATCTGATAGAGATAGATAAATAGTAAAATGTATATTTTTGGTATTTTTGGATTATAGATCGGAAAGTAAAAGATTGAAAAATAGTAGATCGGGAACTTATATGATGGTAAAGAGACTTTATATGATGGAAAAGAGACCCCGGGGCCATAGGTTTCACTAGTGGATTCTCTCAAGATAAAAAATAATACGGTGGGTGAACAAATTACTGCCGAGCAATTGATAGAAGAGCGCATAATTATCATGATATCTAAGGCAATGATATTTAACATAGGCATCACGTCCGTGTCAAGTAGACCGACTCCTGCCTGCATCTACTACTATTACTCCACACATCGACTGCTATCCAGCATGCATCTAGAGTATTCAGTTCATAAAGAAAGGAGTAACGCATTAAGTAAGATGACATGATTTAGAGGAATTAACTCAAGTAATATGATGAAAACCCCATCTTTTTATCATTGTTGGCAACAATACAATACGTCTCTTGCTACCCCTACTGTCACTGGGAAAGGACACCGCAAGATTGAACCCAAAGCTAAGCACTTCTCCCACTGCAAGAAAAACCAATCAAATAGGCGAAACTAAACCGATGATTTGAAGAGACTTGCAAAGATATCAAATCATACATAAAAGAATTCAGAGAAGATTCAAATAATATTCATGGATAATCTGATCATAAATTCACAATTCGTCGAATCTCGGAAAACACACCGCGAAGGAGTATTACATTGCATAGATCTTCAAGAACATCGAGGTGAACATGGTATTGAGAATCAAAGGGAGAGAAGAATCCATCTAGATACTAGATATGGACCTGTAGATCTGAGTTAAACTACTCACGTTTCGTCGGAAGGGCAATGGTGTTGATGTCGGAGCCCTCCGTGTTCGAATCCTCCTCCGGTAGGACGCCGGAAAAGGTCCCTAGATGGGATCTCACGGGTACAGAAGTTTGCGGCAGTGTAAAAGTGTTTTCGTGGCTCTCCCCGATGGGGTTGGGGTATAAGAGTATATATGGGCGAAAGAATTAGGCCAGGAGACCCACGACGGGCCCACAAGACAGGGGGCGCACCCTCCACCCCTGTGGACACCTCGTGGCTCCTCCGACTTCATTTCCAAGTCTCCTAGTTTGCTTCTGGTCCAAGAAAGATCATCGCAAAAGTTTTATTCTGTTTGGACTCCGTTTGGTATTCCTTTTGTGTGAAACTTTAAAACAGGGAAAAAGTAGGACTGGCACTGGGCTCTAGGTTAATAGTTAGTCCAAAAATAATATAAGATAACATATTAATGCATATAAAACATCCAAAACAGATAATATAATAGTATGGAACAATCAAAATTTATAGACACGTTGGAGATGTATCAAGCATCCCCAAGCTTAATTCCTGCTCGTCCTCAAGTAGGTAAATGATAAAAACATAAATTTTGATGTGGAATGCTCTAACATATTTATCAATGTAATCTTCTTTATTGTGGCATGAATGTTCAGATCCGAAAGATTCAAAACAAAATTTTAATATTGACATAAAAACAATAATACTTCAAGCATACTGAGGCAATTATGTCTTCTCAAAATAATATGGCCAAAGAAAGCTTGTCCCTACAAAATCATATAGTCTGGCTATGCTCCATCTTCATCACACAAAATATTCAAATCATGCACAACCCCGGTTTCAGCCAAGCAATTGTTTCATACTTTAGTATTCTCAAACTTTTTCAACTTTCACGCAATACATGAGCGTGAGGCATGGACATAGCATTATAGGTGGAATAGAATAGTGGTTGTGGAGAAGACAAAAAGAGGGAGATAGTCTCACATCAACTAGGCGTATCAACGAGCTATGGAGATGCCCATCAATAGATATCAATGCGAGTGAGTAGGTATTGCAATGCAACAGATGCACGAGAGCTATAAGTTTATGAAAGCTCAAAAAGAAAAACTAAGCGGGTGTGCATCCAACTTACTTGCTCATGAAGACCTAGGGCGATTTGAGGAAGCCCATCGTTTGAGTATACAAGCCAAGTTCTATAATGAAAAATTCCCACTAGTATATGAAAGTGAAAAAATAGGAGACTCTCTATCATGAAGATCATGGTGCTACTTTGAAGCACAAATGTGGAAAAAGGATAGTAACATTGTCCCTTCTCTCTTTTTCTCTCTTTTCATCTTCTTTTTTCTTCCTTTTTTCTTTGTCTTCTTTGGCCTCTTTTTTTATTTCGATTCTTTGGCCTCTTTTTTTCCTCACATGGGACAATACTCTAATAATGATGATCATCCACTTCTATTTGCTTACAACTCAGAAAATTACAACTTGATACTTAGAACAAAAATATGACTCTATGTGTAATTGTGAATGCCTCCGCTGGTGTACCAAGATGAGCAATGAATCAAGAGTGACATGTGAAAGAATTATAAAAGTTGGCTTTGCCACAAATACGATGTCAACTACATGATCATGCAAATCAATATGACAATGACGAAACGTGTCATAATAAACGGAACGGTGGAAAGTTACATGGCAATATATATCAGAACGGCTATGGAAATGCCATAATAGGTAGGTATGGTGGCTGTTTTGATGAAGGTATAGGCTGGGTGTATGGTATGGGCGAAAGTTGTGCGGCACAAGAGAGGCTAGCAATGGTGGAAGGGTGAGAGTGTGTATAATTCATGGACTCAACATTAGTCATAAAGAATTCACATACTTATTGCAAAAATATATTAGTCATCGAAACCAAGCACTACGCGCATGCTCCTAGTGGAAGGGTTGGTAGGAGTTAACCATCGTGCGATCCTGACCTCCACACAAACGATGACAATCAAAAAATACCTCATGCACCAACTTCGTTACATAGCGGTTAATCATACGTGCATGCTATGGGAATCACAAACCTCAACACAAGTATTTATCAAATTCACAATTACTCCAATAGCATCACTCTAATATCATCATCTTCATATCTCAAAACAATCATAAAGAATCAAACTTCTCATAGTATTTGATGTACTTTATGTGAAAGTTTTTATTATATCCGTCTTGGATACCTATCATATTAGGACTAAATTTATAACCAAAGAAAATTACAATGCTGTTCTAAAGACTCTCAAAATAATATAAGTGAAGAACGAGAGTTCATCAATTTATATAAAATAAAGCCACCGCCATGCTCTAAAAAGATATAAGTGAAGCACTAGAGCATAATTGCCTAGCTCAAAAGATATAAGTGAAGTACATAGAGTATTCTAATAAATCATGATTCATGCGTTGTCTCTCTCAAAAGGTGTGTACAGCAAGCATGATTGTGGCAAACTAAAAAGCAAAGACTCAAATCATTCAAGACGCTCCAAGCAAAACACATATCATGTGGTGAATAAAAATATAGCCTCAAGTAAAGTTACTGATAGACGAAGACGAAAGAGGGGACGCCTTTCGGGGAATCCCCAAGCTTAGGCTCTTGGTTGACCTTGAATATTACTTTGGGGTGCCTTGGGTATCCCCAAGCTTAGGCTCTTGCCACTCCTTATTCCATAGTCCATCAAATCCTTACCCAAAACTTGAAAACTTCACAACACAAAACTCAACAGAAAATCTTATAAGCTCCGTAGTATAAAAAAAATCACCACTTTAAGGTATTGTTGTGAAATCATTATTTATTTATATTGGTGAAAAATCTACTATATCCCAACTTCTACATGGTTCATACCCCCCGATACTACCCATGGATTCATCAAAATAAGCAAACAACACATAGAAAAAAGAATCTGTCAAAAACAAAATAGCCTGTAGTAATCTGTAACTCTTGAATACTTCTATTACTCCAAAAACTCTGCAAATTAAGTATGACCAGGGAAATTTGTGTGCCAATCCAGAGAAAAAAGAATCATATCAAAATCACGTTTCAGTAAAATCCTGGAAATTATTTACTGGGCACAAAAGTTTCTGTTTTTTAGCAGGATCAATACAACTATCACCGTAAGATATCCTAAAGGTTTAACTTGGCACAAACACTAATTAAAACACGAAACCACATCTAACTAGAGGCTAGATGAATTATTTATTACTAAACAGGAACAAAAAGCAAAGAACAAAAATAAAATTGGGTTGCCTCCCAACAAGCGCTATTGTTTAAAGCCTTTTAGTTAGGCATTGATAATTTTGATGATGCTCACATGAAAGACAAGAATTGAAACACAAAGAGAGCATCATATAGCACGTGACAAAAACATCTAAGTCTAACATACTTCCTATGATTAGGCATTTTATAAGCAAACAAATTATCAAGGCAAGAAAAAACTATCATATGCAAGGAAGAAGAAAGAGACGATAGAAATCTCAACATGAAGAGAGGTAATTTAGTAACATGAAAATTTCTGTAACCATATTTTCCTCTCTTATAATAATTACATGTAGGATCATAAGAAAATTCAACAAAATAGATACCACATAACATATTCTCAACATGACCGACATGCATGCGAAGTTGACACTCTTCCGAAATAGTGGGATCAACATTAGCTAAAGTCATGACCACTCCAAACCTACTTTTATAAAAAACATAAGATTGAACATTCTCCAAATATGTGGGATATAAAGTTGACACTCTTCCAAACCCACTTCCAATATTATTGAAAACATTATTATCAATCTCATATTCATCATGGGGCTTAAATAAATTTTCAAGATCATAAGAAGAATCACCCCAATGATGATCATTGCAACAAGTAGTGGACATATCAAAACTAGCATCCCGAAGCTTAGGGTTTTGCATATCATTAACACAATTGACAATAATAGAATTTATAATAACATCATTGCAATCATTCTTTTCATTCAAAGATCTATCGTGAATCACTTCATAAAGCACTTCATCACAATTTTCAGATTCACGGATTTCAAGTAAAACCTCATAAACATAATCTAGTGCACTCAAATCACTAGAAATTTGTTCATCATAATTGGATCTCTTAAACAGATTAGCAAGTGCTTGAGGATCCATAAACTTTCAGCAAGTGAAGATGCAAGCAAAAAGAAGGCACATGGTAACACAAGCGAACAAAAGATTGAATGGAAGAAGGGTGAAGAAAAGGGTGAATCTTTTCAAAAATCATTTTAGAAGTGGGGGAGAGGAAAATGAGAGGCGAATGGTGAATAATGTAATGCAAGAGATGAGAGTTTTATGATGGGTACATGGTATGGCTTGACTTGGCGTATCTCCTGGCAACGGCACCATAAATTCTTCCTGCTACCTCTTGAGCTTGCGTCGGTTTTTGCCTTGAAGAGGAAAGGGTGATGCAGAAAAGTAGAGTAAGTATTTCCCTTTGTTTGAGAACCAAGATATTAATCCAGTAGGAGATAACGCACAAGTCCCCGAATATCTGCACAAACAACCAAGATAAAGGGGTTGTCAATCCCTTCACGGTTACTTGAAAATTGAGATCTAATAGACATAGATAAACGGTAAAGTAAATATTTTTGGTATTTTTTGTTTATAGATCGGAAAGTAAAATATTGCAAAATAGTAAATCGGAAACTTATATGATGGAAAAGAGACCCAGGGGCCATAGGTTTCACTAGTGGCTTCTCTCAAGATAAAAAATAATACGGTGGGTGAACAAATTACTGCCGAGCAACTGATAGAAGAGCGCATAATTATGATGATATCTAAGGCAATGATCAAGAACATAGGAATTACGTCTGTGTCAAGTAGACCGACTCCTACCTGCATCTACTACTATTACTCCACACATCGGCCACTATCCAGCATGCATCTAGAGTATTAAGTTCATAAAGAATGGAGTAAAGCATTAAGCAAGATGACATGATGTAGAGGAATTAACTCAAGCAATATGATGAAAATCCCATCCTTTGATACTTGACGGCAACAATACAATACGTGCCTTGCTGCCCCTACTATCACTGGGAAAGGACACCGCACGATTGAACCCATGGCTAAGCACTTCTCCCACTGCAAGAAAAACCAATCTAGTAGGCCAAACTGAACCGATAATTCGAGGAGACTTGCAAAGATATCAAATCATGCATAAAAGAATTCAGAGAAGATTCAAATAATATTCATAGATAATGTAATCATAAATCCACAATTCATCGGATCTCGGCAAACACACCGCAAAGGAGTATTACATCGTATAGATCTCCAAGAACATCGAGGAGAACATGGTATTGAGAATCAAAGAGAGAGAAGAATCCATCTAGCTACTAGCTATGGACCCATAGGTCTGAGTTAAACTAATCACGCTTCATCGGAAGGGCAATGGTGTTGATGTAGGAGCCCTCCGTGATTGAATCGCCCTCCGGCAGAACGCCAAAAAAGGTCCCTAGATGGGATCTCACAGGTAGAGAAGGTTGCGGCGGTTGAAAAGTGTTTTCGTGGTTGTCCCTGATGCGTTTGGGGTATAAGAGTATATATGGGCGAAAGAATTAGCTCAGGAGACCCATGACGGGCCACAAGAGAGGGGTGTGTGCCCTACCCGCCCTGGGCGCGCCCTCCACCCTTGTGGATGCCTCGTGGCTCCTCCGACTTCATCTCCAAGTCTCCTAGTTTGCTTCTGGTCTAAGAAAGATCATCGCGAAAGTTTTATACCGTTTGGACTCCGTTTGGTATTCCTTTTCTCCGAAACTCTAAAACAGGGGAAAACAGGAACTAGCACTGGGCTCTGGGTTAATAGGTTAGTCCCAAAAATAATATAAAATAACATATTAATGCATATAAAACATCCAAAACAGATAATATAATAGCATGGAACAATCAAAAATTATAGATACGTTGGAGATGTATCAATATAATAAAAAAATTCATGAAGATCATTGGACAAAATAAACTTGATTCTTTGTAATAGTTTTGCGATATGATGATAGTGATATGTTAGTTATGTTGGTGAGCACGCTTCAGTAAGACTATTGGTGTTAAGGTTTGTGATTCCCTATGCAAAGCACGAAAGTCAATAGTTATGCAATGAAATTACATCCTACTGGTGGTGCATTAATCATTGTTAGTTATGCTTATTGATTGCAGTTTTTACTTGCAGAAAAGCAATACCAAACGGACTCCTAACGCAGCAAATCTTTTTGGAGAATTTTTCTGGGCCAGAAGACACCTGATGCGCCAAAGAAATTCCAAAGGGGGGTTCCGAGGGGAGCACAACCCACCAGGGCACACCCAGGTGGGTTGTGCCCACCTCGGTGGCCTCCCGCACCGCCTCTTCGCCCTATAAATCCCAAAATATTCCAGAAACCCTAGGAGAGTTCCATCCACTGCAAGTTCCAGAACCACGAGATCCAATCTAGACACCATCACGGAGGGTTTCATCAGCCTCATTGGTACCTCTCTGATGATGCGTGAGTAGTTAATCATAGACCTACGGGTCTGAAGGCAGTAGCTAGATGGCTTCCTCTCTCCCTTTTGATTCTCAATACAATGGTCTCTTGGAGGTCTATTTGATGTAACTATTTTTTGCAGTGTGTTTGTTGGGATCTGATGAACTTTCAGTTTATGATCAGATCTATATCCATGAATATTATTTCAGTCTTCTTTTGATCTCTTATATGCATGATTATTTATAGCCTCTATTTCTTCTTTGAATCTTTTGTTTAGTTAGGCCAACTAGATTGATTTTTCTTGCCATGGGAAGAGGTGCTTTGTGATGGGTTCGATCGTGTGGTGTTCTTTCCCAGTGACAGAAGGGGAAGCAAGACACACATGTATTGTTGCTATTAAGCATAACAAGATCGGGACTATTCCTTCATGGATAGATCTCGTCTACATCATGTCATTGTTCTTATTGCATTACTCAATTTCTCCATGAACTTAATACACTAGATGCATGCTGGAAAGCGGTCGATCTGTGGAGTAATAGTATTAGATGCAGGCAGTAGTCGGTCTACTAACCTTGGACGTGATGAGTATATATTGATCATTGCCTTGGATGTTGTCATAATTATTTGATCTTCATCAATTGTCCAACAGTAATTTGTTTGCCCACCATGTGCTATTTCACGACAGAAGCCACTAGTGAAATCTACAGCCCCCGGGTCTATTCTTTATCATTTTTGCTTTCCGATCAATTATTTGCCACTTTTATTTTCAGATCTACTATTCCAAAAAACCCAAAATACCTTGCTGCACTTTTCTTTACTTAATTTATTTTGCCTTTTATCGAGATCTATTTATCCAATCTATCACAATTTTATCCTGTCAACTTGACAATTTCTGGCGCCGTTACCCGAAGAAGGGATTGACAACCCCTTATACGTGTCGGGTTGCGAGTATTTGTTCTTTGTGTGTAGGTACCGTTTACATAGTGTTGCTTGGTTCTCCTACTGGATTGATACCTTGGTTTCATAACTGACAGAAATAACTACCATAGCTGTGCTGCATCATCCCTTCCTCTTTGCGGAAGTACCGACGTAGTTCTAGCGACATCAATTATTCGCTTTTCTATCAATTGCCCAATAGTAATTTGTTTACCCACTGTATGCTATTTTCTCGAGAGAAGCCTCTTGTGAAAACTACGGCCCGGGGTCTATTTTCCTACGATATAAAACCAAAAATACCTTGTTGCGTTTTCCCTTTATTTTTTGTATGTGTTTCAGTTAGATCTATTTATCAAATCTCATACATTTAATCTATCTCAATACCGAGGAGGGATTGGCAACCCCTCTTACACGTTGGGTTGCAAGTTTTTGTTGTTTTTGTGCAAGTACTGTTTATATAGTGTTTCTTGGTTCTCCTTCTGGATTGATAACCTTTGTTTCATAATTGAGGGAAATACTTACCTTTGATGTGTTGCATCATCATCTCCTCTTCGGGGAAATACCAACACAGATACAACCAATCAAACATCATGTGGTAGATAGAGCTAGACATATATATCCAATTGGATGTAGGTGATTGATACGTCCATTTTGCATCATGTTTTCCTACTGTTATTTATAGTGTTTTCATGCATTATAACAACATGTGGAGTAATTCTAATGGCTTTTCTCTCATAATATGCAAGTTTTACACAAAGAAGGAGAATACCGGCAGCTGGAATTCTGGACCTGAAAAAGCTATGTTAGAGATACCTATTCTGCACATCTCCAAATGAGCTGAAATTTTACGAAGAATTATTTTGGAATATATAATAAATACTGGAGAAAAGAACTACCAGAGGGGGCCACCTAGGTGCCCACAAGGCACCAGGGAGCGCCTGCCCCCTGGCGCGCCCTAGTGGGTAGTGGGCTCCTTGGCCCACCTCTAGTGCCCATATTCTGGTACGTAAGGTCTTTTGACCTAGAAAAAAAAGATAGGAATTTCGGGACGGAGTGCCGCCGTCTCGAGGCGGAACTTGGGCGTGAGCACTTTCGCCCTCCGGTGGAGCTATTCCACCGGGGGAAATTCCCTCCGGGAGGTGGAAATTGAAGCCATCATCATCATCAACTACCCACTCATCTTTGGGAGGCCAATCTTTATCAGCATCTTAAAGAGCACCATCTCATCTCAAACCCTAGTTCATCTCTTGTGTTAATTATTTTTATCAAAACACCGGATTGGTACCTGTGGGTCACTAGTGGTGTTAATTACATCTCGTAGTTGATGCTAGATGGTTATTTGGTGGAATATTATATGTTCAGATCCATCATGATATTATAACTCCTCTAATCTTGAGAATGAACGGTGTGTGACAAATTTGAAGCATGGGGTGTTCTTTAATTGCCTTCCTTATGAGTGGAGGTCAGGATCGCGCGATGGTTAAGTCCTACCAACCCTTCCCCTAGGAGCATGCGTAGTAGTACTTTGCTTCGAGGGCTAATAAACTTCTGCAATAAGTATATGAGTTCTTTATGACTAATGTGAGTCCATGGATTACGCACACTTACCCTTCGGGAATTTGCTAGCCTCTACGGTACCGTGCATTTCCCTTTCTCACCTCGAGAGTTGGTGCAAATTTCGCCAGTGCATCCAAACTCCGTGATACGATACGCTCTATCACACATAAACCTCCTTATATCTTCCTCAAAACAGCCACCATACCTACCTATTATGGCATTTCCATAGCCATTCCGAGATATATTGCCATGTAATTTTCCACCGTTCTGTTTATTATGGGACGCTCCATCATTGTCATATTGCTTTTGCATGATCATGTAGTTGACATCGTATTTGCGACAAAGCCACCTTCATAATTCTTTCATACAAGTCGCTCTTGATTCATTGCATATCCCGGTACACCGCTGGAGCCATTCACATCGAGTCATATTTTGTTCTAAGTATTAGTTGTAATTCTTGAGTTGTAAATAAATAGAAGTGTGACGATTTCCTTTATTAGAGCATTGTCCCATGTGAGGAAAGGATGATGGAGACTATGATTCTCCCACAAGTCGGGATGAGTCTCCGAACTTTATGAAAAATAAAAGAGGCCAAAGAAGCCCAAATAAAATAAAAGAGGCCAAAGAAGCCCAAAAAAAGAGGCCAAAGAAGCCCACCAAAGAAATGAGAGAAAAAGAGAGAAGGGACAATGTTACTATCCTTTTTCCACACTTGTGCTTCAAAATAGCACCATGATCTTCATGATAGAGAGTCTCCTATGTTGTCACTTTCATATACTAGTGGGAATTTTTCATTATAGAACTTGGCTTGTATATTCCAATGATGGGCTTCCTCAAAATGCCCTAGGTCTTCGTGAGCAGGCAAGTTGGATGCAGCCCCACTTAGTTTCTTTTTGATGAGCTTGCATACATTTATAGCTCTAGTGCATCCGTTGCATGGCAATTCCTACTCCTCATATTGACATCAATTGATGGGCATCTCCATAGCCCGTTGATTAGCCGCGTCAATGTGAGACTTTCTCCTTTTTGTTTTCTCACATACTCCTTATCATCATACTCTACTCCACCCATAGTGCTATGTCCATGGCCTATGCTCATGTATTGCGTGAGGGTTGAAAAGGCTGAAGCGCATTAAAAAGTATGAACCAATTTATTGGCTGAAACCTAGGTTGTGTATGATGGGAGCATTTTGTGTGACGAAAATGAAGCATGGCCAAACTATATGAGGATAAGCTTTCTTTGGCTATGTTATTTTGATAAGACATAAATTGCTTGGTTAGCATGCTTGAAGTATTACAATTTCTATGTCAATATTAAACTTTTATCTTGAATATTTTGGATCTGAACATTCATGCCACAATAAAGAGAATTACATTTAAAATTATGTTAGGTAGCATTCCACATAAAAAATTCTATTTTTACCATTTACCTACTCGAGGACGAGTAGGAATTAAGCTTGGGGATGCTTGATACGTCTCCAACGTATCTATAACTTTTGATTGTTCCATGCTATTATATTATCTGGTTTGGATGTTTAATGGGCTTTATTATACACTTATATATTATTTTTGGGACTAACCTATTAACCGGAGGCCCAGTGCAAATTGTTTTTTTGCCTATTTTAGTGTTTCGCAGAAAAGGAATATCAAACGGAATGAAACCTTCGGGAGGTTGATTTTTGGAGTGATTCAGAGGACTTGGAGTGGACGTCAAGAAAGAAGCAAGGAGGCCACGGGGCAGGGAGGCGCGCCTGCCCCCCTGGGCACGCCCCCGACCCTCGTGGGCCCCTCGCAGCTCCACCGACCTACTTATTCCTCCTATATATACCCATATACCGCGAAAACATCCAGAAGCATAATAGATCGGGAGTTCCGCCGGTGCAAGCCTCTGTAGCCACCAAAAACCAATTGGGACCCTATTCTGACACCCTGCCGGAGGGGGGATCCCTCACCCGTGGCCATCTTCATCATCCCGGCGCTCTCCATGACGAGGAGGGAGTAGTTCACCCTCGGGGCTGAGGGTATGTAGCAGTAGCTATGTGTTTGATCTCTCACTCTCTCTCTGTCTCTCTCTCGTGTTCTTGATTTGGCACGATCTTGATGCATCGCGAGCTTTGCTATTATAGTTGGATCTTATGATGTTTCTCCCCCTCTACTCTCTTGTAATGGATTGAGTTTTCCCTTTGAAGTTATCTTGTCGCATTGATTCTTTAAGGATTTGAGAACACTTGATGTATGTCTTGCATGTGCTTATCTGTGGTGACAATGGGATATTCATGTGATCTACTTGATGTACGTTTTGGTGCTCAACTTGCAGGTTCAGTGACCTTGTGAACTTATGCATATGGGTTGGCACACGTTTTCGTCTTGGCTCTCCGGTAAAAACTTTGGGGCACTCTTTGAAGTTCTTTGTGTTGGTTGAATAGATGAATCTGAGATTGTGTGATGCATATCGTATAATCATGCCCACGGATACTTGAGGTGACAATGGAGTATCTAGGTGACATTAGGGTTTTGGTTGATTTGTGTCTTAAGGTGTTTTTCTAGTACGAACTATATGATAGACCGATCGGAAAGAATGGCTTCGTGTTATTTTACTACAGACTCTTGAATAGATCGATCAGAAAGGATAACTTTAAGGTTGTTTCGTACCCTACAATAATCTTCGTTTGTTCTCCGCTATTAGTGACTTTGGAGTGACTCTTTGTTGCATGTTGAGGGATAGTTATATGATCCAATTATGTTATTATTGTTGAGAGAACTTGCACTAGTGAAAGTATGAACCTTAGGCCTTGTTTCCTAGCATTGCAATACCGTTTACGCACACATTTACCACTTGCTACCTTGCTGTTTTTATATTTTCAAATTACAAAAACCTATATCTACCATCCATATTGCACTTGTATCACCATCTCTTCGCCGAACTTGTGCACCTATACAATTTACCATTGTATGGGTGTGTTGGGGACACAAGAGACTCTTTTTTATTTGGTTGCAGGGTTGTTTGAGAGAAACCGTCTTCATCCTATGCCTCCCACGGATTGATAAACCTTAGGTCATCCACTTGTGGAAAAGTTGCTACTGTCCTACAAACCTCTGCACTTGGAGGCCCAACAACGTCTACAAGAAGAAGGTTGTGTAGTAGACATCAAACTCTTTTCTGGCGCCGTTGCCGGGGAGGCGAGTGCTTGAAGGTATATCTTTAGATCTTGCAATCGAATCTTTTTATTTTGTTGTTTTATCACTAGTTTAGTCTGTGAAATAAAATTACGAAAAAAATGGAATTGAGGGTGCCTCATATGCTTCATCTTTTTATTGTCTTCCATGAAAATAAGGAGTCCGCAAATTGTTCTCAAGTACTAGAAGAAGAATTACATAGAATGCTTGGCATAAAATATGTGAATGATGAGCATGATTGCAATGTTGTAGTATGAATTCTTTGAATACCCATGATGCTAATCATATGCAAACCCACAAGCTTGGGGATGCTATGTTTGATGAATATAATATTTTTTGTCCCCCAAGTTTTGATGAGAAAATTTGTTATGATGAAAGCATGCCTCCTATTTATGATGATTATTGCGATGATACGTATGCCATAAAGAATAAACATAACCATGAAACTTGTCATCATAATTTTAATTTTCAATTGGATTATGCTTCACATGATAGTTATTTTGTTGAGTTTGCCTCCACTACGTTCATGAGAAGAAGTTTGCTTATGTGGAGAGTAGTAAAATTTATATGCTTGTGCATCATGAAAATAATGCTTTATGTGATGGTTATATTGCTGTATTCATTAATAATGCTACTGAAAATTATTATGAGGGAGGAACATATGCTTGTAAGAATTGCAATAATATCAAGTTTCCTCTCTATGTGTTGAAAATCTTGAAAGCTATGCTTGTTTTACCTTCCTATGCTAGTTGATTCTTGTTCCCATGAGTTGTTTGCTCACAAAATCCCTATACATAGGAAGTGGGTTATACTTAAATTTGCTAGTCATATTCTTCATGATACTCTCTTTATGTTTCAGTTCTTATCTTTTATGTGAGCATCATTGTCATCATCATGGCTAGCTAGAAAGGCATTAAAGAAAAGCGCTTGTTGGGAGACAACCCAATATTTACCATTACTATTTTTGTTTGTACACAAGATTATGCTACTTTAGTAATCATGTTTTATAGCTTTTGTTTCAATAAAGTGCCAAGTAAGACCTTTAGGATAGCTTACGGTGATAGTTGTGTTGATCCTGCTGAAAATCAGAAACTTTTGCGCCCAGTAAATTAGTTTTGATAATTCACAAAAACATGATTTTGACCTAATTATTTTTGATCTGGATTGGTACACGAATTTCCCAGGGTTTACTAATTTGGTAGGATTTTTGGAGTTACAGAAGCATTCGAGAGTTACAGATTACTAGAGACTGTTCTGTTTTTGACAGATTCTGTTTTCTATGTGTTGTTTGCTTATTTTGATGAATCTATGAGTATTATCGGAGGGTATGAACCATAGAGAAGTTGGAATACAGTAGATATTACACCAATATGAATTTAGAATGAGTTCACAACAGTACCTACATGGTGATTTATTTTCTTATACTAGCGGAGCTTACGAGTTTTCTGTTAAGTTTTGTGTTGTGAAGTTTTCAAGTTTTGGGTACAGATTCGATGGACTATGGAATAAGGAGTGGCAAGAGCCTAAGATTGGGGATGCCCAAGGCAACCCAAGGTAATATTCAAGGACAACCAAGAGCCTAAGCTTGGGGATGCCCCGGATGGCATCCCCTCTTTCATCTTCATTCATCAGTAACTTTACTTGGAGCTATATTTTTATTCACCACATGATATGTGTTTTGCTTGGAGCGTCATTTTGTTTTATTTTGTTTTTCTTGCTGTTTGAATAATATCCCAAGATCTGAAATTCTTAAATGTTAGAGAGTCTTCACATAGTTGCATAATTATTCGACTACTCATTGATATTCCTTATATCTTTCGGAGTAGTTTGTCGTTTGCTCTAGTGCTTCACTTATATCTTTTAGAGCACGACGGTGGTTTTATTTTGAAGAAATAGATGAACTCTCATGCTTCACTTATATTATTTTGAGAGTATTTAGAACATCGTGGTAATTAGCTTTGGTTATGAATTCAGTCCTAATTTGATAGGCATCCAAGAGGGATATAATAAAAACTTTCATATAAAGTGCATTGACTACTATGATAAATTTGGTACTTGATAAATGTTTTGAGATATAAAGGTGGTAATGTTAGAGTCATGCTAGTTGGGTAATTATGAAATTGAGAAATACTTGTGTTAAAGTTGGCAAGTCCTGTAGCATGCACGTATGGTGAACATTGTGTGACAAATTTGAAGAATGGGGTGTTCTTTGATTGCCTTCCTTACGAGTGGAGGTCGGGATCGCGTGATGGTTAACTCCTACCAACCCTTCCCCTAGGAGCATGCGTATTAGTACTTTGCTTCGAGGGCTAATAAACTTTTGCAATAAGTATATGAGTCTTTATGACTAATGTGAGTCCATGGATTATACGCACACTTACCCTTCCGCAATTTGCTAGCCTCTACGATACCATGCATTGCCCATTATCACCTCAAGAGTTGGTGCAAATTTCGCCGGTGCATCCAAACCCCGTGATACAATACGCTCTATCACACCTCCTTATATCTTCCTCAAAACAGCCACCATACCTACCTATTATGGCATTTCCATAACCATTCTGAAATATATTGCCATGCAACTTTCCACCGTTCCGATTATTATGACACGCTCCATCATTGTCATATTGCTTTTGCATGATCTTGTAGTTGACATCGTATTTGTGGCAAAGCCAGCTTCATAATTCTTTCATACATGTCTCTCTTGATTCATTGCATATCCTGGTACACCACCGGAGCCATTCACATAGAGTCATATTTTGTTCTAAGTATTGACTTGTAATTCTTGAGTTGTAAATAAATAGAAGTGTGATGATTTCCATTATTACAGCATTGTCCCATGTGAGGAAAGGATGATGGAGACTATGATTCCCCCACAAGTCAGGATGAGTCTCCGGACTTTATGAAAAATAAAAGAGGCCAAATAAGCCCAAATAAAATAAAAGAGGCCAACGAAGCCCAAAAAAAGAGAGAAAAAGAGAGAAGGGACAATGTTACTATTCTTTTTCCACACTTGTGCTTCAAAATAGCACCATGATCATCATCATAGAGAGTCTCCTATGTTGTCACTTTCATATACTAGTGGGAATTTTTCATTGTAGAACTTGGCTTGTATATTCCAATGATGGGCTTCCTCAAAATGCCCTAGGTCTTCGTGAGCAGGCAAGTTGGATGCACACCCACTTAGTTTCTTTTTGATGAGCTTTCATACATTCATATCTCTAGTGCATCCGTTGCATGGCAATCCCTACTCCTCGTATTGACATCAATTGATGGGCATCTCCATAGCTTGTTGATTAGCCGCGTCAATGTGAGACTTTCTCCTTTTTGTTTTCTCACATACTCCTTATCATCATACTCTACTCCACCTATAGTGCTAGGTCCATGGCTTACGCTCGTGTATTGCGTGAGGGTTGGAAATGCTGAAGCGCGTTAAAAAGTATGAACCAATCGCTTGGATGAAACCAGGGTTGTGTATAATGGGAGCATTTTGTGTGACGAAAATGAAGCATGGCCAAACTATATGATTTTGTAGGGATAAGCTTTCTTTGGCTATGTTATTTTGATAGGACATAAACTTATTGGTTAGCATGCTTGAAGTATTACTATTTTTATGTCAATATTAAACTTTTGTCTTGAATCTTTTGGATCTGAACATTCATGCCACAATAAAGAGAATTACATTGAGAATTATGTTAGGTAGCATTCCACATCAAAAATTCTGTTTTTATCATTTACCTACTCGAGGACGGGCAAGAATTAAGCTTGAGGATGCTTGATATGTCTCCAATGTATCTATAATTTTTGATTGTTCCATGCTATTATATTATCTATTTTGAATGTTTAATGGGCTTTATTATACACTTTTATATTATTTTTGGGACTAACCTATTAACCGGAGGCCAAGTGCAAATTGTTTTTTTTGTTGCCTATTTCAGTGTTTTGCCGAAAAGGAATATCAAACGGAATCCAAACGGAATGAAACCTTTGAGAGAGTGATTTTTGGAACAAACGTGATCCGGAGGACTTGGAGTGGACGTCAAGAAAGAAGCGAGTAGGCCACAAGGCAGGGAGGCGCGCCTGCCCCCTGGGCGCGCCCCGGACCCTCGTGGGCCCCTCGCAGCTCCACCGACCTACTTATTCCTCCTATATATACCCATATACCGCGAAAACATCCAGGAGCACAATAGATCGGGAGTTCCGCCGCTGCAAGCCTCTGTAGCCACCAAAAACCAATCGGGACCCTATTTAGACACCCTGCCGGAGGGGGGATCCCTCACCCGTGGCCATCTTCATCATCCGGGCGCTCTCCATGACGAGGAGGGAGTAGTTCACCCTCGGGGATGAGGGTATGTAGCAGTAGCTATGTGTTTGATCTCTCTCTCTCTCTCGTGTTCTTGATTTGGCACGATCTTGATGTATCACGAGCTTTGCTATTATAGTGTTGGTGTTGAAGCTGGGTCGTACCAGGCTGCCGATGGACCCACGTGGTGGGCCACAGGCAGGCAGGGATGGATACCCCCGAATCCAGGACGCCGACAGTAGCCCCCGGGCCCAAGGCGCGCTCGAACTTGGCTTCCAGGCGAAGCCGAGAGGCAAGTGCGGAGCGCCGCGGGCCCTAACCGCCTTCGGCCTTGATGACGCATAGCGATTGATTGGACGTGGGAAACTTCGTTTCCCCATGCTGCCTCGGCAACTATTTCCGTCTAACAAAAGGGATGCCGCCTGCCGTCAGGCTTTCATTGCTCCTTCTTTGTGTTGCTCCAGTTCCATTTCTCCCCACAATGTAAGAACTCACCAGATCTGCCGATTCCCCCCAAATCCCCTGCTTGATGGCCTCCGAGAAGACCACGGCTCCTGCCCCGGCTGCCTGCCCTGCCTGGTACGAGCTAGGGCTGCTGGTGCCCTGTGTGTCCGGGGAGAAGCTCCAGACAACGCTCCTCCTGACGGCGAGCGACAACAATGAGTGGAAGAAGACAACGCTCAGGGTCGCTACCGCTACGCCGGAGCCTGCGGGCAGCACCTTCTTCCCCTTCTTCATGCACAGTGTCTACTCAGGGCTGGTACCTCCATTCTCCCGCTTCTTCTTTGTCATCCTTCAGCATTATGGTCTTCACGCGCTCCACATCCATGCCAACTCCATCCTCCTCATGTCCCTTTTCGCCTTCTATTGTGAGGCGTTCGTGGGGGTGATGCCCTCCGTCGCCCTGATCCGCCATTTCTTCTTCCTTCGCATGACCGGCGATAATTCGTTCGGGTGTATCGAATTTATTGCGGCGCGGGGTGGTAACGCAATCTCCCGCGCCGGGAAGAAGGTGGAGGATGCCGTGAAGAGGTGGGTTCTGATGGATTCCAAGTGCTCCCAGAGCTCGCTGAAGCTGCCGACCGCATTCCCTGTCTCCGATAAGTGTTGGCGTTCTGAGAAGATCACCGACCCTTCCCTGACGCCGTTGGTGAAGAAGATGGATAAGGAGCTGAAGAGCGCGAAGCTGACGGTGGCCATGTTCATCAAGGAGTTCCTGAGGCAGCGCATCGCGCCGCTTCAAGACCGACCCCGCCGCTTGTGGAAGCTTGGTGGTGATGACGACAAGATCCGCCTGCGCCAAGACTCCCTTCCCGAGGAGGAGCTGAGCAAGGTGTTGCTCTACCTGACAGGGAAGGACCCGAGCGATCCTCCGGAAGGTTGGCTTCCGCTGTACTGCCGTGATGACGCTGAGGAGTTCATCGCGGCCATGCCTGTCTTCGACGACCTTGGGATCGTGCGGCCGGGGCCTTCCCTACCACCTACTACTTTGGTGCACCTGTCCTCCGATGATCATTCCTCAGAAGCCACCGCGGACGAGATGGTGGAGGAATCCTCTGCCCTACAGCAAAGGGAGCTCCTGCGTGACCTTCCTAACGATGATGATGATGATGAACCCCCGGTGGTGTAGGTGTCGCACCCTTCTGGAGTCACCACGAGGTCTGGGGTGGCCTCTTCGAAGCAGCCCAAGCGAGTGGTCACGAAGAAGAGTAGGACCACGCTGATTCCTCCGGGGAGCATCCCACCTTCACCGACGCCGTCCCGGTCGGCTCCAACCGCAAGTTCTCCTGCTCCCAAGAGTTTGGCTCCAACGGCTCCACCTCTGCGCCCGCTGCTGAGCATGAAGAGGAGCTATGTCTTTGTCGGCCAGTAAGTCTCTCCCTTAACCTTCCTTCTTGGTTCTTGAAGAGATACTTAGTGTCTTTGCCTATCGTTAGGCAGCAGCCATTGAAGAAGTAGAAGGAGGGCACGGAGGCTGCCGCGGCCGCAGGTGCTGAAGAGGCTGCCGTGACCCTGGTGAAGGAGAGTACCGCTACCTCCGCAGCCCCAGAGGTGATGCCATCTCCCGAGGACGTGGATGCCCATCCTCATGAGGTGCCGGTGCCCTCGGCAGGCCTGACCCCTCCGGCGCCCAGCCTTGTCGCGGCTGCGGACATCAACCAGCCTTCGGAGCCCCCGGTCCTTCCTGAGGCTGAGGTTTCTTCTGCCTTAGCGCCGAGGGCGTCTCCTCCCTTGCCCAGCGCGTGGTCGAGTCATGGCGCTCCTGCCCCCTCTGGGACCCTGGAAGAGGCAAGTGCGGCGCTGGACCTCCTCCAGGGTGAACTTCAGGGCCCGGATCATCGTTCGGCGTAGGGACTCCTGGGGCTGATCTCTGGTTGGCTCAAGCCTGATGCGTCTGTTCGCGCGGCCTAGTGTACTGTGGAGGAAGCCCAGAAGGCACGTGGGGTGGCCGCCACGGCGCGTGACCTGGCGCGGAAGGAGGCCACAAAAGCTGAGGACCGGTGCCACGTGGCGGAGGCTGATCTGAAGGCTCTCCAGGACCAGTATGCCACCCAAGCCAGCCAGCTCCAGGAGCATGAGGAGAAGCTGAATGCCCAGGAAGCTATTGTCGCCAACCAAGACGCCGAGGTGAAGAAGACGGCCTTAGAGTAGGATGGAGAGCGCGACCGCTTGACGAAGCTGAAGGAGGAGGCGGAGGCAGCCCAAGCGGCCCTCGCCGAGGCCAAGAAGGTGGCCGCCATGGAGTGTAGCACTCTTACCTCCCTCAAGTCACGTTTGCACAAGGCCCAGAAGGATCTCTTTGGATATGATCCTTCGAAGAAGGCGGTGGTGACGACCCCGAGGGAGAGCTCTGCTGCTCTGCTTCCTGAAGTCGTGGTCGTGCTCGAAGACGCTGTCGACGGGTTTGCCTCCTTGGTGGAAAGTGAGGCGCGCTCACTTTCTTCCTGGGCTCTGACGTGCGTCTTCAGCCATCTTTATCTCCAGGATGCTAGCTTCGACCTCTCCTCCTTCCTTACTCCAGTGGACTCCAACTCCCAAGATGTTGCTGCTACCGCCGTGAAGAGCTTCGTGGACGCCATGCTGAGCAAGTTCCTTGTCGTTGGTCCTCCAACTGAAGCCGGTGGAACGGGCAACACGCCTGGCGATGAGGCTCTGCTGGCAGGTGATGGTGACTCCCAAGTCTGAAGAGGTGGCCCGGCGATTCTGCTTTTCCTTGCCTGTCCTGTATCATGCAACATGCCTTGGGGGCATTTAAAACTATTTGCTTTGAACAATATGTCTTGTAATAACTAGATTATGCTCCTTCAGCTTTTCCGTTTGGTTTGATGTTCTGCGTCGGCGGAGCCCGGCCCCGCGCGTACCTCAGCCGTCATTGGATCACCAGGACGAGCCCAAGAGGTGAGGGGCTACGTGACCATTTAGGCTCCTGAGATGCGATGCTCAGGAGTCCTCCTTGACGTGGGACCAACTTAGGAAAAGGTGTAGGGGCAAGCCTTGGTGTTCTGCTTCGGTAGGGCCCGGCCCCGTGCATGCCTCAGCCATCGTTGAGTCGTCCGAATCACCAGGTCTTAGCGTTCTACGTCGGCATGCCCGGCCGCGCGCATGTCTCAGCTATCGTTTAGTCGTCCGGATAACCAGGACGAGCCCAAGAGGTGAGGGGCTACGTGACCAGTTAGGCTCTCGAGACGCGATGCTCAGGAGTCCCCCTTGACGTACGAACATACCATCATACCTTTTCCTTGTCGAGTTCTCGCTTGGGAGGGGTGCACAAAGACCAGGCCCGTGAGGCCTGGCGAGGTGGAGTACACCAGGCGTGACTTGAGCGTAGCCCCCGTGCCCAGCCCCCCTCGGGCTACCTTCCCGAGGGAGAGAAGCGCGGTGAGGCTAGCCACTGATCCCGGAGGCTCCCTGAGGTTAATGCGGCCATGAGGCCACCCCCCAGTTGTTTATCACTAGCACGGAGCATAGCGCTTCCGCTCTTGCATAGGCATAGCTGCTCCTCGGCAGTGTCAACGGCCAGCGCGGAGCATGGTGCTTCCACTGGTGCGTGGGAGGGGACTCCCTCTGAGGAGAGCCCTCGAGGCGTGTACAGCCCCGCCCTGACACGTGGCTTGCACGGCAGGGCTGGAGGAGGTGTATATGGGCACCCGTGAGCCAGCGCGGGACTCACGAGGCCCTACCTCAAGGCGGGTTGCGCCTGGTCTTGATTGGAGGTGCTTGAATTGGTCCTGCGAGATAGTTAGGTAGCCTGCGCCGAATGAGTTTCCTTAGGTTATTGCATGATAATGCCAGACACCAACGACCCCAGGAGGTGACGTGAACGGGACCAGCCTGCTAGAAAGAGCTCAGTCGTTGGATTTATCGACATTGCAGGGCCGGACCTGAGCACATACGCCGTGCCCAGTCTTCTTATGCAAAGATCCTGAAGAAAAACAACCGGCGCGCGGTTCTCGTGGCCACGGGGGCACCAGGTCACGCGCCCTCACTCATCCACCCGTGATTAGCTCATGTGAGAACAAGGCACCAAGAGCCATGGGAGGTGACGTACACAGGAACTAGCCCGTGAGCCAGAGCTCAGCTACTTGGGTTTAGCGATGCTACAGGGACGGACCCGAACACAGATGCCTTGCCAGTCCTTAATCATGAGGCAGTCATGGGAAGGCTTGCAAGGGCGCGAGACATTCTTAGCGACGAAGCGCCGGTCAGGCAGTCAATAATTCAAAAGTAGCTTGCAAAGGATTCTAACTGGCTCTGATAAATGCGGAAGGGGTACATGCCGTAGGGGTGGACCCACATGGCCTGGGGATGATGCAGCCCGAGGGGCGCCCCCAAGCTGAACGAACTTGAGAGATGTCACCTGGTATCGTTGCTAAAGAGGTGTTGAAGTAGCTAAAAAATGCATGCCGCTGAAGCTGTTCCTCATGAGCCACTCTGGTGCCGAGCCTCAGGAGGCTCGGAGGGACCGAGAGGCTCCTAAAGGTGCTCCTCCATCTCCGCCAGGACCGCTTGGTGCCTGGCCTCGCAGGCCGTCCTAGCGTCCCTCATGCAGCGCTGGAACGCCTCAGCCTCGCCCGCCAGGACAAAAGGCATGCAGACATAGCTGTGAGGCGGACCCTCACATCGGCCCACACGAGACGGCCACATGAGCTACCGAGACATAGCCCTATTGAGCCGGGGATGTCAATGCAGATGCGGAACTCCTTACCCTCGCCAGGGCAATGAGCCGCGCCACGAGATCTTAGGACCTCCAAAGGAGAGCCCTCGAGCCCAGCCTTAAAGGAGCGCCGGGCGCGCCTTCCTATGCGATGGGTGAAGGTTCCATGTCCGGAGACGCGAGGCTCAGCGCTGCATCCTTGGGTGATGCTTCCTCATGAGACCCCTGTCCCAGCTGCTGCTTCTTCGTCTTGGGGGCGACCCTAGGAGGGAGGGCGCCGTCCTCGTCTTCGGGGTTTTCAACGGTTGCAGCCTGGAAGGCGCGCTTGAGGGAGCACACTGCATCCTTCTCTTGACAGGTGACCGTGATGACACCGCCGCTTGTTGGCATCTTGAGGACGTTGTAGCCATGGTGCGTGGCCGCCATGAACTTGGCCAGTGCTAGGTACCCTAGGATGGCGTTGTAGGGCAGGCAGATGTCGGCAACGTCGAAGTTGATGAGCTCAGTGTGGTAGTTGTTGCCCTCGCCAAAGGTGATAGGGAGGCGAACTTGCCCAATCAGGTGTGTCGAACCGTCGTTCACTCTTGAGAATGGCTTGGTGGGGTGAAGTTGGTAGTATGGCGCCTGGAGCCTGTCGAACGTCTGAACAGAGAGAACATTGAGTCCTGCTCCGCCATCGATGATAGTCTTGGTGACGACCACGTTGTTGATGACAGGGGAGCAGAGCATGGGGAGCACACCGGTAGTGGCCTAATGTCTATTACACAACCTTCTTCTTGTAGATGTTGTTGGGCCTCCAAGCACTACAAAAAAAAGACACATCCGTGGCATTTTGGGCCGAACGATTTTTTTTTCTGTCATACATATGACACTTCTATGACGATAATTGAGACAAAACCCGGTATCATCATAGATGTGGTGGGCTCCTACTTCTATGACAAAAAATCATGACAAAAAATGGGCTTTTCGTGCTAGGCGGGCCGGAGACGCAGCAGCATGACATTCTTTGGGCCGTCCATGACGAAAAAAACCGTGGTAGAAGCGAGGGCGAGGAAAATTTTGGGGAGTTCCCGGTTACGGTGGGCGGTCGGGGGCCGAGCGATGAGCGTTTCTCTCGTACACGTACACGCGTGTGTGCGAGGCGTTGGCTCTAACTGAACCCAAGCGAGGCGTTGGGCTCTAACTGAACCCGGGCGATTGCACTGCAGGCTACGCGTTACTGAACCCGAGCGACCGATCGATGGCTGTTAACTAAACCCGATCGAGCGATTCCTTCGCTACTGCTGCTAACTGAAGTCGATCGATGCTGCCTCTCTAGATGAACAGTGAGCGTTGCGGGGGGGGGGTTGGATGAACAGTGAACGGTGGCATTGCCTCTGGATGAACAAGACCCCGTGGTGTGGAGGACTGGATGAACAGGACGACCCCGTGGAGGGCTGGATGAACAATAGATGGTGGGGGTGCCCATGGAGGGGTGGTTGAACAGTAGCCGGTGGAGTAGCGCGCGGTGGAGGCTGGATGAATAGGAGCCCGTGGAGGCTGGAGGAGGTCGACGGTATGCCAGGCCTCGTCTCCATCGCCTGTTCCGTCCAAGCCCTCCCGATGAACATGACCACGCATTCTGTTCCGACCCAGCCGGTTGGCTCCCACGCGTTCCGTTGCCTCCCGAGGAACACGACGCATTTCGTTGCCTCCCCATGAACACGACGCATTCCGTTGCCTCCCCATGAACACGATGATGATGCTGTTTCTCCGTTCCGACCCAACCATGTACACGAGCCCTGGCCATACGTATGCGCGAGTAGGCGTTCGAGACCCCGCCCGTATTTACACATACGTGGCCGTATTTTCTCTCTTGCACACTGGCCATTGTACGTACGTGTACATGCTACGTGCGCGCCTCTACTACGACACGTGCGCGCCTCTACATCGACCAGTATATATGTACGTACACGTTCGCGACCAGAATGACAATGCTACATACGCTTTGACCAGGTGGGTTCCGACTGTCAGGCACTTCCTTGCGTGCGAAGATGTAGCTAGTGGGTCCCAGCAGTCAGGGGGGCGAATCATTTTTTTTGCCCGGACGCACGTCCTTGCATGCGAAGGTGTAGTTGGTGGGTCCCAGCAGTCAGGGGGGAAACATTTTTTCGTGAAATAAGGTGGCCTGTCCGGTGGGTCCCTGCTGTCAGGTGGAGGAATAATTATTTTCCACGTAATAAGGAGGCACTTCCTTGCTGCGACCGTGGACCCAGCTGTCAGCCTCTCCATGTATAGTCCACGTCCGATGGAAGTCGTTCCTTGACCATGTTGACCACGCCGCGCCGAGAGCACCAGGGCGGTGGACGATGGCGAGGCCTAGGAAGGGGACGACAGGGAGCCGGGGAACATGCGACAGTGGAAGCCCGCGCGGAGAGGAGTACAAGGGTTCACTGGTTCGGCTGTGGTGTGAGGCTGCCGTTGCCGCAGGGCCTGGCCAGCGGTGGGAATAGTAGGGGGCGGTGAGGCCTCCGCGGCAGCACAGCCGGCCATGGGAGGCAGGAGCATGCGGCACGACTGGCGCTGCTTTGGGCGGCTGGAGCAAGAAGACCAGAGGTTGAAGAAGCACTACGGCTGTTGGATGGACATCGTACGGTCACTGGAGCTAGAATCGTTCATATTGACTAAAGTTGACAAAGGCCCCGTCCTAGTCAACTTAGTAGGCCCACAAGTCAGCCTCCCACCATGGTGGGTCCCAGCTAGTAGGGGGAGTATTCTTTTTTTATGCGTAATAAGGAGGCACTTCCGGTGGGTCCGAGCTGACAGCGGGGGGAACATTTTTTTCACGAAATACGGTGGCCCGTCCGGTGGGTCCCAGCAGTCAGCGGGGAAACGTTTTTTTCGTGAAATAAGGTGCCCCATACGGTGGGTCCCTACTGTCAGGTGGAGGAATAATTATTTTGCGCGTAATAAGGAGGAACTTCCTTGTGGCCGCCTAGACCCAGCTGTCAGCCTCTCCACGTACAGTACTCTTCCGATGGAAGTCGGTCGTTGACCACGTTGACCACACCGCGCTGAGAGCACCAGGGCGGTGGACGATGGTGATGCCTAGGAAGGGGACGACGCGGAGCCGGGGAAGACGCAGAAGTGGAAGCCTGCACGGAGAGGAGTACGAGGGTTCACTGGTTCGGCTGCAGTGTGAGGCTGCCGTCGCCGCAGAATAACATGGGGTGTGGGTGAGTAGAGTGATGGCCTGACCAGCGGTGGGAGTAGTGCGGGGCGGTCAGGCCTCCGCGATATCACAGCCGTCTACGGGAGGCAAGAGCACGCGACACAACCGGCGCTGCTTTGGGCGGCTGGAGCAAGAAGACCAGAGGTTGAAGAAGCACTACGGCCGTTGGATGGACATCGTACGATCACTGCAGCTAGAATCATTTCTATTGACTAAGTTGACAAAGCCCTTGGTACGCATCAACTTAGTAGGCCCACATCTCGGATTTGGAAGAAAACATATAGCCCATTTGCGATTTGTAAGAATGTACAACCCATTTTTTAATTCTAATGGAATTTACGACAACCCATTTACAGTTTGTTAAAAGTACAGCCCAACTTATAGCTAGGACAACGATTAATAATTTCAAAATACCACTCAAAACAGAATTAAAAAAAATTCCCACATTTTGATGAGATACGAAATATTTTTATCCGAAATTTCTAGTCAGGTTAAATATAATTTCAAAATAAAGTTGTATTACGATAAAATCCAATGAAATATTGCACGCGCAACAAGTAATGAAATTAAAATTTTCAAAATCCAAAAATAATTGTTTTTAACTAATTATGCGTTTGGTGCATAGTTACTGCCCAGTTATTATAATTACATCCCATTTATTATTTCTTAAAGTCCATTTTCTTGTTAAGCCTAATGCATACCTCCTAGGAAAGTTTGCAGCCTAGCGGGCGGAGAATAACAAGTTGAGCCGGATATTGTGTACAACTGTCTGCCCAGTTGCATTGTTGATGTTGAAAAAAGGCCTGTGTAGTATAGTACAACCTAACATGTCTACTTAGCCCACATTCAGCGACGCCGGAAACGCCCAAACAAGACTTCTGTACAACTTTTTGAAGTCACTGAGCTCAATTAATAACTTAAGAAAAAAGTTAGATTACAGTGGAACCTAATTAAAAGTTGTCACGAGCAAATAAATAATTCAATAGGTCCCACTTGTGCATGTGTGTGTGTGTGTGCGTGTGTGACTGTGTGTCTGTGTGTGTCAGAGAGATAGAGAGAGAGACCCATCGGTTGGTGCTCCACTACTAGGGAAAAGGCTAGCAGCAGTGCGGGTTTTAGGTGTATCAGTAGCGTGGGGAGAGGCACTACTAATAAGGCGCTAGAGCTAACACATAGCAGTAGCGCATGCTCACCAGCGCTACTGCTACACAAGTATAGCAGCAGCGCGGTTTGTGGGAGCTCGCTACTGCTAGTAGCTCTAGCGCGCTTTGCCTGGACGCGCTACTGCTATCGCGGCGCTGCTACTAACTTTTATACACTCGCTACTGCTAATTTAAGTTGTTTTTTGTTTTTTCGGCATATTTGTTTTGTATTTGAACGGGCTTTATAGAAGAATCTTTAGCACATAGGAATATCATCATGATACACATACAAATGCCTGCGAGACCACAAATGTAATCATAGCATATACATACAAATAGTCTCATCATAATCATCATCCAACACAAAGTGATATCTTGTCATCATCTCGAAAATAGCGATGCATGCAAGTCTCGAATACTTGCAACTACAACAACGTCATCCATCTAAACAAAGGTATACGCAAGAAGTGCTATCACTATGAGTGAGAGCGGAACTATGCAGTACATGAGGTGGCGGTTACGAGTCCTCTCTCGTGCTAGCGTGAACCTCAAGTAACTAGCTTCTCCTTCTTGTCTGCTTTTGAAGCCTTTATGGCTGGCGCCCGTGAACCCATTCACTTGTGCCTGACACTCATGCCACTCGTTGTACACCCCCGGAACCTTCCCTTTGTACACAACATAGCAATTCCATCTCGCCATCAAGAAACTAGGTACCTGTTAGAGATGCATGTTCATGAAGAGGATGTACAATCATATATATGCAACAAAATATACTAGAGCAACACCGAAAAAGAAAGGGTTAGCAACTAGATGCAACATACAATACGCAAATTAATTAACTAGAGGTACGCAGGTCATCGTACGCAAACTAACAAAGTACTGTTACGCAAGTTTGGCAGGGACCGTGGACATCACAAAGTTTCATCGCTACAAAAAGTATACAAGTTCAACCGACACATATCATCATCATCGGCATCATAAATCACTAGAAGTTCCATCCTTCCATATCATCGAGGATGAACCCTAGCTTCTTGAATGACGTGAGGTCTAGAAGTTGCATGCCTATGCGAGTTCGGACGTCAGCTCGCGATATAGGGCCGTGGTGGAACATCCCCTTCTCGTCGACGACTTCTTTCATGATGATCGTCGCAATGTTGCTTTGGATGCGAAAGAAGTCATCTCTAAGTTTATAATCCGCTTCTCCATGAGATTCTAGCCACTTGTGGATATGATCATCATTTCTGCTTCTCATGCAAAGCTTTTGGTGATCCGTGTTGAACTGAATCATGAGATGGACGATGTAGAATCCGTCCTTCTTGCTTGGTTTTGGGACATGGATGTAGGAGAAGTTAGTTTTATGCGCGAAACCCATCTTCTTGTTCCTTTGTTTCCTGATCTGCACGTGGCCACCTCTAAAGCTGAAGCCTTGGAGAGCATCATCTAGAATATTCATTATGTGGGTGTAGTCTTTTTTCTCGTAGTCTCTGGAAGGGTCAAAATACATGGCGTGGGAGACTTGCGGGTAAAGAACGATAAGGACGGCGCACCCGTTGCTATGGGTAAAAGAGACCTCAAATTATTCTCCATATGAGAGAGAAGGAATGATTGAAATGTACGAAAGGGTTGTCCGGAACTGACTTACTTTGGATGATAAGGCACGAGGACAATTTCCCGGTCCTTATTCTGTACCATGAAGTTTTGGAGGTACTCCCTAGCAGTTTCACGCTCAAAGTCGTCGAGACTCAAGAAAGACTCGTGCATGTAGTACGGATCCGCCACATAGATTTGCGAGACTTCTTCTCTCTTCATGACGGAGCTCATATGTAGCGCAAAAAGGCGGACGATAGTAAAATCGAGCCGCCTTGTTAGAAACATCTCAAAGATATGGTCAAACCGCAGGAAGAACACCTCCGCTGGCCGTGTGTCGACGTAGCACTTCCCCTCAGGCACACGAGCCGCGTATGTCGGATATCCTGCATCCTTTGAGGCTAGTAGGCTTTTCTCAGTCGACAACACATGGTCGTGCAGTCTCCTGAGATCCCCTGATAGTGCCTCCAGCGGTTTCAGCAGTAGCATCGGCTCGCCGTGAGATGGAACATGACCGCACCTTTCACGGGTACACGCTCTTCAGAATGCATTGTCTGGCTGCTATGTGCTCTGGCTTGTTTGGAGGCAGTTACCTTCCCCGATCTCTTCCTCTCCTTTTTCTTGGGCACACCTTCCAGACCCTTCCTTAACCCCTGCCCCATTGTTCCCGGGCTAAGTACTGTACGACCCTCGCGCCCGGCTAGTTGAACCTGTGTTGAGACGGCATCTTCAGGCGTGTCCTGTGAGGATTTCTTGAAGAGAGACTTTTTGCAATCCCTGCTACGACCCTGCCCGGGCATATCATCCATATCCAAATTAGCAAGCTAATAGCCCGATTCGTCATAAGGTTGACTCATCATATCTATGTCACAGTCATATGCGTTTGTAGAAATCCATAGGATCGACCTCCGTCTCATCATCCATTCTCTGTTCTACAGGAGAAATTACATCAGCCAGTACTATTGCACCCCCTTCATAATGTCGTCCGCCGCTCTCACCCGGCACTACAGGAGCTGGTAATTGCGTAGGCGGGGTGGTGGTCTCCGCACATGCTTGTTGATGTGTGGTAGTTATTGGTGTGCTCTCGGTCGGCTCCAGACGAATAAGATTCTTTGGCCATCGCAGCACCCAATTCTTGCAGCTTCCAATCCGCGGCGGGGTCTCGTCGTTCGCTCCCACATGCTATACTGGAGGAGGCAAATCCTCGTGCCCCGATTTCACACTGGTCAAGCTAACCCTGAAGTGCCCAGCGGGGATCGGCTGGTTGTGGAACGTGCGTTGCGAGGGGTCCATTATCATCCCCTTTCCCACATCCACCTTCTGGCCTTTGATCAAGTAGAGTATGGTGCACGGGGTTTCTTTCGCCTGCAAACACATATGTCTGTGGCGTAAAACAACCGAAAGGCAACAAAAATGGAATATTATATATATATATATATATATGTGTGTGTGTGTGTGTGTGTGTGTGTGTGTGTGTGTGTTGGTGCGACATGTAATTACCGTGACGGCGTCGAGCTTGAGACTGAGGACGGGCTGCTATGAGCGGGAGCGGCTGCGAGAGGAGGCCCGGTTGCGTGAGCAAGTGATGGTACGATGGTGTTGTTGTTCATGGAGTTTGTCCCGACAAAACTTGGCAACGGGAAATCATGTACCGTCTTGTCTGGATTTTCCTTCGTCCAGTTGATGATAACTGGAACCAAGTTAGTAGCGAAATCATTTCTGCAGACAGTTACAGCTGCATTGACTGCCTGCTGTAGCAACTCATATTTGTCCTCGGCTGCTTTTTTCGCGTCCTCAGCTGCTTTTTTCTCGACCGCAAGCTTCACCTTTGCGTCGATGTTCGCCTGACTAAACTTCTTTTTCTGCTTCTTGGCCTCCGGGCCCTAGTTGTAAAACACCTTCCACGTGGAGCCGTCTCCAGCGTCGTGCACACGACCATATTGCGGCCGCTGGTCCAAAGGGAGTCCCTTAAGTTCGTTCAAGGACCGGTTGAGAGGGGTGTCCCACTTGGGCCTCATCGGAGAAGTAGGGCTTTCGGCTGCAAGCTGGTTTTGCTTCTCCAGTAGTCTAATCAATTTCCTCGTGATCTTGTCCGTGTAAAAAACGTTTCTCTCCTTGTCCCACTTGTAGCGGGCCCTGATGAAGTCATGCTCCAAGGGGTTGGTGAACTTCGCGAAGGGGTCTGGGAGACCCGCGGCTTCACGTTCTGCGTCCTCCTTATCCCATATGGGCCTTTTACCGAGGTAGCCCCGGCTTCCGAGGCGATGCTTCCCCGTGTTTCTTTGCTGAAGGCTCTTGAATTTCGCAGCCTTAGCCTTGGCTGCCTCGGTAGCGCAAGTGTCCTTGAACTTTTCGAACTCCTCTTCTGTAAGTGTCGGATTTTCCTCCAGAATCTTGGACAGGGGTTCATCAGCCTCAATAGCTCGTTTCACCCTCCCTTTCCAGGAGGCCAAATCATTGCTGAACATGCCCATGGCGTGATTGTTAATCTTTTTCATCTTCGGATCATCCCACGGTTGTTCTATGTTATCATCCCGGTCGGGGAACTTGAATCTCTTGTGCAACTTCGTTAGGAGCAACTGCGTCAAATGTTCTTTACTCCTTAAGTCATCGTCGTTGATGCTCGCGCATTCCCGTAGGATGCATCCTACTTGGTTCCCATAGCACTTGCGAGGTTCTTCCGGCTCTAATGTCTCAAACTTGCCAGGTGCCATCTTTGTGATCACAAGTCGTCCAATCCCTAGTTTGTTAGGTTTTCGTATCCTCTGCTTCTTATGCTTCCTCTTTTCGGTAGCGGCATCGGGGCCGGTACCTTCACCGCCGGTACCTTCCCCACCGGTCTCGGTGCCTCCATCGGTGCCGGCGCCGTCGGTGTCGATGTCGGCGTCAGTACCATCATCAAGGCCGACCTATAAACCTTGCTTAGCAGTCAAATAGTCGAGGTACTGTTGTTCACCCTCATAATCCATCTTGTCTGCATCTTGGTCAGAAGGCCCAGTTTGTTCGTTGTTCGACATGTTTCCTATGATTAAGTGTCCTCATTTATTTCTAAAAGTATGAATAAATGAGAAATGACATAAAAAGAAATCTATGTGCCAGCACTTGATATGCCAACTATGAAGCACAAATCATGCCTTTACTCACGGGAAATTTCGGCATGACCTTTGCTAAAAAATGGACATATCGAGCGCCTGAAATTCACCGGAACGGAAATGAATCAACATTCCGACGTAACATAGGCCACTCGGATCATTTTCCAGACATGACATGTCCAAAACATGACATATGCACATATCACATGTCCAGTTCAAAATTTGCATATAAATTCAGCTAATTTTGAAACCTAGCTAAATTCATAACTAAATAGATAACCAATAACATACTGCCCTAACTAAAACCTAAGTAAAATAACCGAAGAACCCTAGCAGAGAGAGGGGGGTTACAGAGGGTGCAGGGGCGAGGAGGCAGGCCCAACGACGGCCGTGAGGGGACAGGAGGGAGGCGAGGGCCGACGGGTCGGGGGCGAGCGCGTCG
>NC_041387.1:197171888-197176531 GCF_002162155.2 Triticum dicoccoides | reverse complement strand
GAGAGCACCGGCATTGGGGTCGGGGGTGAGCGCTGGTGCCGGGGTCAGGGGCGAGGGCCGGGTCGGGGGTGAGCGCCGGGGTCGGGGTCGGGGGCGAGGGCCGGGTCGGGAGCGAGCGCCGGGGTCGGGGGAGAGCGCTGACGCTGGAGTCGGGGTCGAGCGCCGGGGCCGGGTCGGGCGCGGCGGTGCGACGGGGGAAGAGAGAGTAGGGATTTAGGGGGAAAAGGCGGGATGAAGCAGGGCGAGTGAGAATTTTGGGTTAAGTGGACGTAACAGTAGCGCATTTGGACAAAACGCGCTGCTACTACCTTCAGTAGTTGTAGCGTTTTATACGAAAAGCGCTACTACTAACTTCAGTGGCTGTAGCGGTTTAGAAAAACGCACTGCTACTACCTTTGCTACTGCCAGTTTTCCTTTTTCTTTTCCTTTATTTTATCCCACGTTTATTTCCCGAGGGCAGTGAACGAAGGGAGGGCGATATATATTGCATCATTTGACGGTTAAATATGTATGCAAAATAGGAACATATATATTACATCATTGGACACATGCATAATAATGGCTAAGTGTGCATACAAAATAGGAACATATATATATATATATATATATATATTGCATCATTTGACCGATAACATACGGTTCCTCAGTGCTGACGTTTTCGTTTTTGAGTCAGCTTCTTTCCCTTCTTGTTCGTCGAAGAATAATTGAGCCCCTCATTGTTACTTTGCCTTTTCCATGGAGTACGATTTTTCTTAGGTAATATAGTATTGATTCTTCTTTTAAGGTATACTTCATCATCATCGTCATCTTTCCTCATTGGGTTGCCGTACTGATCATAGTCTTCCTCGTTGGCGACTCCATCCATTCCAATGATGTTCCTTTTGCCTCTCCTCACGACAACACGGCGGGGATTGCGCGGGTCAGTTATGAAGAAGCATTGTGTCACGTGCTTAGCGTGTACCCATGGCTCGTTTTTTGCGATAGCGTTCACGACAGCGCTCTTGGCGTCGGGTATAGTCATGGTAGTGAAAATCCGGCTTTCTCTTTCAACATTCTTAGCCCATCTGACACGGAACATCGTCGTGTTGTGCAGTCCAGAGTAGTCAAGCTCCCAGATCTCCTTGACCCTTCCATAAAATCGTCCAGTTGCACCGTTGTCGCTGCCGGTCATGCATTCCATCGTCACCCCTGAGTTCTGATCATCACTGTCCATATCTTTGGCCTTTGTGTAGAACGTGTATCCATTGATATCATATGCCTGATAGGTTACGAGGTTGGGCGAGGGGCCATGTGCTAAGGCGTATATGAGCAATCCTTCCTTAGAGACCTCCTCCGGGGGATTAGCAATAATATGCTCTTTGAACCAATGCAGGAAAGTGGAGTTGTGCTCTCTAGTAACTTCGGCGTCCGTCCTGCATACCCCCCGGTCACGATACTTCTTTGCGATAATTTCTTTGTGCAGTGCCACGAAAGGATCTACCTCGTCTAGGTGTTGTAGCACTACCAAGTTTGCTCTGTAAAAGTCGATGCGTCGATCTGAGTATGACACGTGCAGTTCCCTGCGACTGTTGCAGTGACCATCTCCTTTGAGCCTCCCATCGTGCTTGTTAACGGGCAAACCAACACTAACACCAGGCGGCTGGTCTGTGCCATATAGAAAATTCTCACAGAAAGAGATGCACTCTTGTGCCAAATAGCCCTGGACGATGCTTCCATCCGGACGGGACATGTTACGAACGAATCCTTTGATGATCCCATTCATCCTCTCAAACGGCATCATGTTGTGCAGGAATGATGGCCCCAAGTCTATTATGTCATCCACAATATGGACACACAGATGCACAATCACGTCAAAGAACGCGGGCGGGAAGTACATCTCAAGCTCATTCAGTATCACAATGATCTCTTCCTGTAGCCTTTGGAGCTGCTTCACACTGATCGACTTTCGAGAGATGACGTCTAAAAAGTTGTAGAGACCAATAAGCATGTCACGGACATGCTTGTCCATTATCCTCTAAGGGAAACAGGTAGTATCTGCGTCATCATCACATGACAGTCATGAGACTTCATCCCGCTGAACCTTTTCTTGTCCATGTCTAGATATTTGCTTATCTTGCCACAGTAATCGGAACTAACTTTGACTCCGGTAAAGCACTTAAAGAAGGCATTGATCTCAGCCTGACTTAAGGTGAAGCAAGAAGGGGGGCAATAATCCTCTTTCTTTATTTTCTTGCCCTTCTTCTCCCGTGCCTCTATCTCCGTCTCTGTCTCGTCTGACATTTTACGGGGCGGCATGTGCAGATCTTCCCTGATTTTCAAATCTTGCAAGTCTTTTCTTGCCATCGGCCCATCCTTGGTCTTATCCGGCATGTTCATCAGTGTTGCGAGCAAGCTCTCAACGACATTCTTACAGATATACATTTGATCAAGGCAATGAGGTGTATCGAGTTTGTGCCAGTACTCCAAGTCCCAGAACACAAACCTCGTCTTCCATACCTTCAGCAGCGGCTCCAGAGCCTTTGTCATCGTCTTTCCCGGCGCGGGGCACTCCTTCCAGTTTTTCAATAGCTCATCGATTTCGGCACCGCTCCACTTACGTGGAGGTCCTCGATGCTCAGCGTGACCATTCAATAGATCTCCACGGTTTCTCCACGGGTCGTCATGTTCAAGCCATCTTTGATGCCCCATGTACACGATTTTCCCAGACCCGCCATCTTTCCTTGACGTTAGCTGCTGAGACGTCGTATCATCCATGCACCGCGTGCATCCGCAATATCCATGGCACACCTGGCCTGCCACATATCCGTAACCGAGATAGTCCTGCACACCTTTGCTGGCGTCCCATGTTTTGGCCGGTGTTTTCCATAACGTGTCTAACTCCTCTTGAAGTAGCCCCAGATACAAATTAATATTATTTCCTGGTTGTTTCGGCCCTTGAATAAGCATGCTCATGTGAATGTACTTTGATTTCATGCACAACCAGGGGGGAGGTTGTACATCCATACAAACACGGGCCATGTGCTATGGTTGGTGTTCTGGTTGCCAAACGGATTCATGCCATCGGTACACGCACCGAGCACGATGTTCCTTGCATCACATTCAAAATACCGATAGAAGCAGTTCAACGCTCTCCACTGGCTTCCATCCTTCATGTGTCTCTGCTTCGGATCATCTCCATTGTCGGGCTTCTTCCTCTCCGCGTGCCAGCGCATTAGCTTTGCTTCCTTGGGATCTACAAAATACCTCTGGAGACGGGGAGTGATCGGTAAGTACCATACAACTTTCTAGGGACATTTCTTCCCGGCCTTCTTGTATCGAGAAGCATTGCACACCGGACTGTTTGTTTTTTCCGCGTGCTCCTTCTTATAAATTATGCAATCGTTGATGCATGCATGGTATCTAACGTGTGGCAGATCAAGAGGGCACACGATCTTCTTGGCCTCATCAACACTAGTAGGACATAGATTACCCGCGGGAAGAACATCCTTTAGGTAATTGAGATGCTCATCGAGGCTAGTGTCGGTTCATTTGTTTTTAGCCTTCGTCTTTAGGAGTTGGAGCGTGAAACTCAAGCGGGTCACCTCAGGATTGCAACCATCATACAATGGAATGTTCGAGTCTACCACCAGTTGCTCCAGGTTAGCCTCCTCTCTAGAAGCAGCTCTCTCAGTACTTGTCTCCTTGCGAAGCAATGCTTGAACATGAGGGTCCCGCATGATTGAACTTAGTACCGATGAACTCTGCTGCGTGGAGTCTATGTCGTTCTCTCCGCCGCCATGTCCGGCCCCTTCTCCTCCGCCATGTACGGCCCCTTTTCCGCCGCCATGTCCGGCCTCTTCCCCGCCGCCATTATCGATCATCTCTTCGTCTTGCCCCGTGTCATCATTGCCTGCCCGGTCGGCATCCTCAACATCGTCATCCTCATCTTCAGTTATCCACCGAGTATAGCCATCCATAAAACCAGTCATGAGCAGGTGCGCTTCGACACGACCATCGTCATAGAGGTCGAGCCACACTATTCCTTTGCATTTTCGACACGGACATAAAACCTCTGTCAGGTTATTTTCTTTCATGTCCTGCACCGCCGACCGCAACCACCTGTCCACCATCGTTCCACTAACCATCATGAACGTCTGCACGGTAATAATAAAACAAATTGATTATAAAAATGCGTTCATGCATCAAAGTCATACAAAAATTCGGCATGACCTTCCCTAAAAATAGGACATATATGGATCTAGAGTTTGCCCGGAATTCGCCGAAACGGAAATAAATCGACATTTCGGCAAAACATAGGCAACTCAAAAGCACAATTTGGCATCAACTCATGCCACACACACGATTTCCACAAACATATCACACACACATAAACATATTTCCATTTTGCAAAAGCATGAAATTTTCATCACCTCTATCTCGAGATCGAGCGCGGTGATGAGATGATGATGTAGGGAGACCAAAAGTGCCCAAAGCTCTTCTTGACAAAGATAGATCTAGTTAGGGGGCAAATAGGTCTCTTAACTAAATGCTACATCTACCTAGCTACCTAATTTGGGAGGAGACAAATTCAACTAGTGGAGGGGGAAGGAAAAAGAGAAAGGAGATGCATTAATGGAGATGGTGTAGTTAGGTAGGAGTAATGA
>NC_041387.1:197131528-197171878 GCF_002162155.2 Triticum dicoccoides | reverse complement strand
GGTGATGAGATGATGATGTAGGGAGACCAAAAGTGCCCAAAGCTCTTCTTGACAAAGATAGATCTAGTTAGGGGGCAAATAGGTCACTTAACTAAATGCTACATCTACCTAGCTACCTAATTTGGGAGGAGACAAATTCAACTAGTGGAGGGGGAAGGAAAAAGAGAAAGGAGATGCATTAATGGAGATGGTGTAGTTAGGTAGGAGTAATGAAGAGAGAGAAAGGTAGGTAGAAGAGGGAGAGTAATGGGGGAGAAGTGTTGAGGAAGAAGAAGAGTGAGAGTGGGAGGATGTGGGAGGTAGGGGAAAGGGAAGAGAGGAGGGGGAGGGGAGGGGACGGGTGGGGAAAGGTGGTGGGTTGGTGCGGATTAGCAGTAGCGCGGGACGTAAAACACGCTACTGATACGAAAGTAGCAGCAACGCGTTTATGTCAGAAGCGCTACTTCTAACCGGGACAAAAAGTGTGTCACATTTGAAAATTAGCAGCAACGATCTCAGAAAAAGAGCGCTACTACTAAATACATAGCAGTAGCGCGGCTCGCGGGACCGCGCTGCTACTAAATGGAGTTTTGGGGGCACTGTCGGTCGATATTTGTAGCAGCGCGGGTAACACAAAGCACGCTACTGCTAAACGCTTGTCAGTAGCGAGTTTTACACACCCGCGCTACTGCTAATTAGCAGCAGCACTCGTTTTTGAGCCGCGCTGCTGCTAAGATTCTGTGTATAGATTTTTCCCTAGTAGTGCTCATAAATACATCTTTCAGCCATATGCATTGCTGATGCTCAAAACCTATATAGTTGACACAATCTTATAGAACATCATAGCACACTGAACTTGCATACAAAAATTTCACCCAGGCGACACAATCAAGATGGAAGAAGTGGATCGCTACGGGTAGGTCTATGTTGAAACCAACGAAGTCGTACATAATGGTTCATCGTTTTTATCAATGACGGGAAATATCTTGAATGCTATGCAAAGAAAACAGACAGACAACACAATAAGTTCTGCTAGCACATTAAGTTGACGTACAACCCTTTCTAAAAAAAGTTCAAGTACAAAATTAGAACAGGTCACAATAAAATGTACTGGCATATCAGTGCTTCACACCCATAGCTCGGATTTAACTAGTATCTGACAAGATGCAGTTGTTACCTCAAATTAGAGCACATCCAGGCAGCCAGCCCTGCCTCTTCTCCCAAAGAAGTAGTCTCCTCAGCCGCGCGATGGAGTAGGCCCTGTGCTATTTATCGTTCCGAGCAACATGGGGAAAGTCTGACCTTGACTCATGTAATGGACGTCGTCGACGGACCCTGGCACCAGCGGCGGCGGCAGGACTTCGATTGATGGATTGACCACTTCTTCGACATGCACGAACACTCGATATAGGTACATCCTTAACGTGGTCCGCGGAGGCCTTGGTGGCGACGAATAGTACAACCCCTGTTCCTGCACCGGTATCTCAACACCAATCACCTTCGGTATGGTGGACGGCTTCTTCATCCGTGCCATAACCATCACAGTCCAGCTATCTGGAGGAACAAACATACTTACGAGCTCACCTCCAAGGTCGTTGATAAGCTCATTCATGGACTCGCTGTTCCAAGCACGTCGAGGCATGCCGTGGAAGGTAAGCTTTGTTAAAAACTCAAGCTCAGAGGGCACCAAGCCCCATCCTGAGTGCCACCGATCAAAGCTCACCAGCGCGCCATCACAGAACAAACGCCGGAAGATTCGAACACACGACTACAGTCGAAAGTTGTCTGGAACCTACGAAGAAATCAACTAGTGGCGGATAGACTTCGACGAGAAAGTCACTTATTTGGATGTCGTGCCCAATGCCAAGAGCTTTGACAAGTTCATCCGGCGAGATGGGAGGCTGGTCGCCATTGATGGTTACCATCAGCACTTTGCCGGCAAACTGGTCGTCAAGCGCCGCCATGCCACTGTTGAGCGACAGCACGCAGCAACCGAAGGCAGGACAGACCTCAGGATATCCGGCTCGGAGATCCGCATTGACCGGCGACATGATAGTGCGCTTGAGTATAGGCAGTACAGGAGGGGGATTTGGGGGAACTGGAGTAGGAATCGAGATTCCAGAGGTGGGGGAGGGGCGGGAGACTGGGGATGAAACGGTAGCATGAATTTCAAGCACACGCCAATATGCTCTCGGCGTGCAAGCGCACGAAAACACCGGTGGCGCCCACATGTCGGCCTAAGAGTCCTTATTCTTTCTTTTTTGGAGAGCCCGGCCTTTTTTCAGGATCTTTTGAGAGCCCGGCCTGAGAGTCATAATTGACCTATTTGGCATTGCGTTACTACTCGGCCCATATTCAGCGACACCTCATTGGCCCAAACAAGTGTACATCATCGAAAAGACACTGAGCTCAAATTATATAACTTGAAAAAAGGAGATATACTCTGAACACTGGAGAATGGTGATGCCCTCATTTAGCCCACCAGTAGTTCAAGACAATAAACAGTTCGAAACAACGATATATACAACATTCAAACACTGACTAGTGACTACTACTGACATGAACAACAAGACATGATAGTTCATAATAAGTCTTGCTACACCACCAAAACGCACCCATCTGCAGCGCTCAGACTCTCGCGATCCAGACGAGAATGACATTCTAAACAGAAGCAACTATTACATAGTAAGAGTGACATAGACGAGGATGACCAAATGACAAGGAATATGCATAACAAAAGAAAGAACTACCCATCCAGAACCAGCAGCAAAGACAACAAAGTCATTCGAAGAGATGATCCAACACCATCATAATTTGCAGCCCCGCTTCAGCGACCAGTGATCCGGAGACACCAGTACTCCACCCTTTCGATGCAACAACCCAATTACCTATCAACCAGAAGGCTTGAACCACATCACTGCATTTCGTAATTGAGACATCCAAGGATCAAAGTTAATCCGGATGCCTTTGTCATTCTCACCTTCTTTTAGCTGCAGGCTCATCATTGACAATCAGGGGAGTTTGCTCCCGAACTCCCAGGTCTCGCCGTGTAGACACAGTTTTCCATAGCAAACAGACCCTCTCTACCATCAAGGTACTTGCCAACGGTGATCTCCTGGTTTATCGGATAATTGAGTCCGAGAAACAGAGTGTGAACCAAGGATGTTTACCCGCCTCCAACTAAAAAATCCTAAAGGCCCCAAGAAGTTAGTATCCTGCTCATAGACGTAACAGCCACTGCCCGGATACTCACGTATTACACGGTGCTTGTATACAGTGGGGTTTTTGCAATATAAATTTTCCGGTCATGTGTCCGAATGATCATCAGTCTTTTGCCATAGTCTGATCGAGTGAGGAACCAGTTGTGCTTCCCTGTTTTTGGCAAAGGTGGTGTGATTACAAAGGGCAGTAACTATAGGGACACCGCATCATATCAAAAAGGACAGGCATTGTTAATGTAAGATCAGCATTGTTCAGAGTATGAGTAGGATAATGCAAGAAACAACATTGATATATCCCTGTTGGAACTGGGAGGAAAATACATGGAAATGTATACTGGGTTCGAAAATATAGAAGTGCCATGCATGGTTATACTCATGTTATCTCGCAATCGATTCTTCACAGGAAACTACCATGTCATGCATGTTATGTAATCATGTTTTGTCCTCACAAACAAATTCTTCAAGGTAACTAACAGACCATGCATTGTTATATACTCGTGTTCTTTGGGCAAAAATTTTGTGAAGCCATTGATTGCTGAAGGCGAATATAGGTATGTACATGTGGTAAGCATTGCAGGATTTCACTACTTCCAAATATAGAGTTCTCCATATGCACATTTAATTCCCTAATGTATGGTTAGATCAAACTAACAGTGTGGTGCATGTTTCTACATCATGAAAATGAGGAAACTAACATGGCCATTGATACACACTCATATTTAGTAGTAGTATATAGATTACTGTAAAATAAGGATAATATCCATATATTCCTAACAGTTTGATTATTCAGGGTACAAATTGGCTATAATGACATGGTCACAATCGCATGAATTAACTCATTCCAAATATAGCTGATTTACGGCGTCTCTAATACATTGCCATAGTTCTACTCAAATTCTGCTCAAACAGGGATATGCCAATCATCACAAAAAGTTCAAACAGTGTCATGGCGTCATCATTAACATGAGATGGAAACAACTTACACGCGCCGTCCCAGCAATACGTGGTGCCATCTGCTTTGTCGATCGCGTAGATGATGCCATTGTGTTTAATAGCATCACAGAAATGTGTATCATCTTTGACGATGATCCACTGCGAGCTGAGTTGTCTCCAGCTAAAGAAGGCACCGGCGTAAAGATAGGCGAGTCCGCGGTCGAACAAGGCAATTAGCTTGAAGTCTGCATAATTCGCATGTCGTGTGGGCACTTGGCAGATTACAATCTTCTGCAAAACAAGGTCTGTCCAACTGATGTGGTAACCTAGATGACTTGGACCGCGATGGTAATACTCTACATAATCCAACGGAGGAAGGATAATCCCATGGGAGGTCTGGAAGTTCATGAGCACCAACTTTTTACCATCTTCTCTGAAGGCAGCCATCCAGTGGGAGTTCATGCTGACCAAGTACATACCTGCCAATAAGTTTCGGGCGATGGTGATGGGATCGATGTCGAGGGAAATGATGTACGATGACCCACTACATACCTGCAAAGAAGTTTAGGCTAATGGAGATCAGATTGAAGTCGAGGGGCATCATGTAAGCCTCTGTATCATGGTGAGCCAATCTCACAAGAACAGATAGCAGCAAGCAGGGTGTCTTGAAAAGCTTAGGCCTCGCTTCGACGATGCCATGTGCATGTCCCTCGAGCATGCAGCCAGCCGCAGGGCGCTCAACATATCCATACACGAACAACAGAGGTTGAGGATATCACTGGGGAGATTGTTCCAATCGCGGCTCATATGGATGCTGCGCGGTTCGCGTTCGGCCATGGTGGAGTTTGGAAGGTGGGGGTTTTGGGGGGCTTGATTTACGGGGGAGAAGGCTATCAGTGTTGGAGCGGCTAGCGAGGGAATAGTGGTACTGGGGGAGGCGAGTGAGGCAATGGTACACGGGGGCACAATGAGATGGAGACGGAGACGGAGAAGGAGATGGAGATGGAGTGGTGCTATGGGAGCGGAGAGGGAGACGAGGCGAGGCACCAATGTGCTGTACAGCAGAGGTGATAGACTGCACAGTGCACAGGGTGAGGCTGACTTTGGTAACACGAACACGCCGCCTTGCCTGGACTAGTGTCAGGCGCAGGGAGTTGTCACCTCACTGTAAGGACCGGATGAATAGTATTTTGACCATCAAGTGTACCACAGTTGTACTACTACTACTACTAGTAGGAACATGAGTACTCCAGTATTGTATAGCGGAAATAGGTCTCCCGTGCTAGCATGCCTGTTCACTTCATCTTCAGGTATCATCCATATTGCGAGCAGAACCAACTTCTCATGCATGCCCAATCAACGCCCTGTCGCGATGCATGCAGTGGTCGTTCTGGTGTATCAAGGACGGCATGTATATCGTTCCACACTTGAGAAGAGGAAAAATGGAAAGGTAGAACGCGGAAACAGAGGAAGAGAACGCTGGCTAACAAGGCTGGGAGGGGATTGGGCAGGAAGTTAATGCTCCACGCCTAAAGGCTTTGGGAAAACCTGATTTTCATAAGGTGACTTATACTCACCTAAACGGAGAGAGTATTCCTTAACCAGAGAATGTTGTGTCTCCCACTCACGCGCTCAAAACAAAAAAAAGCTACGACACATTTTTTTTATCTTTTTGCATAGGTCCCACCTATCAGGAAGGATGGGCACGTACACGAACAGGTACGACTCATCAGTCTACCCACATAGCCTTTTCGTTTAGTCTACCTAGCCGTCTAATCAACTGCATGCACGCCACTTCTCCCATTTACTTCTCCATCGGGAACCGATTCTCCTCGGCTTCTTCACCTCCCCTTCATCTTCATTTGCATCCAAACCCCACTATGTTCACATTGTTTTAACCTCTTTAAATAATCATCTACTACTTCAGTTAGACTAGCCATCTAATCCTAATTCTCCAAACCATAGCCCTCTGTTCCAGCGGTTCCAAATGGCGAAAGAGATCGAGATGCAGGTTTTTAGCGTCCAACATGTCCTCGTCGAAGGCTCGATGCGCATAGTTGCCACCGTCACCGTCCACCGAAGGGTTGTTCGACAGTGGATCAACAATGTATCCAACTCCGTCGAAAAGGTAGAGACAAGAGTCATCGGTCTCGATGTAGAGTACACGGAGCGTGCCCCTGGGAAGATCTAGCGCGCCATCGTCCTTCAGCTGTGCCTCGAAGATGATGTTTTGGTGTACCACATCATACACACGCCCTCCATACCAGGTGAGCTTCACGATTTCTTATCTCGGGAGGACGTATACTTCTGTGGGGCAGCCATCGAAGGGTAAAAATAGAAGCTGGAGCCGTACAACCTTGATTTGAAAAGCATCGCTGACCTACAAACCAGAATCAAAATTCATGTAGAAGATTGTGATAAATAGACACCATCCCTATTCGACGTAGCAAATTTTGTGCTCGGTACATATCTTCAGAAGGGTGACGAGACGGTGGCATTAAGGTCGTCTGGATGGGAGAATTATCCCTTGACGTACAAGCGGATAAAATATGCTGCCCTCAATGCCCGTGTGAGTTCCGAGATAGCTGCAAGGTCCAAAGAGCTTGCTGTGAAGCCGTCTCCCACAGAAAATGAGAAGAAGAAGAAGAAGAAGAAGAAGAAGAAGAAGAAGAAGAAGAAGAAGAAGAAGAAGAAGAAGAAGAAGAAGAAGAAGAAGAAGAAGAAGAAGAAGAAGAAGAAGAAGAAGAAGAAGAAGAAGAAGAAGAAGAAGAAGAAGAAGAAGAAGAAGAAGAAGAAGAAGAAGAAGAAGAAGAAGAAGAAGAAGAAGAAGAAGAAGAAAAGGCTGCACCAGCAGGAGGGCATTATGGATGGATGAACTATTTCCTCTCTTGTAAAAAAAATTATTCCCTCTCGGTGTATATTGATATAGATGGACTATTTCGATGGTGTGCATGTCTTTGGAACAGAGTAGTAGCGTGGGTCCGCTTGACTATACAGAACTATTTATCCGCATATATAGCCATCTCTGCTACTCCTTCCAGTGATCGGTATGCAGTGCATGTGTCCATAGACATGACAACTTGTCCATGGAAGTTCAACTACGGCGACCATCACATTTCATCTCACGATTTGCACGATGCCTCTCCAACCCACGGCACCACGTCCCCCGACGTGCGCCTCACCCCTCTCGGCCGCACCGCCCCTTTTCCTTTTTGTGCATGACATGTGGCCACCTAAAATGTGGCGAGCATCAAGTTTCTACCAAAGCCACACACGATTCCCATGATGCCGCTCGAACCCATGACACCACACGTCCCCCGACCTGCGGCTCACCCCTCTTGGCCCCACTGCCCCTCTGCCTTCGGGAGCATTACATGTCGACCAGTCACCTATTGTGTCCACATGTTATTGACTCAAAGGTAGGTGTAGTAAGGCGCTGAAGCTCAGTCCCGACGGCCCTGAGAGGGAAATGTAACTCCCGCGCCAGGGCTTGTGGTGCTACCGCTACACGAACTCGTGCCAAACTCGAGATTTGTTTCTTTACTATACATGCATGCAACGATTTAGTGGACATTGCTATCTCAACATGTGATGGGGAGCTCTAAATTTGAATTTGAACCTTATATAACGAAAAGATTCAAAACAAATAAACTGGGAGAGAGGGTGTATATCGTAGGATGTGTCCCATACAAAATAAGTCCCCTGGTTTGTCACCACGAAGATGCGGTTAGAAAGGAGCACCGCGTCTTCGTACTCGTACGACAACAAATCGGCCGCAGACAACATGGTCCGCCTTTGACCGCTATGAGCAAGGTTCATGCTATCTTATTCAATCTCACTGTGGTTCCATCGTACCAATTCATGCGGTGGCTCGTTGCATGGCTGATCCTAATGTTGGACAAAGGTTCTATGGGAACGGTGCCACCGTTGTAAATGTTGTACAAATTGATGTTGGTACCCTGTCGTACATATGCAAGCCAATCTCCACTCGCACCGAGCCTAACCTGTGAAACAGTGGGCAGGGGGAGAATTAGGAAATGGACACCGAAGTAGTCTTTGGAATGCATTTACTACGTGATCAAACTCATCTTACCTTCTCATCGGAGGAAATCCGAATGCCCCTCAACGACGGCATCTTAAGGGGCATCAACTTGCAACTACGGCCACGCCGCGCTGGAGAGACCCCCAAAGAAACATCCTCGTGCATTCCATGGAACATCAAGATGCATTTGTATGAGTAGTTTATCTTGTGAGAGAAAAGGATGAACGAGGGAAGGCCTCTAGAGATAGAGATGGACACTACTACTACCAATGTGCTGGCCCATGCGTTGCAATGGATCCAAAGTAGTAGAATAATACTTGTTCACGTGCTTGAAATATAAACACTCTAGTTTTGATATACATGTGTCAGCAGACATGACAGCTTGTCCATGGAAGTTGAACCACGGCGAACATCACGTTTCTTGTTTCTACCACTGCCACAACCACACGCGATTCCCACGACGCCGCTCCAACCCACGGCATGACATCCCCCGATGTGGACATGGATCCTCTGACGTGGCTATCACTGCCTTGCCCTGCCTTTCTGATAACCCACAAGTATAGGGGGTCGCAACAGTTTTCGAGGGTAGAGTATTCAACCCAAATTTATTGAGTCGACACAAGGGGAGCCAAAGAATATTCTCAAGTATTAGCAGCTGAGTTGTCAATTCAACCACACCTGGAAACTTATTATCTGCAGCAAAGTGTTTAGTAGCAAAGTAATATGATAGTGGTGGTAACGGTAACAAAAGTAAAGACAGCAAAGTAATGTTTTTGGTATTTTGTAGTGATTGTAACAGTAGCAACGGAAAAATAAATAAGCGAGAACCAGTATATGGAAAACTCGTAGGCACTGGATTAGTGATGGATAATTATGCCGGATGCGGTTCATCATGTAACAATCATAACATAGGGTGACACAGAACTAGCTCCAATTCATCAATGTAATGTAGGCATGTATTCCGTATATAGTCATACGTGCTTATGGAAAAGAACTTGCATGACAGCTTTTGTCCTACCCTCCCATGGCAGCGGGGTCCTATTGGAAACTAAGGGATATTAAGGCCTCCTTTTAATAGAGAACCGGAACAAAGCATTAGCACATAGTGAATACATGAACTCCTCAAACTATGTTCATCACTGGGAGTGGTCCCGATTATTGTCACTTCGGGGTTGCCGGATCATAACACATAGTAGGTGACTATAGACTTGCAAGATAGGATCAAGAACTCACATATATTCATGAAAACATAATAGGTTCAGATCTGAAATCATGGCACTCGGGCCCTAGTGACAAGCATTAAGCATAGCAAAGACATAGGAACATCAATCTCAGAACATAGTGGATACTAGGGATCAAACCCTAACAAAACTAACTCGATTACATGATAAATCTCATCCAACCCATCACCGTCCAGCAAGCCTACGATGGAATTACTCACACACGGCGGTGAGCATCATGAAATTGGTGATGAGGATGGTTGATGATGATGACGGCGACGAATCCCCCTATCCAGAGCCCCGAACGGACTCCAGATCAGTCCTCCCGAGAGAGATTAGGGCCTGGCGGCGGCTCCGTATCGTAAAACGCGATGATTTCTTCTCTCTAATTTTTTTCTCCCCGAAAGAAAATATATGGAGTTGGAGTTGGCGTCGGAGGGCCACCAGGGGGCCCACGAGGTAGGGGCGCGCCCTAGGGGGGCGCGCGCCCCCCACCCTCGTGGACAGGGTGTGGGCCCCCTGGTCTTCATCTTTGGCGAGGATTTTTTTATTATTTTTTCTAAGATGTTCCGTGGAGTTTCAGGTCATTTCGAGAACTTTTATATTCTGCACGAAAAACAACATCATGGCAATTCTACTGAAAACAGCGTCAGTCCGGGTTAGTTCCATTCAAATCATACACGTTAGAGTCCAAAACAAGGGCAAAAGTGTTTGGAAAAGTAGATATGACGGAGACGTATCACTTTCCTTTGCTGACAGGTGGGACCCATGTTTATGGGTCCCACATGTCAGTGACAGAGTGGTAGGATTGTTCACGTCAGGGGATCCTCATCCCCCCGACGTGCCCCTCATCCCTCTCGGCCCCACCGCTCCTCTGCCTTTGTGTGCATGACATGCGGCCCAGCTGAACTGCGGCGACCATCAACTTTCTACCACAAACACACTCGATTGGACGCGGTTTGCCTGCTCCACTGCTGTGCTCCGATCCGTACTCCTGCACCATCGAATTTTCATCCAGCGGCTGTGACACATTTCATCCTGGGCATCAATCCTCAGCTAGAGTACTTATGTACTACAGGTAGTACCTGCCGGTGTGGCCATCTACGCCTCGTAACGCCCCGACGCCCAGCTGTGGCACCCTCACCACGGTCATGCCACCATCGGCCGGTTCATCTCAAAGAGTGAGTCGCGAACCACGCCACCACCATGAGAATGACACGTGGGCCAGCCGCATTTAAGGTCCGCATGTCATTGACTCATAGGCCGGGCACTAAGCCACTGAAGTTCGGTCCCGTGGGCCCCGAGAGGGAAATGTAACTCCTGCGGCAGGCCTTGTGGTGCTCCCGCAGTACGAGCTCGTGCCAAAACTGGAATTTGCTAGTACTAGTAAGGTACACGTGCATTGCACGCATGAGATTCTGGTGGTTTGTGCATTATGCTTCTACATGTGGATTTTTCTGGATTCTAACATGTGGCAAAATCTGGTGGAATGTAAGGTTAGGCAAGTTTGATTAACTTAGGTGAGTGTTTGGTTCAAGCCACACCTTAGGCAAGCCACACTAAGGCCCCACATGACATACACACACAAAATGTGGCAAGATTCCCTTAGGCTTGCCAACTTGTGGCTCTCATTTTGAAGAACTAATAACTTTGCCTAAGCTTAGTGGTGGCAAAGTTAGTCATGAATTAAGTTCAACCATGGAGTCTTCTAGATTATACATGTGGCAGAATCTGGTGGATGATATCCAACAGCCAGTAGTGCTCGGATTTGCCATCTTTGTACCCTAGGATTGGCTTCATCCAACGACCAACTTTCAAAGTTTTTCACACACTATATAGGGGGTATACAAATAGATATGCCGGTGCATTGCAATGGATCCAAAGTATATCTATTTAGTGGAGTGCACTCGAAACACATTATCTATTTATTTTTCTCTAACCTTTCGAAGCCATGCAACCAAGCAACATAAGCTTCATGGGTGCCCCCCACATCATATTATTCATACAACGTTGATTGAAAAAAAGATAAATCACCCAAAACAAGATCTTCCCATTTTTTGTTCCTACGATGTTGTGTCATGCACATACCTACTAGTTGTATAGTGGTTGTTCTAGTAATATAGTATTAGGAGTACAAACTTGGTACTAGTAGGAGTAGTACTAGTACGAAATGCTCCTACTCTATCAACGAGCCACATCTGACACCAAATTTCTTGGCTTCCGTGCTACAGCTAGATCTTCCCCTCGTTTCTGTTTTCCAACCCGGCGGCAGGCGGGGTGTCGGTTTGCTCAACGGTGGTCCCACATGAAAGTGAAAATGCTAGGCAACAAGCCTTCCCTAAGCTATGTGTCGTCACGGACGGGCCGTGGAGTACTCCCAATTCTGGGGCGTGTGGGGGTGCAACGCGAACGTGGCAGGCCTTTTCCTTTTCCTAGCAATGTGCCCGTGCGTTGCGACGGATCCAAAGTAGTAGAATAGTAGTATTTGTTCACAAACTTGAAAGAAATCACTATTGTTTTGATATACTCCTAATATATTACTCCCTTCGTACCTAAATATTTGTCTTTTTAGAGATTTCAAATGGACTATCGCATACAGATTATATAGACATATTCTAGTGTTTCTAGCAAGATGCCCGCGCGTTGCACGAAGTTGATGGAAAAGGTAAGCACAACTTATAAATTGACGGACGGAGTACTAGTTACGGTGATGCATATAGTTAAGCAAAGGGATCACACATGTCGGTATTGACTGGAACGAGAATGCAACAGCACAATAAGAATTAAGGCCACGATGATGCGATCGTAGTGGTGGTTACAGAAGGCAAGAAGAAAGATGGATCCATGAACGTACGACCTCCTCCTCCTCAACTTAGTGCGTCGGGCCACCGACCGGCGGCTAAGGAGCGGCGACTTTTGTGGCGAGGTCGAGGTGCTTTAGCAAAGGCATCCAAGGCTTCCGGCCGGTTGAGGAAGGCCAACGTCGTAGCGTCCTCACTGGCCTTGTAGATACATGTGTACACGATTTTCTCATACACAAGGATGTGTAGGTCGATGAATTCTTGCAAGGCGAAGCGCCTCGCGGCGAGCGCGACCTCTAGGTGGACATTCTTCATGGCGTCGGCGGGCAGTCGCAGGGCCACCAGTGCTTGAAAGAGGTTCCGGCCATGGAGGCCGATTAGGGTGGCACGCAATGAGGAGCCCGGGCGCGCGGGCTGGAGGAGTACGGAGATGTCGTCTGCGAGCTTCTTAAGGACGGTGAACTTGTTGCTGGTGGCAACGATCATCTGGTCCAACTGAGATTCATAGTTGGCGTCGACGGCGGCCATCCACCAGTCGGTCTCCAACACCGTCTAGAGACGATCCTCGGCGCCATGCCGCAGGCCGGCGTCGTTGACCATCTGGCACGGCCGCTGGCCGCTCACGCACATCGCCGCCAACGGTCTGGAGTGAGCTATTTTTCGCTTAGTGTAGGTGCTTAGGCAAATGCTTAGGTGCGTACGATGTGGTAGATGCATTGGAATGGAGGGGAGCCTCTATATGAGGGCAATGAGGGCAAATTGCGTTGCATTCACATCGTGCAGTCTCTTTTCCCGGACCTCCTCCCATTACTTCCCTCATGCATTAATTGAAGGAGGATGCATTGGCCGTTCAACATACTCCCTCCCTCCTCTGCATTAAAGCCGTAGCGGGAACTGCGCCACCCGCTGTCAAATCAAATACTCCCTCCGTCTAGGTGAGTATTAAGTCATCTTACGAAAACCAAATAGTAAACACATAGGTGTGGTGCATTAACTCTCATGTTGTTTCTTATTTTTTGACATAAATAGAGGAATCAACCAATAAGAGATGTGGGGCTTGTATGCTTTTAATGACTTGAGACTATCAAACATGACATGAAGTGGTCAGTTCGTTGCACAAGAACAAATACAACCCACGTCAGCACACACATATCTTATGTAGCATCACATCCAATGGCTATAAAAGATGAATGAGACCAAATTATATCTCATCTAGATGAGTTCTAGCAAAACTGTATTAATAATACTTAGTACTCCTGCGCCATGTATCATATATTAGTATCATGTAGTACTTTATTTATTGCCATGTATGACACATAGTACTCAACTCTCTCTCTTTCTTCATTTAATTCTATGACGCCTCATCAAAATTGCTAAGGCTAGTACCATTACAACCAGCCTTAGCAAATACTAAACATTAAGTTCCGCCTAGTCGGTTCGACAGAGACGCGAGAAGACGAGGGAGTAGGCTGCTGCAAACGTAGGGATGTGTGATTTGATATCGAGTTACTGCTGGACAGGTGGGGCCCCGTGATTTGACTTGCCATTATCATTTTAACTGCGGCGCTACGACCGGCGTGAGTCTCCCGATTCATGACCACCTCCATACAGGTGCCTCTCCCAATGCTCCACCATGTAGTAGAGGCTGGCTCTTGCATGAGAGCCCACTTCTCCACTTTTTCCTTGCCTCTCTTTCCTCCACATATGCAAAAATGCCATGTAAAGCGCACTATGGTACTTATTTACTCCTACAGGTGCTAAGCTTGCCACATAGGCATAAAGTCTGATGTGGCAAGTTAATCAAGAAGAGAGAGACTAGTTTGGTGACCCAAGGAAGAAACGGTGCTAAGCACGAGTACCTAGATGAAAAGACAATTTTGAGTCTATTGCTAATTAAATGAAGCAAACTTAGCAACAAAAAACTAATAAGCACACCATTTCATTGGAAGAGGTCACTCCTTGGCAAATGCAATAAATACTAGTCTCTCTCTTCTTGATTAACTACACTACACTAGTGTCAAAAACGTTCTTATATTATGGGACATAGGGAGTACGAAGAAAGAGATAGAGAGAAGTAAAAAAATACACTTATAGCCAACCTTATAGCAAACCTTTTTGTAGTATGAGTGACTAAGTGATGACTATGTATGACATGCCAACATCAGATAGCCTAACGCACCGTGTTAAATATCCAAGGGCGCGTCCGCGCGAGCGACGCGGTGGTCGTGGTAGGCGTGACCATGATACGGGCTGCTGGCAGCCCTTGGATCTGAGATCAAATGGTCGCATGCTAAGTTGCTGAAAATTTGCAGAATAACCCTACAGGATAGAATATTCACCCATAGATCTAGAATCACGCCATGCAACCATTTGATCTCAGATCCAAGGGCTCTCGGAAGCCCGTATCATGGGAGAATGGAAAGCCACTACCCTGCCGTTGGCACACTAGCAGTTCGCTCCTACTCATCCCCGCACGTCCTTCAATACTATGGCGGTTCGCTCCTAGTCGTCCCGTCCATTCACATTACGGAAGTTCCACTAATCCTAACCCTCCTCCAAAATCCGTGGCATCCCAAATCTCCATGATCGGCGGTGAGTACAAGGTTAGAACCATCACCGGCGATGAGTTCGACGTCATCTACACCCGTTCTTCCACGACGGTGAAAGGATGCCTTTCTCGCTTCAGACGCATGTTCAAAGACTCAAATGATGAGTGGGTCACTGGGCTAGATGTTGAGTACACCCCAGTCCTAGGACGAGAGAAGTATCTAAAGGATGAAGAGAGGAAGAAGCCCGCCGTGATCTAGGTTTGCGTGCATGACTTATGTTGTCTACCACATATGCCATGGTGATGTTGAATGCATGGATTTTAAGGACTTCCTCGAGAGCAACCTAGTCAAATTTGTTACTGTAGACTTTGGTAATGACAAAGAAGTCCTGGGTCGGATAGGCCTTGTTGTAGGCAACACCTTCGACCTCCAGAGGAATCGGTTGGTGTCCTCTCGTCAGCCTTCAATGCTGACCCTGGCAGGAGCCATGGTTCATCCTTCGTATGGTAAACTGGAGAAACCTCCATAGATGTTTCAACGTTATGCATGGCAGCGGAATGTACTAGATATAGACCACATCCACTATGCTGCAATGGATGGCTACCTTTGTTTCAATATCTACAAGGGTTGGATGAAAAGCAAGAGCCAAGTGTGTGGTTCAAGCAAAGAAGTATCGGCCAAGAGGAAGAGGGACAAGGACGAAGTCGAGGACGTGGACGAGGACTCCGAGTAAGGTGGCAGTGTCGTTGCTCATGGTGGTTGTAATGCAGTGTCTACCGGAATAGTTGCAAAGTTTAATTTCAGGTGTGCTTAATTTAATTTGAGGGGTGTGTTGTGATGAGCCCCCAGCAGAACTATGTTATGTTTCTTCTCGTTACTTTAACTCTTTAGTACGTACATACTAGTATTTCTTACATTTCATCTTTTAGTTGGTATAGTACTACCACCTGTTTCTTCACATTATATACGTACAATACATATGGCCAACATCATATAGCCAGCAGTTTAGTTGTCAAAGAATTTCAGGGTGCTTAGTTTTGTCAAACAATTCCAGGGTGCTTAGTTTTATTTGAGGGGTGGGTTGTGCACTTGTGCTAGACACCATTATTGTGCCTTTCTAATAGTACTGTATGCATAATTTGGCAACGAGGGCTCTCTATATGTACCACCTTTTTTAAATTTCAAGTTTTGCTCCATGGCGCAATCCATCGATACTACTACTGTACAAAAGTGGAGTATATATATATTTTAAAAGGCTAGAGGGTGGGGCAGTCTAGCTCGGTCAGTTTCACTAGAGGCGAGGGCCTTTGTGATTTGACGGCTCATTACTTCTGTCAAATCGAATAGTATTGCGGCACCCACTGCACGCCCGGCGCCTCCATTAAACCCCTCCGTTAAACCCGCATGCAAACCGAGAATCCTACTCCGGCCACACGTCCGTTCATGAGCGGGCCAGAATTAAACACAACATCGGCCGAGCTCCTCCTGTCCGCCCTCAGTTTAAACGAGGCCAGACGCCGGCCAAGCTCCTACCGTCCGCCCTCTATTTACACGAGGCCAGACAGACAGCGGGCAAGAATCGCACCCGTTTGCCTCTCACCCATCTCCTCCTTCACCATTTTCTCCACTCTTCCGATGGCTTCCGATGAGCCGTTCTCCGGCATATTACCCGGTTGGGTGGACCGCCGAGCCCTCCGGATACGGGCGAGGCCGTTCAGTGCTTCACCAACCTCGCTTGGCCCGACGGAGCCAGTTACCACCCCAAGCAGGCGCGTGGTTCAGCAACTCGCTGCTCCAATTCAGCTCGATGAGGTGTGGCGAGTTGCTCCACGCCGGCACGGCAGCAAGCACGCCGGTACGGGCGCCGTCGCTGCCGCTTCGTACCGCGCCACCAGTGTCTACGGTGTCCGCGCCTCCCATGTATGTTAGCGTGCCTCCCGTGCCTGCGGCAGCGCCATGCAGGCAGAGAGAGAAGCCAGGTGCATGGAGAGCGACAAGTTGGTGTCTAGTTTCTCCGTGTCCGCCGCCATCATCAAGGAGAACTAGAACACGGGAGGCCGCCGGCACTTGGGACCCATGAAGGCCACCGCCGAGGCGACGACTTCGGATTCAGGTGGTTTATTTGCTTCTTCGTCTCTTCCGAGGACCTTCATCGACCCCGCAGGTGTCTGACGGACATGAGGAAGACAAAGGGATCCACGGGCGGCCATTTAGAACTAAAATAAGTCTATATACATCCATTTCTAGGACAAGTATTTCCGGACGGAGGGAGTATTAATTATATAAGAGAGCCGGATTGGCACCTCTTAGTTCATGTAAATGTAATGAAATCCATCATGTTTATATGAAGATCCGACTTTTTTATATGAAATCCTTCATGCTTATATGAAATCAGTCCGTGTTTGCATGAATTTCATCTGGTTGGTTAGAGTTGTAAAAATGTATGCCACTGGCATTTGATGTCGTCCTCCGCAGAAGGAAGAGGGAGGAAATTTGCTGGCTGGCCGTTGGAGATGCTCTTTATGCTGGAAATAATAGAGTGACATCCAATCCATTTGAGTTAATTGCATGTATGATTGTCCCTCTATAAAAAGTTAAATGCATGTACAGTGTACATGTGACTTGCAGGGTGGCTACAGCTTCGTACAGAAAGTTAAAAAGAAACAAGTCCATCCTTAATCTTGTATTCTAAGTACTCTGTGGGTTCCACTGTCAGTACAGTAGCGAAAGAAGTATATATTAAATAAGTAGAGTAATATATAATATAAAAATCTAAAGTTAAAAGACAAAATTCGAACTCATGTCATCGCGTTGCAAGCATCCGGTGCTAACCAGCCCAGCACATTTTTGTTGTAGACCATGCTGGAGATATATCTCCATGTCTACTCTTATACTCCATTTGTTCCTAAATATTTGTCTTTTTCAGATTTCAAATGGACTACCACATACGGATGTGTATGTAGACATATTTTAGAGTGTAGATTCACTCATTTTGCTCCGTATGTCTTTTTAGGAAGGGGTTAGATTGTCCTTGATTTATTTATGAGGTATCCAGATGACACTGCACCGCCAAGAAAAGAGGGTAACATCAAAATTATGGACTAGTTTTTTGAGTATGTTGGTAAGGTTCGGTCATAGTCACTTGTTGAAATCTCTAAAAAGACAAATATTAGAAAACAGAGTTGGTGATGATGGTGTGCGTGCCATCCTGCAATATAGGCCGTCGGATTTATATCTAACGGATAGGAAAGAAACTATGGCAATTTTGCAAAAATATACCCACATGTCTCTCCACATTCGCAAATAAGGACTTCCCTCGTTCAGCCTTTTCTCTCACAAGATAAACTACTCATACAAATGCATCTTGATGTTCCATGCAACGCACGAGCAGCTAGCTAATTTCTTTTAAAATAGTTGCTGCGATAATTGGGTTGAAGTGATATATTTTATGTCTTCCCCGAATGATTTCAGATTCACTACTAGTAACAAAGAAAAGGTTGCCTTGTTAATTAACGGAAAACAGGGTGAAAACTATCACATGAGGCAGGTAAAAACAAGGCACACTGGGTTCAGCGTCATCGTCACAAAAGCTGTGCGCGCGAGAGAAATCTACATATCGAGGGGGCTACCGAGCGAGGCACCGAGACACAATGTTTGAGAGAGAAACCAATTGACAGATTATGATCAGATCGCCCTTCTGCTGTCATTGTTGGGGGGGTGAGAAAGACGTATCGAGAGTGTGTGCGGTAGGCACAGAGGCACAACTAGCAAGTGTATGTGTGTGTGTGTGTTTGAAAGAGGAGTAGATAGATTATTATCAAGATCGATGTGCCACCCTACTCCTTCGGTGCCCGGTAGTGTGTGTGTGTGTGTATGTTTGAGAGAGAAGCCAGTCGATAGATTAGTATCAAGATCGAGGTGTCACCCTACACCTTCGGTGTTGGGAAGTGTGGGTGTGTGGGTGTGTGGGGGGGGGGGAGTGACACTCACATATCTATACTCTTATAAAAAACAGAGTTGGTGATGATGGTGTTCTTGCCATCCTGTAATATAGGCCATCTGATTTATATCCGATGGATAGGAAGGAAACTATGGCAATTTTGCAAAAAGATACCCACACCCCTCTCCGTATTTGCAAATAAAGCATCCCCTCGTTCATCCTTTTCTCCCACAAGATAAACTTCTCATACAAATGCATCTTGATGTTCCGTGCAACGCATGGGCATCTTGTTAGTAGGGAGAAGGAGTTTGTGTGACACATATCTAGCTATATTAAGGGATAGGTAGATAGCATATGTGTGAGAGACATTATTATACTTTGAGACATTAGTGGCTGTGAGTGGGCGGAATTAAATGGGTGGGCGTCTTAGACATAAAGAGCGTGTGTGTTTCTGTGTGAGAGACTTGTAGGACGGGGTAGAATGACGAATTTAACCCTGACAGAGGGAGAGAAATACATGAAGTGCGCGTGTGTGATTCCGATGCCCACAGGGAAATGAGATATGTATGCGTGTGAGAGAGATTGCGCAATTCATTCACGTATCACTATCTAGCGATCGTGGACGTGCATCGCTTGAACATAAGTCAATATCTACTTCGTATCGTGGCCAAAGGTACAATATCGATTCAACGCTATATTGATTGGACATTCACATATCAATTTTTTTCTATTTAAATAAACCTTTTGAGTTGTGCATGCCAAAGTTATAGTGATGTTTCTTCAAACAACCAATGTAGATATCATGTACATGCACCATTGTTACACTTGCATTCAAATTCATTAGTCTTGGATGATTTAAGTTTCTATTTTGAAGGAATATATGTAATATTCATATATGAATTCAATGGGGTACACAATTTATGAAATGGAGGCTATGTAATCATATGAGGTAACACTTTTAAGTAGCTGACTACAATATCCATTTATTTTTGTGCGCCTCTACACTAACACGTCAATGCATTATGTTTAAAGTAAATAACCAATGGCACTAAATTATCTATTTACACGAGAAATACATAGGTTGAGCGTTTGATCTCTTTTTTTGTGAATGCGCTACTACACCCGTACGATTGGCCGCGCCCGTGTGAACGTCCAAGTTATCGGCGCATCATCCCGAGTTATTGTCTTTTTTGGGGGGGTGGACTTCACACGAGTTATTAACTGCTAATGTGTGCCCCGTGTACATAGTCTAGCATGACCTTCCCGCTAGCACAGTCCAAAATTAGTTGAAACTGGATACGAACGATCTCGCGGGCGGCAAAATCTCCTGCCTCCTTCTAATTTTTCCGCCACCTTAGTCTTTAGCATGCGAAATCCCCCTTTTGTCCTTGGTGCACGGAGACCAACAGTTACAATACTGCCCTCATCTACATGATAGGTCAGGGCTGCTTTGGTAACTTCCGGTTCCCCCCACTACACGGCACCCCCATTTCCTCTCCCCCTCCCGCAAAAACGACTAACTCCACAGCACCAGAGCATCTTACATCACGCCGTCCGTACTTCATCGCCCTTTCTCCCCTCCCCTCTCAAAATCCTAGACTGCTCATCCACCGGTGTACCATAGCCCATTCACTGCCAGCGGCGTCCACCTCGTCGGATCTGCTTCTGCGGTCGCATCTACCCCTCCCACCTCCCCTAGAAACAAGTAGACTGCTCATCCACCACTGTAGCACAGCCCATTCAGTGGCGGCCTTGTCCACGGCGCCGGATCTGCTTCGCCGGTACTCTCGTCAACCGCCGCGCATCTACAGCGGCTCATGCATACTCCCCACCGGAGACGCTTCGTCCACACCCCCCGGAGCCGCCCCACCGATGCCCCCGTCGGCAGCCTCTGGTCGTCTTCACCGACACCATCCTCAACCCTACCGGAGCCGCTTCGCCGACACCTTCCTAAACCCTACCGGAGCCGCTTTGCCGATACCATCACCAACCCTACTAGAGTAGCTTCACCTATACCATTCTCAACCCTACTTTGCCAACTCACAAGTCCACAGCCTTAGATCCGCTTCCTCGCACCCTCATCCAACCTACCGGAGCAGCTTCTAACGCCTCGTCCACGGCCGCAGATCCACATCGTCGACACCACCCTTAACCCAACCACCGGAGCATCTTCTGACGCCCCATCCACGGCCGCAGATCTGCATCATCGACACCATCCTTAACCCAACCACCGGAGCAGCTTCTGAAGCCCCGTCCGCGGCCACAGATCCGCATCATCGACACCATACTTAACCCAACCACCGGAGCAGCTTCATCTACGCCCTCGTCCACGGCCACAGATCTGATCCGCCCACAGCATAGTCCACCCTACCGGAGCCACTCCACAAACACCCTACTCGACGGGTCTAGATCTCCTTACCACACCCCGACAGCCAGCGTAGTGTCATCACCCTTGACGTTTCTAACCTGATTCCCACCGTCTGCAGAGATGCCAAGCACCCGCCACGGCCAAGGTACTTGTCACCTTTAAACCCGTCCAGCAGCACCTGCCTGATGTACTTCAAATATACTAACCGGTCGCTGTTACGTATTATGCAGCTGGCAAAAACTACAAGGATGATGTTTCTTCTGGATCTAACAGCTTCGCCAACCAAGATCCTAGACTGAGGCATTGCTATGATCTTGTAAGCACGTCTCTCTCTCTCCCTCTCTCTCTTGTATTGTTCTGTGCCTAGCAGCGTGCTTTGCTAGGATTTTCGACCAGTAATCCCTTTGTGCAGACAATGATTTCTACTACTGGCTGCTAAATTAGATATGTAGATGTCATACATGATACTACCTCGTACCTCCGTTCCTAAATATAAGTCTTTCTAGAGATTCCACTATAGGCTACATACGGAGCAAAATGAGTGAATCTACACTCGAAAATGTATCTATATACATCTGTATGTGGTCCATACTGGAATCTCTACAAAGACATATATTTAGGAACAGGGGCAGTACATTACACAAAATCGTAGGTGGCATGTAGGAATTCCAGTGCACTACATTAGGCTCCCTTAGAGTGCCTGCTAGTCCAGCATACAGAGTCATGGCTAGTTTATGGTACACACACAATCTTTAATTGGTGGTTTAAATATGCGCAAGGGATATGCAATGTAGTATCATGTAGAGATGTCTGAAATTAGCCGTGTCAACTTGCAGATAGGGTTACAAAATTAAAAGGTACAAGATGTATGTGGCAACTTCATGGAACATCACAACAAAGGAGAGGCGGCGATGAGCCTATACAGTGTGCTATGGTACATCACTCCTCCATTGCAATCATCGTGACATGTTATTTGTATGCCAGTTCTATTAGCCAAGTTTCTTAGGGACAGTTATTACGAGTTATCCTAAGAAAATAAGCACCTATGAATATAAGCTCCATGTAATAAGCCAACCAGTTCTTTTCATTGCGTTTTCAGCTTATCTTTGGTATGATCAGTGGAAAGTCTAGATTGCATTATATATTTTTTCGTTTTGCTGCCCATATGGAAATTAATTTGACTTGCAAACATCACAACTTGAACCCAGTGCAGTAATTAATATGATAGGAAAACATACCATCACTATTTGCTCAAAATGCAAATACAAAGATACCATCTACTTGGCACAATCTACTTTGGTCAATGTTTTCCATAGAGATCCCATTGCCTAATTTAAACAAAGAACACATGACCCACATTTAAATGAAGAACAATTATTTATTGAAATACGATGATCCAAGTGGCTGGTTATTATCATATAGCAGCACCACCTGAAAGCATCATATAGCAGCAGCAACAACTCATAGCAACTCATCATACAGCAGCAGCAGTCTGCAATTCATCATATACCAGCAGTAGCTCATAGCAATTCATCATATAGCAGCAGTAGGAGCAGCTCATAGCAATTCATCATATAGCAGCAGGAGGAGCAGCTCATAGCAATTCATCATATAGCAGCACCAGGAGCAGCTTATAGAAACTCATCATATAGCAGCAGCAGCTCATAGCAATTCATCATATAGCAGCAGCAGCAGCAGGAGCAGCTCATAGCAATTCATCATATAGCAGCAGCAGCAGCAGCTCATAGCAATTCATCATATAGCAGCAGCAGCTCATAGCAATTCATCATATAGCAGCAGCAGGAGAAGCTCATAGCAATGCATCATATAGCAGCAACAGAAGCAGCTCATAGCAATTCATCGTATAGTGGATCAGAATCAAAATTTGGCAAAAAATCAGAGGAGATCCTCACCTTGTTGGATGAGCTCATCCTTCAACAGCACCTCAAGGCCATGGCCTGGGAGGAGGGGAGGGGGAATAAGGTGCCTTCTGCCGCAGTGTGGCATCAGCCGTAGTTGTGCAGCGCCCGCCGGAGTAGTGCGTTGGACGAACCATAGTGGAGTAGCTGCTGGAGACCATGAGAATGAGGGGCGGCGCCAGAGGGAGGAGAAGCCAGGGAGATTTGCCCCTACCCGCCGGCCATGTAGCCTAGCTGGACATAGCATCATCGAGGACCAGGCCAGATGGGACCAGTGGCGACGGCTCACTGGAGGAACCCTAGTGCTGCAGGCAGGGGATCGAGGTAGAGGGAAAGGGGAGAGGAGATGCAAGCGGGCAGGGCAATGAACACTTGCGTGTTTGTTTTTACTTGAGGGTCAGGTGTGACACGGGCGTCAGCAGTTGCATTTTGACTGTAATATAGGCAGACAACAGAGTCATTTCACTATTCCCCTTCCCTTCAATTTTTATTGAGGTTCTACCCGAAACACCCCCTCCAAAGAGAAATTAGTTAAGCCCAAGCCCATAACTCAAAAATGACTTCTTTACATCTTTTATGGCTTATTTTGACAATATGCCCTGAAAAGGCAGAATCGAACTGGCCCTTAACCTGCAATTCAATTGTGCGTGCAATGATGAATCACTCCTGTCTGCTATCTGTACATTTAGGCATCATCATACATGGCATAACCTAATACATGTGCATTCCATTGTAGAATTTGGAATATGCAATGTTTAGTTTAGTTCATACGTTACACATGATGGTTAAATGCCCCTTAAATCTGGTCAGTCAAGTGATGGTCTTTAAGCCTCCTTCTTTGCTTCTTTTCTTGATATGTAAGATTTGCTCACACATCTGTTCAATTGCTTGTTTGCATCAGCCAGCCATACTAGGACTTTTTGCTTTGATTACTTTTTGTTCTTGACCTAACACTCTAACAAAGCTTGTCAACGATTTAAACACTAAGGGCTGTTGTAGTGGGGCCTTGTCTAACTCATAGGTGACATAAAGGTTTGGCTGTACACTATAGTAGGCTCTCCAAGAGTACCTGGAGATCCAGTTCAAAGGTATGCCTAGTTTTTACATAGTGCAGACATAGTAAATGCTCATTTCATTGTGTGAAAGTGCAAGAGATGCGGCATGTTTCATTATGTGGTGTTGTTTTGTTATAATCTCATCCTTTTGTGTTCACAGACTGGAAAGTATGCATACTTATCTTCTAAGGAGACGAGTAACAAGTTTGTGTCACCTTGCAGAGGGGGTGCAATGAAGATAAGATTGAGGATTTCCAAGTACAAGATGTTAGGTAGGAGCCTTGCAAGAGAAGTAGGAGCTGCACTGAGCCTCTTCAACCTGCTAAGGTAAGTCCCTGTATGCAACTCAACAGTTCAATTCATTGTTTGTTTCAGGCATAGTTAATTTGCTCTTTTCAATTGCTTTATTTGTCCTTAGTTAATGAGATGCCCAAATAATCATGCCTGATGTTCGGTACTTGTATAACTATTAGTTGACATAATTAAAGGCCTTACCATTTAATTACTCTACCGAAGTGTGCCTGAAGCTTTGAAGTCTATTAACCAACTATTATTGCATGAGGCTCACAATCTAGTTTATACTACGCTAATGCTTGCATAGTTTTGCATGTTGTAGTATGTTTGTATGAAACCCTCTGTTGTTCATTATGCTCCCTAAGACTTTAATTGAGGTACAAAATGGCCAACTGCTTGCTTACTTATATGCAACGTGTTGTCTAAATTTGTAACTTGTCTGTGTTTTCGATTGGGCCCCAACATCATGCTCCTCTGGTGAGCTAAGAGGGATTTCTGTATGTAGGCCGCACAGACTATCTTTTTTATAATTTTTAAAATATCACCTGCTTATGCTTCATGGCGTGTAACATTTTTTTAAAGTGACGTGTAACATTATTGTTAGTCCTGTTTTGCCATGTAGTACAAAATAGTGTCTTGCTTGCTTCACTATTGTAACTATATTTTTGCCCTAGTCATATGTACTTACAGAAACATTTTAGGATGAAGTGACATCAACACAAAGATCTGCGAGCAGTGCAGCATGGCCGTTACCGGATGATTATGGATTGGAATTGGAATGTGCTGATGTTCTCGAGCATCAACTAGAGGTGGAAAGACAACGTGTACATGATTGTCAACATATAATCAACAAGTTGAGACTGGACATGCAGGTATTAGATGCAAGAGTCAAAAAATGAAACAAGACACTGAGGTAACCATGAAGGAATTGGAGATATTGCAGACTGAAATTTGTGCTATCTGAATCCGGCCAATCCGATTTTCTGAAGAGATTATAGTTTAAATGGAGTTAAGTTGATGCGCGTCCATGATGTATGAGTTGTATTTGCCCAGTGTATGTAATTTGCTGCTTGTGTATGCTTTATTATCACCTGTGCCGAACCATAATGCCCAGTGGGTATAATCGGCTGTAATTTATTTATTGTATAGTGTAGGATTATTCTACCTTTCTATGCCTTGATTTCTTTGTTGTATAGTGTATGCTTTTTAGAGGTGATAGTATTGAGTAGGACAATTCTTTGAATATGCTATATGATTCAAACGGGGGACAACTCGCCTGACCATGGCCCTTCACGGGCCGTCGGATCCATCGGCCTTCTACGTCTCATAGGATCAATGGGCCTTCTACGTCTTCTAGGATCCATGGGCCTTCTACGTCTCGTAGGATCCATGGGCTTTCTACGTCTCGTAGGATCCATGGGCCTTCTACATCTCGTAGGATCCATGGGCTTTCTACGTCTCGTAGGATCCATGGGCCTTCTACATCTCGTATGATCCATGGGCCTTGTAAGGGCCGACTCTTTTATGGGTCTTGTACGGGCCTTTAATGGGTCGTAGATGGTCCTTTAATGGAAATCGTACATTTTATGGGCTGACCATAACGGGCCGTTAATAGGCCGTATTTAGTGATGCTATGAAAATGGCCCAATAGATTAACGGTCCACAAACGGGCCGACTGTAACGACGGGCTGAATTTGGCCCACAAGTAGAAAATGACAGTAACGGCCCGTAAGTAACCAAATGCTGCAAATGAGCCCAAGAATAAATGGGCCCTCAGAAGGCCGAAAGATAACTTGGGCTGGAAACGGCCCAACAGAATAATGGGCCGTTAATGGGTATGAAGTGATACACTGTTCATTACGGGCCAGTTTCACCACGGGCCGTTAATGGGTGTAAAGTGATACACTTTTCATTACGGGTCAGTTTCACGACGGGCCATTAATGGGCCAAGAGTTACAAAGGGCCTCATATGGGCCGAAAGACGCCATGGGCCATACATGGGCCAGAAGTGAAAACAGGCTGGAATCATATTAGATGGCTCAGATGACGCTACCGGGCCTAATTCGGATAGGGCGTAACAGGCCTTGGGTTTGCGGGCTGTAAATGGGCTATATGCGAACAGACCGTTAACAGGCTTTCCATGGGCCGGCCCACCACCTTTTGACCAAGTCAAACGGGCCGACCTTTTCATAGGAATGGGCCACATTTGGGACATGCCACGTGTCGACGTATCATAGGCGCCTTCTCTCCAATGAGTGGATGACATCTGTCCCAATGATGAGCCGACACGTGTTTCCTCTAGCCAATGATGATTTTACACGTGGAAAATCCCCATTGGTCGGGGCTGTTAATGGGTTATCGGATACAAAACCCGACCCGATAGGTTAACAGCGTTCCGTTATGGTGGATGCCACATGTCGGTCACCCTTGACGAAAGCACTTCTGTGACGCGCAATTTATCGTCATGGAAGCGGACACTTCCGTGATGATAATTTTGGTAATGTCATGGAACACTTCTACGACAACACAGGCATGACTATCTTGATTCTGTCACATAAAATCGTCATGGATGTACATGCATGACAAAAAACGCGACCTACTGTGACAAACATGTATCATCATGGAAGTGTATTTTTTTTGTAGTGAAGTGCAGAGGTTTTTGGTGGCTACAGAGGCTTGCGGCGACGGAACTCCTGATCAATTGTGCTCCTGGATGTTTTCGGGGTATATTGATATATATAGGTGAAAGAAGTCGGTCGGGGGAACTCCTGATCTATTGTGCTCCTGGATGTTTTCGGGGTATATGGATATATATAGGTGAAAGAAGTTGGTCATGGGAGCCACGAGGGGCCCACGAGGGTGGGGGCGCGCCCAGGGGGTAGGGCGTGCCTCCCTGTCTCGTGGCTTCCTCGAAGCTTCCCTGACATCTACTCCAAGTCTCCTGGATTGCTTCCGTTCCAAAAATAACTCTCCCGAAGGTTTCATTTCATTTGGACTCCGTTTGATATTCCTTTTCTTCAAAACACTGAAATAGGCAAGAAAACAACAATTTGGGCAGGGCCTCCAGTTAATAGGTTAGTCCCAAAAATAATATAGATTTGTATAATAAATCCCATAAACATCCAAAATAGGTAATATAATAGCATGGAACAATCAAAAATTATAGATACGTTGGAGACGTATCAAGCATCCCCAAGCTTAATTCGTGCTCGTCCTCGAGTAGGTAAATGATAAAACAGAATTTTTGATGTCGAATGCTACCTAGCATTTTTCTCAATGTAATTTTCTTTATTGTGGCATGAATGTTCAGATCCAAATGATTCAAGATAAAAGTTTAATATTGACATAAGAGTAATAATACTTCAAGTATACTAACAAAGTAATCATGTCTTGTCGAAATAACATGGCCAAAGAAAGCTATCCCTACAAAATCATGTAGTCTGGCTATGCTCTATCTTCATCACACAAAATATTTAAATCATGCACAACCCCGATGACAAGCCAAGAAATTTTTAAATACTTTTGATGTTCTCAAACCTTTTCAATCTTCACGCAATACATGAGCGTGAGCCATTGACATATCACTATATGTGGAATAGAATGGTGGGTGTGGAGAAGACAAAGAAGGAGAAGATAATCTCACATCAACTAGGCGTATCAACGGGCTATGGAGATGACCATTGATATATATCAATGTGAGTGAGTAGGGATTGCCATGCAACGGATGCACTAGAGCTATAAGTGTAAGAAAGCTCAACAAAAGAAACTAAGTGGGTGTGCATCCAACTTGCTTGCTCACGAAGACCTAGGGCATTTTGAGGAAGCCCATCATTGGAATATACAAACCAAGTTCTATAATGAAAAATTCCCACTAGTATATGAAAGTGACAACAAAGGAGACTCTCTATCATGAAGACCATGGTGCTACTTTGAAGCACAAGTGTGGAATAGGATAGTAATGTTGCCCCTTCTCTCTTTTTCTCTCATTTTTTTATTTTTTTATTTTGGTGGGCTTCTTTGGCCTCTATTTTTTTATTTGGGCTTCTTTGGCCTCTTTTATTTTTAACAAAGTCCGGAGTCTCATCCCGACTTGTGGGGGAATCATAATCTCCATCATCCTTTCCTCACTTGGGACAATGCTCTAATGATGAAGATCATCACACTTCTATTTACTTACAACTCAATATTTAGAACAAAATATGACTCTATGTGAATGCCTCTGGCGGTGTACCGGGATATGCAATGAATCAAGAGTGACATGTATGAAAGAATTATCAAGGTGGCTTTGCCACAAATACGATGTCAACTATGTGATCATGCAAAGGCAATATGACAATGCTGGAGCGTGTCATATAAACAGAACGGTGAAAATTTGCATGGCAATATATCTTGGAATGGCTACGGAAATGCCATAATAGGTAGGTATGGTGGCTGTTTTGAGGAAGGTATATGGTGGGTGTATGGTACCGGCGAAAGTTGTGCGGCACAAGAGAGGCTAGCAATGGTGGAAGGATGAGAGTGCGTATAATCCATGGACTCAACATTAATCATAAAGAACTCATATACTTATTGCAAAAATCTACAAGTTATTGAAACGAAGTATGAAGCGCATGCTAGGGGGATAGATTGGTAGGAAAAGACCATCTCTTGTCCCCGACCGCCACTCATAAGGAAGACAATCAATAAATAAATCATGCTCCAACTTCATCACATAACAGTTCACCATACGTGCATGCTACGGGAATCACAAAGTTCAACACAAGTATTCCTCAAATTCACAACTACTCAACTAGCATGACTCTAATATCACCATCCTCATATCTCAAAACAATTATCAAGTATCAAACTTCTCATAGTATTCAATGCACTCTATATGATAGTTTTTATTATACCCAACTTGGATGCCCATCATATTAGGACTAATTTTATAACCAAAGCAAATGCCATGCTCTTCTAAAAGACTCTCAAAATAATATAAGTGAAGCATGAGAGTTCAATAATTTCTACAAAATAAAACCACCGCCATGCTCTAAAAAGATATAAGTGAAGCACTAGAGCAAAATTATCTAGCTAAAAAGATAAAAGTGAAGCACATAGAGTATTCTAATAAATTCTGAATCATGTATGTCTCTCACAAAAGGTGTGTACAGCAAGGATGATTGTGTTAAACTAAAAGGCAAAGACTCAAATCATACAAGACGCTCCAAGCACAACACATATCATGTGGTGAATAAAAATATAGCTCCATGTAAAGTTACCGATGGAGGAAGACGAAAGAGGGGATGCCATCCGGGGCATCCCCAGCTTAGGCTCTTGGTTGTCCTTGAATATTACCTTGGGGTTCCTTGGTCATCCCCAAGCTTAGGCTCTTGCCACTCCTTATTCCATAGTCCATCGAATCTCTACCCAAAACTTGAAAACTTCACAACACAAAACTCAACAGAAAACTCGTAAGCTCCGTTAGTATAAGAAAATAAATCACCACTTAGTTACTGTGTGAACTCATTCTAAATTCATATTGGTGTAATATCTACTGTATTCCGACTTCTCTATAGTTCATACCCTCCGATACTACTCATAGATTCATCAAAATAAGCAAACAACACATAGAAAATAGAATCTATCAAAAACAGAATAGTCCGTAGTAATCGGTATCAAAAGTATACTTCTGGAACCTCAAACATTCTCCCAAATTAGGAGATCCTAATGAATTTGTGAGCAAATCCAGAGAAAAAAGAATCAGATCAAAAGGACGTTTGTGTGAATTATCAAAACTAATTAACTGAGCGCAAAAGTTTCTGATTTTTAGTAGGCTCAACACAACTATCACCGTAAGCTATCCTAAAGGTCTTACTTGGCACTTTATTGAAACAAAAGCTATAAAACATGATTACTATAGTAGCATAAACATGCGGACACACAAAAACAGTAAGGGTAAATATTGGGTTGTCTCCCAACAAGGGCTCACATAAAATATAAGAATTGAAAAGATAAAGAGAGCATCATGAAGAATATGACTAGCACATTTAAATCTAACCCACTTCCTATGCCTAGGGATTTTGTGATCACACAATTTATAGGAACAAGAATCAACTAGCATAAGAAGGCAAAACAAGAACTTCAAAACTTTAGGCACATAGAGAGGAAACTTGATATTATTGCAATTCCTACAAACATATATTCCTCCCTCATAATAATTTCCAGTAGCATCATGAATGAATTCAATAATATAGCCAGAACCTAAAGCATCCTTTTCATGATCTACTTTCATAGAAATTTTACTACTCTCCACATAAGCAACATTCTTCTCATTCGGAATAGTGGGAGTATCATAAGAGACTCGAATACTATAGATTGTTTCCACATTAAAAGAGTAATGTTCAGAAAAAGGGTAATCATGATCATGACAAGTTTTATAAATATAATCATCACTACTTTTTATAGCATAAGTTTCATCACAATAATCATCATAAGTAGCAACTTTGTTCTCGTCATAATCAATTGAAACCTCTTCCAAAATAGTGGATTCATCACTAAATAAAGTCATGACCTCTCCAAATTCACTTTCATAAATATTATAAGATTCAGCACCCTCCAAAATAGTGGGATCATTACTTCATAAAGTTGACACTCTTCCAAACCTACTTTCATCAATATAACCATCATTAATAGGAGGCATAGTATCATCATAATAAATTTGCTGATCAAAACTTGGGAGGCTAAAAATATCATCTTCATTAAATGTAGCATGCCCAAGCTTGGGACAAACATTAATTGCAGCAAATATATTCTCAAACATGTCATTCTGATCAAACATAGCATCCCCAAGCTTAGGCCTTTTCATATCATAAGCATAATCACTCTCATCATTAATAGTATGGATAGCACCAATAGTATAGCAATTATCATCATCACAATGAGTAATAGGAGAAATGTCATTTGGGAGGGATACCTTTCTACCTTTGCTTCTACATCTTTTCTTTTTCTTCCTCACATCATGTGTGGGTTTAACCCTATTTTTTGAGATTGTAATTAATGAGATTGGTTGAATAGAAGGCTCCTCCTTGTTACCTGATTCATCATAAGAAATAATAGGAGGATATTGGGAAGTCTCTTCCCTTTCATTATTATTCTCTTCATCTTCTATTTGCTTTCTTTTCTTTATGTAATTGGCAATATAAGTATTTTCAATGCAATTCACCGCACAATACATATAAATTTCCTCTAGATCAATGTCAAGGAATTTCTCAAGGTTATATTCTGGAATATGCTTTGTTATACATTTCATTTCTTCATAACCCAAAAGCAAACTAAGTACCTTATGATGTGCAAGGGAAATCAAGTCATCACAATTTTTGGACATGATTCGATCATGAAACAATTTGCATTGGAGATTTAAATGACCATGTTCATTGCAAAGTTCACAAGTATGGCAAAGAAATTTTAAATTTTCAGTGCAAACATCTAGCATTTCTTGTAACCATTTAGGTTCTAAATACTTATGCCTCTTGCAAAATCTATTTTCCCTATTTGGTGTGTACTTGCAAACTCTATGCACTCCACAAAAGTTGACATGCTTATAGGAGACATTTTCATCATGACTAGTGCAATCATCATTAGTACGATGGATATTCAAAGAGTTCATACTAACAACATTGCAATCATGCTCATCATTCAAAGCTTTAGTGCCAAACATTTTCTAGAATTTTTCTTCTAGCACTTGAGCACAATTTTCCTTTCCATCATTCTCACGAAAGATATTGAAAAGATGAAGCGTATGAGGCAAACTTAATTCCATTTTTTTGTAGTTTTATTTTATAAACTAAACTAGTGATAAAACAAGAAACAAAAAGATCTGATTGCAAGATCTAAAGATATACCTTCAAGCACTCACCTCCCCGGCAATGGTGCTAGAAAAGAGCTTGATGTCTACTACGCAACCTTCTTCTTGTAGACGTTGTTGGGCCTCCAAGTGCAGAGGTTTTTGGTGGATACAGAGGCTTGCGGTGGCGGAACTCCCGATCTATTGTGCTCCTGGATGTTTTCGGGGTATATGGATATATATAGGTGAAAGAAGTCGGTCGGGGGAACTCCCGATCTATTGTGCTCCAGGATGTTTTCGGGGTATATGGATATATATAGGCGAAAGAAGTCGGTCGGGGGAGCCACGAGGGGCCCACGAGGGTGGGGGTGCGCCCCGGGGGGTAGGGCGCACCTCCCTGCCTCGTGGCTTCCTCGAAGCTTCCCTGACGTCTACTCCAAGTCTCCTGGATTGCTTCCGTTCCAAAAATAACTCCCCCGAAGGTTTCATTCCGTTTGGAATCCGTTTGATATTCCCTTTCTTTGAAACACTGAAATAGGTAAGAAAACATCAATTTGGGTTGGGCCTCCGGTTAATAGGTTAGTCCTAAAAATAATATAAAAGTGTATAATAAAGCCCATAAACATCCAAAACAGGTAATATAATAGCATGGAACAATAAAAACTTATAGATACGTTGGAGACATATCATGGCCGCGCACTTGAGCCGGTCTGAGGAGTCGAAGGTGATGGCGCACTTGGACCACCTGAGAGGGCGAGTTGCTTCAGGCTTGGGGAGCGCTGCATTCACCTCGCACGCAAACTGCTTGAAGACGCGGTGGGAAGCCGGGGCCTGTGAGCCACCCAACATGCAGGCAATGGCCCAAGGCTCCTAGAAGCACCCAGCCCCCTCATCCTGGTGGTGGACTTCATTCCTCCTTGGGTGTGGAGGCAGAGGAGGCAAAGCTTCATTGCTTTGAGGTCGATTCTCACGAGCCGCTCCCTTCAGTCACCCTCGCGAGGCTGGCCTTGTCAGCAGTCCTCATGAGGCTCGTTGCGCCACTTCTGACGACGGTCGTGTCCATCCCAGCGACCTCCACCTCGGCCACTTCCGCGACCGTAGCCTCGATCGTTGCGCTCAGTGCGTCAACCGAGGCGCCCGTCGCGGAGAGCCCTGAGCTCCTGGCAGTCGCTGGTGTCGTGGCTGTAAATGTTGTGGAACGCGCAGAACGGCCGCTTGCTCTTGGATGACTCGGGGTGGTCGCAGCCGCACTTCGTCTTTGGTTCGGCCCCAAGCACGGCTGGCCTCTTGCGCTTCACGTCCTTGTTCTTGGTCTTCTTGTCTTCTAGATCAGCATCGGGTAGGTCGAGGAGGGAGAGGCATCCTTCCTCAGCCCCTGCACACTTGTTCGCCATGTTGAACATCTCCAGAGTGGTGCAGAGATCCTCACGGATGGCGAGCTCCTCCTTTCATCTTGACATCGCGGACGCCATCGGTGAACGCGGAGACGATGGCCTCGTCGGGCACCTTTGGAATCTTGAGGCAAACGTTGTTGAAGCGTTGGATAAACTTCTGCACGGTTTCTCCAGGTTGCTGCTTGATGCGTCGCAGGTCACCCGCGGCCGGCGGACGGTCACGAGTGCCCTAAAAGTTGGCGATGAAGCCGCTACGCTTCTCTTCCCAGGAAGAAACCGACCCCTCGGTCAGGTTTAGGAGCCAAGAACGTGCGCCCTCCTTGAGGACCATCGGGAACCAGTTTGCCATGATCTTCTCGTGGCTGCTGGCCACCTCGATGCTCAGCTCGTAGAGCTGAAGGAACTCGTCAGGGTCGGCAGTGCCATCATAACGCGGAGGCAGGTCGGGCTTGAACTTGCTTGGCCAGACAATGTTGCGGAGCTCTGGGTTGAACGCGCGACATCTCGCCGTGGGCACCGGAGGTCGTTGAGGGGGTGGAACATGATCCTGGTGCACGCGCACCGCCACCTCCTATGGCGGCACGCGTGCTTCTCCTTGGGGACGCTACACCACCTGACAGCTCACGTCATCCTGAGCCGGCACCGGGCACTGCGGGTCGCGCCGTGGAGCCATACACCTTGGCCCCATGATGGTGCCCTGGGCCAGAGGTGGTGGAGGAGCCCTGTGCGCCACATCACCCGCTGCAGGTGGTTGCTGAGGCAGCGAGTGAGGTGGCCCGTCGGAGCCCCTGTGCATGACGCTTATGAGCTCACCGATCCGCTTGAGCCACTCCTCGTAGAGATCACCCACTAGGCAGTAGAGAAGAAGCTCACGCGACGTGCGTGGGATGACGAAGCTGCTGGGGTCAGTGAAGGAGTAGCAGTGCGGCCGTCACAGTGCACCAACGGGTGCAACGTTGAAGCTTGCTGCTCGTGGCCGGCAGGGCCCGTGGCGGTGTTTGCCACCGGAGAAGGAGCACGGCGGGCACAACCGTCACCCACCGGAGCTGTCTGAGCGACGCGGGCGGCGACTGCAGCCCGATGCTCGGTGCAAGCCCGGTGCACGTCGGCCATGGAGGTGTCAGAACGGTGGTGGATCGAACAACGGAAGAGAGGATCTGACACACCCCTACCTGGCGCGCCAAATGTCGGATTTAGGGATCCGCAAACCCTTGAGAGGTTCGAACTCTGGGGTGCGTGCGAAGATCTCAACCTGCCCAGCCTGCCTACTCATGATCCTCCTGAGCCTAGTGCGTCGAGCTCAAAGAGACACAAAGACACAGCGATTTATACTGGTTCGGGCCACCGTTGTGGTGTAATACCCTAATCCAGTGTGGTCTTGGTCTTGTTGCACCAAAATGGAAACCTTTGGCTGATTCCTTTGGACTCCGCGCCTATGGCTTGCCTACTTTGCACCAAAGAGGAAACATGTGCTCTGCGCCCGCCTGGCGCCGCCGGGCCATGGTCGTCATGGCTCACGTTAGCTGAGCCTCGTGAGGTAGCTTGCATAGAACTCTCCACCCCTCAAGAGCCCTCCTGACCACCTAGCTTTCGATATGCATTGTTTTGGATGTTGTCCATTTTCTCCATGTCATGTTTTCAATATTGATCATGAGGAGACCCCCATAGTTTCCTCATACATGTTAGGAGATTTTGATCCATCCCATCCATTGCATGATCCCAATAATTATGTGCACCCTATGCTTCCCTTGAATGAGAATGCCATTGATGTGCCATATACTTGCATTCTCAATTTGTGTCCCCATCGTGTCATACATAATAACTATTCTTTCATGATGGATGACATGTTCATATACCATGCATCAAATTTCTTTGAGCGATGCTTATCTGGTGCTAACTCACATGTGCACATACACATCATGATGGATGATGTGTACATTTACCACGCGCACAATTTCTTTGGTTTTTGTCTCTTTTGTGTAGGTACCCATGACTACTTGTCAACCTCACAATCCCATGAGTTGAAAAAATAAGCTCTAGAGAGCAATGATGACTTGGGATCACGTGGATTGTCTTTCCCACCGCTCTCTTTGTGCAAACACTTCGCACATTTCTTCTACATGTCCCTCGCATGGTTATGGCTTATTGCCCATTATATATCATTTTCCCATCTTGCCATGTTCACTTTGCATGATATGCTCATTCATATGCCTTTGACATGCATTTGTGACCCACACTTTGCATTACACATGATGATTGATTCTAGTACTTGTATGTGTATTTGCAAGCTTGGTGGAGATATTGCTTGTTCTTGCCATGTTCCTTTTGTGCACCATTCCTATGATGATACTTTCATCTTGCTTTGTGTTCATGCTTGTGATATGTCATGTGCATTGTCTATGCCTATTATTTTCTCACATGACATGATTGCCATTATTTCTTCTAGTGTGTTGCATCTTCGCTCCACTAGTTTGCACGACTTGATTACTATGCTTGCTTATGTTGCATAACCAATGATTCATACTTGCTCATTTCATGCGGTTGATGACAACCATCTACATGCTTTGCACATGATTGTTATTGCTTCTTGTCACATATCTCCATATGTTGCCTCTCTCATGCTAGATGACTTGCCATGTATTGAGTGCAACAATGCTTATAGTCTTTCTCATGAGATTTCCCCCATAGCATTCTCACATATGTTTGGAGATTTTTACATATTCCTTGTGAAGCATGCTTGTCTTACTTCTTTGCACCATATACCTAGTGCCATGAATATCGCCATTGTTCCATCATATTATTCATGCACTTTTGCTTCCAATGGTTATGTGCAAGAGAAGAAAACCATCATGATGGATGATGTGTTTATCTACCATGCGCATACATTCTTTCTTTTGTTGTGTGCATGTGTAGGATACTTGGACTTTGTGTCAACTTCCACTTCACGTGAGTTGACCATTCGAGCTCTTGAGAGCGAGCCTCTTACGTTCTACCACGACTCGCTTCTACACCACATTTCCTACCACTTCGGCATTCTGGAGAATGCACAAAGTCATGCCTTCAAGGTGACATCTTTCTTGAGCTTGGATATTGTGGATCATACTTCATGTGTTGCTTGCCCCATTTGCACGCATGTTCGAGATATTGCTTTCACCCATGATTGCCACATTTCCATGCTTCATGACATATATACCTTGTGTGTTGCATCCAATTCTTGGACTACTTGCTACTATCATATGGTTGGTTGCACCAATATCATTTCTTCACATATGCCATGTCCCATTGCTTATCACATGCTTGACTTGATTGGCTCACACATGATGAACAATTGCTCTTTCTATTGTGTTGAGTGCCACACTATATTCACTACACCCTATGCACATTATGCTTGGATTGTCTTGCACCTGTCCCATGTGTTTAGACACTTCATTTTATTTGGTGTTGTGAATGATTCTTATGCCTACCATAGACATCTGGCATCGCCCCGGAAAATCCGGCGTGAGGCACCCGAAGCCAGAAGGCCACCCCACTCGGGCCGGACATCTGGCGTCTCATGAGAGCCCAGACATCCGGCCCCCAGCCCGGACATCTGGTGCCTGCCTGCGCGCAGAGTCGGGCCAAAGGCCCATGTATCCCTTCCCCACTTACCCCTTCGTGGCTAAGACCATATATACTCCCCCCCCATCCTAGTTAGGGTTAGCAAAGTGATAGCTCATTTGTATGTGAGCTTTGCTCCTACCTATCTCTACTCTTGAGAGAGAGAGACCACTACTCCATTGGAGGCCAAGACCTCCATCTAGGAGAAGATCCCACGGGATATCATCAAGACCCCCTCGTGGGAAGATTCGTCTAGGATATCATCAAGACCTCCTCTTGGAGATGTACCTTACCTTGTATCTTTCCCTTTGTTGTTCATGTACCTTGTGATCTTGTGTGTTTGATTGTCTAGTGGATGTGTGATTAGACTTGTTCTCGAGTGCTTCCCTTGTGATTTCTCTCCGTTCTTCCCCGTGTTCATCGTGTTCTTCGAGGGATCCCACTCCAAACATGAAAGATCGGCCTACACCGGGTTAGCCCCGTATCACATTGGTATCAAAAGGAAGGTTTTATCTGTGGACTGAACTGCAGAATGCCACAATAGAGGTGGAAGGCCTAGCCTATCGAAGACTAGCATCTTCAAGCAGCTCCGAGCATCTTGCAGCATGTAGAAGAGTAAAGAATAGCAATTTAATATTTAACAAACATGTTGTAGAACCAACGCCCAGAGATCCTTCTCCGACTCCCTGCAAAAAAGCAATCTCGGAGCCACATATCTCAAGTATCCATTTGTAGTTGTATAAGATCAGGATATAAGTCTGAACATCAGTTACCGTGGACACGGCTATTAATAGATAATCTTCCCTGCAGGGGTGCACCACGTTGTCCACCACGCTTGATTACTCTGGCCGGACACACTTTGCTGGGTCATGCCCGGCCTCGAAAGATCAACACGTTGCAGCCCTACCTTGGCTCAGCAGAGAGGTCCCCGATGGTCTACCTCCTAAGCACTTCGGGGTCTGGGCCCATCGCCCGTTGCACTCTGGGTCGTTGCATACAGGGCGGGTCCAGGCTCCACCACTACAGGATGGTTCCGGCCCAGCCATGCCGCACTGCTGAACTGGACGTCTGACAAAACTTTGGCTGATACCACGACGCCGAGGCCCATAACTATTCTCGCATGGTGGTTAGTACGTAAAGGCCAATGGCCAACTCATAACAAATACCAAAACCATTAGTGCATTGGGGCTCGCGGAGACGAGCAGAGACTCACGATAATGTGACCCCGTCGCCCCGTCTCGTGGACTTACGGCAAGGGCCCAGACTGCCCAGTCGTGCCACGTGGAAAACTCATAGGTGCTCTCCGGGCCCGCCCGACTTTCACATCAACTCGCGGGTACCCCTCAGGGACGACCCGACTTCAACAATTGTCTCAAGTAAAGTCCGGGTAACCGTGTGTCCAAGCATCAAGGGGAAAATGCGAGGAATCACCCTCAATGGATTCCAGTCGATGTAATCATCAAGGTGAACATAGAGGAACCACCCTCGAGGTTCGCACTTGAGGGGTTGCACGACAGAGTCATATCGGAAGTGGTTAAGGAGGAATCACCCTCGATGACCACGACTGAATAGCTACACTACAGAGATCTCATCAGGAGTGATGTATGAGGTGCCACCCTCGGCACTCGATTGTAACTCTGTAGACTCGAGCAACAAAAAGGGCGTGATGTGATGTTAGGTGTCGGGCTCTGGTCGTCGATCACGTTGATCGAGTCGTCGATGATGAACCAGGGGCAACAAGGACAAGGTGGGCGTCACCGATGGATCACTAGCCAACCTATACTAGCAGTTTAGGATAAGCAAGTAAGGTACAACAGCGGGTACAAAAGCAGGTTATGCATCAAAATAGGAGCAATAAATTACAGTAGCAAAATCTAATGCAAGCATGAGAGAATGGAATGGGTGATATTGGGAAGAAGAGTCGTCGATGTAGTCGATCACAGGGACATTAGCAGCAATCTCGAGGTCTACCGGAGAGAAGAGGGCGAAGAAACAGTAAATACACGAAAACATATGCATAACAAGACAATAAGCGGTGCTAGAGGTGTTCTAGCGCAGTGCTAGGCAATACTGGCGAAGGGGGAAAACATCCGAGAAAGTTTTCCCGGTTCCGGACGTTTGTCAAACAAATGAACCGGAGGGGAAAGGTTCGATGTTTGCTAAGCTAGGGACATGTGGAGGGCAAACGGACCGTGTATTCGGATTCGTCTCGTCATTCTGAGCAACTTTCATGTATAAAACTATTTCATCTGAGATACGGTTTATTTTATAAGATTTTCTAAAAAAATTGCATTTTTTGAAAATCCTGGAATTTATTTAATTCAAAGTAAACAGCAAAATAGTTTTATTACATAGGGCAGATCCAGCCATAGTCAAAGACATGTAGGGCCAGCTAGCGCCCAGTCAGCAGTATAGTCAGCTTTGACTGGGCCAAAGTTGACCGGTCAACAGGGTCAATGGGGCCCATCTGTCAGTGTCACATGTGTTTTAACAAATAGTTTAAATCAGTCTAGTTAGTGGTGGGGTCCTGTTGTCATTGACACATCAAGCTAATTACTAACATTAATTAGCTAATTAAGCTACATTTATTAAGTTAATTAATTAATTGATTACTAACATTTTTCTTTTTACACTTTTTTTAATTTTCGTTCACAGGGGCTAGGCCCCAACTGTCATTGGCACCAGTCGTGGTCGCGTCTATGCTCGTGCACAGGCGCATGACGAGCGCCGGTGGGCACCGAGGTCACGCACGGTCGGTCAGATGAGCGGCAGGGGCAAGGCTGGAGGCGTCGCGGCAATGGGGGTGGTGGTGGCCGCGAGCGGCGACCAGCGATGCGGGTGGGCGCGGTGGCGCGGGCAGCTGGGGGTTGCGCAAGCGAGGCCGGTGTAGCCAGGGCGAAGGCGTGTGGCTTGCAGGGCGCACACGGGCGGTGGCGGGTGCGAATAAGGCGCTGCCTGCGCGTGGTGCACCGCGACCGCGGGAACCAGGAGAGGGGAACGGGGGAAGGGAAAAGGTGAGCTCACCCCCGCCGGAGGTGTTCGCTGGCGAGGCGCGGGGAAGCCGGCGGGGAGGGGATGATGCAGCGATCCGGCGGCGTCGTGGTTCCGGCGAGGGTGTTTCGAGTGGTGGCGGCGTTGAGGTCGAGCCCCAGTTCCAGATCAGGGGCGGAGGGGCTGGGGCGGCGCGTAGATGGATGTCGGGGATGGCTCGGGGGC
>NC_041387.1:197101642-197131294 GCF_002162155.2 Triticum dicoccoides | reverse complement strand
TGGGCGTCGGGGGCACGGGGCCGGGCCCCAGAGCGCGGGCAGGCGCCCAGATCGAGCGGGAGGAGGGGGGTGTGCGAGAGGGAGTGGGGGATTGAGGGGAGTGGGTGGTAGCAGTTTAGGGTTCCGGTCATGGGGGATAAGGGGTGGAGAGGTGGGCTGGCCTGAGGCCCAGTTGGGCCACGGCCCTGGGGGTTGCCCCTTTCATTATTTCTTAAAATCATGTTTTCCACTTTTATTTATTAACAAAGATAGAAAATGATTATTTAGGGTAACCAAAAGAGCTAAGAAAAATGTGGGACTTAGCCTATTAAATAGTTTGCATTTTTAGGCAGTGCGACAAAAATTGGAGGCCAGAGGAATACATTTGCATTTTCACAAATAAAATAGCACTTTAAAATGCAGAAATTGCATTGTATTAATCGCTACAGTCCATCTTAGCTCTTAGGTGGTGTAGTTTTCATTAACAATTAAATGTTATGGAATTTTGGCTAAATGATGAACTATTTTGCAGCAACTTATGTGCAACTCCATATCTCACTTGAAAATTGAATTTTATTCCAAAGCAGAATTTCAAATGATATTTGAATCAAAGGTGATCAAGCACTGTTTAGCAATATGATTAGTTTAGTATAGAGGGTTACTGTAGCATGACACTGGGGGTGTTACAACCACCATGAGGAGGAGGGAGTAGTCCACCCTCGGGGCTGAGGGTTTGTACCAGTAGCTATGTGTTTAATCTCTCTCTCCCTCTCTCTCTCTCTCTCTCTCTCTTGTTCTTGAGTTGGCATGTTCTTGATGTATCGCGAGCTTTGTTAATATAGTTGGATCATATGATGTTTCTCCCTCTCTATCTTGTTGTGATGAATTGAGTTTTCGCTTTGAGATTTTGTTTTATCAGATTGAATACTTTTATGGATTTGAGAGCACTTGATGTATGTCTTGCTATGAATACCCGTGGTGACAATGGGGTATCATACTGATTCACTCGATATATGTTTTGGCACTCAACTCGCGGATTCCCAGGTGACATTAGGGTAATCTATGCAGAGGGGTTGATGCATGTTTTCGGCCTTGTTTCTCCGGTAGAAATCTTAGGACACTCTTGGAGATTCTTTGTGTTGGATTGAGTATTATGAATCTGAAATTGTTTGATGCATATCACATAATCTACTCATGGATACTCGCGGTGACATTGGAGTATCTAGGTGACATTTGAGTTGGTTGATGTGCATCATATGGTGTTATTTCAGTATGAACTCTTGGATTGATCGATTGGAAAGGTATAACTTGGTGTTATTTTAGTATGAACTCTTAGATATATCGATCAAAAAGGATAACTTTGAGGTGGTTTCGTACCCTACAAACAATTTTTTCTTATGTTCTCCTCTAGATAGGAACTTTGGAGTGATTCTTCATCACACGTTGAGGGATGGTTATATGGTCCAGTTATATTAGCATTGTTGAGAGATTGCACTAGTGAACGTATGAACCCTAGGCCTCATTTTCAAGCATTGCAATACTGTTTGTGCTCACATTTGTTACTTGCTACCTTGACGTGTTTATTGTTACTATTACAAAAATCAATATCTACTATCATTATTATACTTGTATCACCATCTCTTCGCCGAACTAGTGCACCTATACAATTTACCATTGTATTTGGTGTGTTGGGGACACAAGAGACTTTTTTTATTTGGTTGCAGGGTTGTTTGAGAGTGACCATCTCCATCCTACGCCTCCCACAGATTGATAAACCATAGGTCATCCTCTTGAGGGAAATTTTCTACTGTCCTACAAAACACGATGCTTGGAGGCCCAACACGAGTCTACAAGAATAAGTTGTGTAGTAGACATCAAGCTCTTTTCTAGCATCGTTGCTGGGGAGGCGAGTGCTTGAAGGTATATCTTTATATCTTGCAATTGAATCTTTTATTTTCTTGTTTTATCACTTTTTGGTTTATGTAAAAAACTAAAAATTGGAATTGAGGTTGTCTCATATTATTCATTTTTATCATGTCTTTCTTGAAATGATGGATCAAAAAATTGTGTTCAATTGATAGAAGATGAATTCAATAAAAAAATTGGAATAAAATCCTTGAATGATGAGCATGATTGCAATGTTGTTAGTGTGAATTATTTGAATATCCATGATGCTAAAGATATGCAAATCCATAAGCTTGGGGATGCTATGTTTGATGAAGATGATAATTTTAGTCCCCCAAGTTTTCATGAGAAAATTTACTATGATGAAAGCATGCCTCCTATTTATGATGATATATTGATGAAAGTGGGTTTGGAAGAGTGTCAACTGTAGGTAATAATGATCCCACTATTTTGGAGGGTGTTGAATCTTATTGTAGTAATTATGAAATTGGATTTGGAGAGGTCATGACTTTATTTAATGATGAATTCCACTATCTTGTAAGAGGTTTAAATTGATTTTGAAAATGAATTTGCTATCTATGATGATTATGGTGATGACATGTAGGCTATAAAGATTAATGATAACCATGAAACTTTTCATCATTCTTTTAATTTTCAATTGGATTATACCAATCAAGTGTCTCAAGATAGTTATATTGTTGAGTTTGCACCTACCATTATGAATGAGAAGAAATTTGCTTATGTGGAGAGTAATAAAAATTCTATGCTTGTGGATCATGAAAAGAATGCTTTATGTGATAGATATATTGTTGGATTCATTCGTGATGCTATTGAAAATTCTTATGAGAGAGGAACATACGCTTGTAGGCATTGCAATAATATTAAGTTTCCTCTCTATGTGTTGAAAATCTTGAAGTTATGCTTGTTTTACCTTGCTATGCTAGTTGATTCTTGTTCCCATAATTCGTTTGCTCACAAAATCCCAATTCATAGGAAGTGGATTAGGCTTAAATGTGCTTGCCATGTGTTTCATGATGCTCCCATTATGTGAGCATCGTTGAAATCATCATGCCTAGCTACGAAGTCATTAAAGAAAAGCTCTTGTTGGGAGACAACCCAACATTTATGCCTACTATTTCTATGTTTTCACATGATTAAGATACTGTAGTAATCATGTTTTATAGCTTTTGTTTCCATAAAGTGCCAAGTAAAGCCTTCAGGATAGTGTGGATGATAGTTGATTTGATTCTGTGCAAAAACAGAAACTTTCGTGCCCAGTTCTGGAATTTTGTAAATGGACATAAACATGCTTTTTCTCTGATTTTTTCACATATTATTGTTATACAAATTTCCTACGTTTTTCTAATTTTTTGGAATTTTTGGAGTAATAGAAGTATGGTCATTGTTCAGATAATTACAGACTGTTCTATTTTTGATAGACTCTGTTTTCAGTGCGTAGTTTGCTTGTTTTATAGTTTCTATGGCTTATATTGGTTAATACAAATTGTGGAAATTGTAGGGTAAAGTAGGCATTTTCTGATAACAATTATGAATCTTGTTTTGACAGTACCAAAGTGAATGATTTGTCTTTATCATACTAACCTATCTCACGAAGTTCTGTTAAGTTTTGTGTGATTGAAGTTTTCAAGTTTTGGGTGAGATATCAATATGAGGAGAATAAGGCGTGACAAGACCCTAAGCTTGGGTATGCCCAAGGCAACCCAAGGTGATATTCAAAGAAGATCCAAGCAACTAAGCTTGGGGATGCCTCGAAAGGCATCCCCTCTTTCGTCTTCAACATTATCGGTAACCTCAGTTGGAGTTACATTTTTATTCGACACATGATATGTATTTTGCTTTGAGCGTCATTTTATTTAATTAGGATTTGCTTGATTTTATTAGAATACTGTTTGGCATCTTTTATTTCAATAAAAATGTCAAGTATAGCCTTTACCTTGCTTATTTTGCAAGTCTATATTTTGTTGTTTGAAACATAAAGTTTGTTGTTATGTTTTGAATATTTGTGAATAGTTAGAACAAGATAAAATCTTGACATTGTTACACGGTGAGATATAATAAATTGTCTACAGAGTGGTAATTTTTCAGAATTTTTCAGGCTAGGGAAGTATGAGTATAATTGCACTCTTTACAGACTGTCCTGTTTACACAGATAGCTGTTAGGTTTGCATCGTTTGCATATGTTTGCTTGTTTAATGATTCTTATTGAGATATGAGTATTAAATATGCAGAGGCATTTTGTACGCAATGTTAAATATTTTTTTAGTGATTTGCTACAATAGAGAATGATAAGGTCATTGCATTGATTTATACTAACTTATCTCACGAGTTCTTGTTATGTTTTGTGTGGATGAAGTTTTTAAGATTTAGGGAAATCGTGATATAAAAGAGAATAAGGAGACACAAAAGATCAAGCTTGGGTATGCCCAAGGCATCCCAAGATAACATTTGAAGAAGTCTCAAGCATCTAAGCTTGGGGATGGCCCGGTAGGCACCTCACCTTTCTTCATCAACAATTATCAGTTAGTATTGGTTGAAGCTAAGTTTTTGCTTCTTCGCATAAGATGTGCCATTCTTGGAATACCATTTTATTTTGTTTTTCTTACTTTTTTAATATACTACTTAGATATGAAAGTTTTTAAATGAGAGAGAGAGTCCTCAAATATTTACCCATTTACTTAACTACTGACTTGATCTTCACTTATATCTTTTTCGAGTAGTTTGTCGAGCACTCTCATGCTTCACTTATTATTTTGAGAGTTTATAATAGTGATGAAAATTTGCAATGAATATCCAAGAAGGATATAACAAAAACATTCATATAGATCATTGGATACGATAGGTTTGACTCCTGGCAGTAGTTTTGCGACAAGGAGATAATAATATGTGAGTCATGTTGGTGAGTAATTATGCTTTAGTAGGAATATTGGTGTTATGGTTTGTGATTCCCTATGCAAGCACGTAAATTCAATAGTTATGCAATGAAGTTATATCGTACTTGTGGTGCATTATTCAGTGGTTAGTTATGTTTAATGCTCGTTTATGATCGTTTTGTTTCTTGGTTGGTCACTTCTCATTCTATTTGCTAGCCTTCATTTGTACTAAGCGGGAATACTGCTTGTGCATCGAGACTCCTTAAACCAAGTTGTGCCAAATGAGTCCACCATACCTACCTATATGTGATATTTCGATTCCGTTCCAAGTTTGTATGTGCCAACTCTAATTTTCAAAATGAATTTCCTTTTTGTGTGCCCGTACCGCTCATGAAGCGGCAAGGGGTGGGCAATATTTTCCATGCTAGATGTATTATTCTCAAGATGAGTGTTTATTCACTTGTCATTGCACAAGAGAGTGGCAGGTAATAGGGATACCTAGTCCTGAAATGAAAATAAATTTTATTAATGTTGTCAATAATAAATTCCTTGAGAAGTGTTGGTATGGAAGGCACCCATGGATACGGCTAGCTATGGATTGTGAAAGAATGGTGGAAAAGGAATAAACATTATTTTATGTTTGGGAACCGCCTATGATGTATCTAGCATGGAATAAAGTATTGGGAATTCTCAGTCAGTTTTCGTTGACAGGAAAAGCATGCCTCTCAAAACAATCTCAATTTAAGCTTTGAGATCTGGCACCTCTACAAATCATGCTTTCCTCTACGAAGGGCCTATCTATTTACTTTATGCAATTTTTATTTTTATTGAGTCTCCATATTCTCTTATAAAGCACCAACTAGGGAACACTATTATCATACTTGTGTGTTAGGCATAGCCAATATTTGTGTGTGTTTAATGAATGGATCAATGATTGAGCATAATGGGCTATGGATAGCTTTCTTTAGTGTTGATATTTTGAAAGACATGGTTGTTTGTTGATATGCTTGAGTATTTATATTTTTATGTCAAATTATAGACTATTGATTTGAATCATTCAAGTTCAAATGTCCATGGTACAAAAGAAAGAGTATATGATGAATATGATAGGTAGCATTCAACAACAAAAATTCTATTTTCAATTGCTACTTTATCATGATGAGTTTTATGAGAAAGAGTTGCTATTATGATGCTAGGAAAAGTGATTGAAATTATTATTGATCAAACTTATGCACTATGCTAGCATTCACACTTCATAAAATATTTCTTTTATCATTTACCTCCTCGACGACGAGCAGGAATTAAGCTTGGGGATGTTGATACGTCTCCAACGTATCTATAATTTATGAAGTATTCATGCCATGTTTACAACAATTATATATGGTTTTGGTGTGTTTTATATGGAACTAACCCAGACATGCGTTGTTTTCAGCATAACTACCATGGTGTTGTTTTCCGTGCAAAAATAAAAGTTCTGCAAATGCAATGAAACATTTTGATGATTTTTTTTGTAACAAAAGAGGCACTAGAATCTTCATGGGAGGACCAAAAGGTGAAGGAGGTGGCCACTACCCACCAGGGTGCGTCAGAGGCCTTGGTCGTGGGCTGGTGGGTAGTGTGCACCTCGTGGGCCATCTGGATGTGAGACCAATGCCAAAAAAATTATAAATACATGAACCCCCAGAAATAACCCTAGATGAGAAGTTCCGCCACCGCAAGCCTCTATAGCCAAGAAAAACTAATCTAGACCTTGTTCTGGCACCCAGCCGGAGGGGGAAATCATCACCGGTGGCCATCTTCATCATCCCGACGGCCACCATGATGAGGAGGGAGTAGTCCACCCTCGGGACTGAGGGTTTGTTACCAGTGGCTATGTGTTTAATCTCGCTCTCTCGTGTTCTTGAGTTGGCACAATCTTGATGTATCGCGAGCGGAGTTGGCACAATCTTGATGTATCACGAGCTTTGTTAGTATATTTGTATCATATGGTGTTTCTCTCTATCTATCTTGTTGTGATGAATTAAGTTTTCCCTTTGAGATTTCATTTTATCGGATAGAATATTTTTATGGATTTGAGAGCACTTGATGTATGTCTTGCTATGATTACCCGTGGTGACAATGGGGTATCATATTGATTCACTTGATATATGTTTTGGCACTCAACTCGTGGATTCCCGAGGTGATATTGGGGTAATCTATGCATAGGGGTTGATGCATGTTTTCGTCCTTATTTCTCCGGTAGCCCAGATCGGGGATCGACTTCGAGGCCGAACCTGTGATGGCCAAAGGGTTCCCGGTCTGATCGGGCGTCTAGCCAGAAAGGATGAGCTCACCACGTGAATCTGCAGTGTACTCCAAGCTCCCGAACATGATGACTTGGTCCGGGGCAAAATTATCGATGCGGGCAAGATGGCCTGCCCGAGTTGGCATGTAGGACAATGCTGCTGAACACGACGAGTTGGCCTGGGACGAAGATGTCACGAGAACTAGTGTTGCAGTTGATCTGCAGATGATCCATCATTCTTTTTTCAATCACACAATGGAACTCTCAACGAAAGCACCAAATGTCAGTACTAAAACCGGCAGACCTCGGGGTAGGGGGTCCCGAGCTGTGGATCTTGGATCTATGGGTATCATGAGACTTAGGGGGCAGTACATACCCAAGTTCAGGCCCTCTTAAAGAGGTAATAACCTATGCCTTGATTTTATTGTGTTGATGATGATGTATCGAGTACAAGCTTGATCTACCTCGAGATCATCAGTTGTGTTATTACACTAAGTTAGATGATTGCAATTGTGACCGTCCTCTCTATGGAATAAACCTCAAAATTTATATAGACACTAGGGGTACCTAGTGTTACACATGGCCGGTTACCAATATAGGAATACACATGCCATCGGGCCGATTCAAGTCTTGGGGTGCACGTCAAGTCTTCGACGAAGTCCATCTTGGTCATGCCGAAGTGTGAGGCTTCCAGATTCCTTCCTTAGGAAAATGATGGGCCTATAGGCTCGGCCCATGGACTGCGGGCCAACTAGGTTGGTACCCCCTAGTCCAGGACACTATCACAGAGCACCTCTGAAGTTCAAGCAACGACCAAACATTGTAATTCATGGTAGAAGAGATCCAGTCATGGTCACATCCAACATTAAAAATACTCAATGCATATGAATGAAAATAGTACTCTCCAAATGCTGCTTGAATGAGAAGGTGATGGCTCAACAATAAAAGTAAATAACATAAAAGTAAATAGAAAGGTCCTTCGCAGAGTGAAGCAGAGATTTGCAGAGGTATAGAGCTCGAAGCTGAAAACAGAGATGAATACATTTTGAGGGGTGTGCTTTTCCTGTCAACATCACGACAAAGGATTTTCAATATCTTCCATGCTAACCACATTATCGGTGGTTCCCAAGTGGAAAGATAAGGTCTACTGCCCCCTCAACCATACAAACACAAGCCATGGCTAGGCGAATCCTCGGGTGCCCTCCATACAATCAACTTTCCGCGGGAGTTTGTTTAATTATATTTTTCTTTATTTTGATTACAGGACTGGGCATCCCAATTACCAGCCTCTCTCGTGCAATGATGAGTGAATAAATACCCACACGAGAATAGCCCGCTTAGCATGGAAGATGCTGACCGCTACTCGTCGCTCCATGAGTGGTACAGGCACACAAAACAGATGCTTATTCGAATGACTGGAGGTGGCACATGCAAATTTACTTGGAACGGCAGAGTAATACCGCATATAGGTAGATATGGTGGACTTGTCAAGAACAACTTTGGTTTTACGTATTTTGAATGAACAAGCAGTATTCCCGCTTAGTACAATTGAAGGATGGCAAATAGATTGAGAAACCACCAACTAGAGAGCGATAACAGTCATAATCATGCATTGAGAATAATTAACATTGAACACGAGAATGAGTAGGATATAAACACCATGAAAATAAATATGTGGAGGCTTCATTGGTTTTGAATCAACTACATGTGTGAACTTGTGCCAACAGAAGCCACTCAGATCATTCAGAGGAGGATACCATATTAACATACTACATCACAACCATTTTAATGCATGCTAACACTCAAGATAAATCATTATCCACTCCTAGCTATTTAAGCATGGCATGAGTAACTACAAAATAACTTTCATCACAAATATGCTTACTCATAATATGTTGAATCAACAATGAGCGAGTTAAACCTATTTACAAATACCAAGAAAAGAAGAGTTCATACTAGCTTTCTGAGGGAGTCCTGGATTAGGGGGTGTCCGGATGGCCGGACTATGACCTTCGGCCGGACTCCCGGACTATGAAGATACAAGATTGAAGACTCTGTCCCGTGGCCGGATGGGACTTTCCTTGGCGTGGAAGGCAAGCTTGGCGATACGTTATGAAGATCTCCTCCCATTGTAACCGACTCTGTGTAACCCTAGCCATCTCCGGTGTCTATATAAACCGGAGAGTTTTAGTCCGTAGGACAAACAACAATCATACCATAGGCTAGCTTCTAGGGTTTAGCCTCTCCGATCTCGTGGTAGATCCACTCTTGTACTACCCATATCATCAATATTAATCAAGCAGGAGTAGGGTTTTACCTCCATCGAGAGGGCCCGAACCTGGGTAAAAACATCGTGTCCCTTGCCTCCTGTTACCATCCGCCTAGACGCACGGTTCGGGACCCCCTACCCGAGATCCGCCGGTTTTGACACCGACATTGGTGCTTTCATTGAGAGTTCCTCTGTGTCGTCGCCTTTAGGCCCGATGGCTTCTTCGATCGTCAATCACGACGCGGTCCAGGGTGAGGCCGTTCTCCCCGGATAGATGTTCGTATTCGGCGGCTTCGTACTGCGGGCCAACTCGTTTGGCCATCTGGAGTAGATCGAAAGCTACGCCCCTGGCCATCAGGTCAGGTTCGAAAGCTTAAATTACATGGCCGACATCCGCGGGGACATGATCTTCGACGGATTTGAGCAATGTCCGAGCACGCCGCACTGTCACGATGGGCATGATTTAGCTCTGCCGCTGGACAACGCCTAGAGCGTCGCTCAGGTGCCCGCTACGACCATTAGCTCGGAGCCTGTTGTGCTAGTCGGGGATGGACGGTTGGACGCCACCCCGGGAGCCGCAATCTCTACGGCAATAGAGACGAATACCAGCCTAGTCCTTTACAGGGCCCGTGACTCCAAGGTGCCGGACTCCTCGCCGGACTCCGTATATTCCGCACCTCTTCTGATCGAACCCGATTGGGCTCCGATCATGGAGTTCATCGTCGCGGACGTCTCTCAGCACTCGCCCTTTGGCGACATCCTTAATTCACTAAAGTCTCTCTCTTTGTCAGGAGAGCCCTGGCCGGATTACGGTCAGGATGGTTGGGATGCGGTCGACGAAGAAATTAGAAACCCACCCACCACCCACTTGGTAGCCACTGTCGACGATCAAACCGACATGCTCGACTTCGACTCCTAAGACATCGACGGTATGGACGCCAATAAAGGAGACGAACAAGAACCAACACCTATAGGGCATTGTAAAGCCGCCTCATCATACGATGTATACATGGTGGACACACCTAACAGAAATGACAACGAGGATCAAAAGGGCGCAACCAGGGATCGCTCCCTGGAAAAACAATCAAAGCGGCAGCGTAAGCGCAAGGCCAAGCCCCACCTCGACAAAGTCCCGCCCATAGAGCAGGGTGAATCAACGGAAGACGAACATGCCATCGAGCAACCGTCCAAACAGGGCGGACAATCCGAACAACCCATCCCCGGGAAAGATAATAGTCCGGACGACCTCACACCGGACAAATTGCTGGAACATCAGAACCTCCACCAAACGCTCGTTGCCACTGCACGTAGCCTGAAAAAGCAGAAGCGGAGGCTCAAAACAGCGGAAGATGCACTCAGGATCAGATGGCGCAAAGTACTCAATACCGCACACAAATACGGCAACAGTCGTCATACAAAGAGCTATCCGAAGCGGAAACTACTTCCAGAATTTGATGAAGAGGACATAAAGCCCCAGCAGTCAAAAAATAAGGAAGCCACAAGGCCGGATAGACGACCCCACGATCGATCTCAAGCAACTAAGGGCGCCGCACTCAATACGGCACGCGACCCATCCAAGAATTCGCATCAAAAAACTGGCCCAACCAGAGCAATCTACATGCCGAGAAAGCAAGCTCCAGTGGGCAATGCAATGCAAAAAATATCCGAACATCGCGGCACACCTGAATACAGGGGCGCCGCGCATCCCCTATGTTTCACCGATGAGGTGCTAGATCATGAATTTCCGGCGGGATTCAAGCCCGTAAACATAGAAGCATACGACGGAACAACAGACCCTGGAGACTGGATCGAGGATTATATCCTCCACATACGCATGGCCAGAGGAGATGACCTCCACACCATAAAATACTTACCCCTTAAGATCAAAGGACCAGCCCGGCATTGGCTTAAAAGCCTTCCCGAAAACACCATGGGAAGTTGGGAAGCGCTCGAGGATGCTTTCCAGGCAAATTTTCAAGAGACCTATGTCCGACCTCCGGATGCAGATGATCTGAGTCATATAACTCAGCAGCCCGGAGAGTCAGCCCGGAAACTCTGGAACAGAATCCTCACTAAAAAGAATCAGATAGTCGACTGTCCGGACTCCGAGGCTCTAGCAGCTTTCAAACAGAGTGTCCGAGATGAATGGCTCGCTAGACACCTCGGCCAAGAAAATCCAAGAACAATGGCCGCATTAACAAGCCTCATGACCCGCTTTTGTGCAGGAGAGGACAGCTGGTTGGCAAGAAGCAGCACCAGCGACCCGAATACATCCGAACCCAGAGATGGGAACGGGAAACCGCGCCGTAACAAAGAACCGCGTCGGATAAAGGACAATAGCCCGATGAGCATGGCAGTAAATACCGGATTCAAAAGCTCTCGGCAAAATCAGAAAAAGGCGCCCCCAAAAGATGACAGGGATGAGCTATCCAACCTCAACAAAATCTTGGACAAAATATGTCAAATCCACAGCACTCCTGGGAGACCTGCAAACCATACCCACAGAGATTGTTGGGTCTTCAAGCAGTCCGGCAAACTCAACGCCGAACACAAGGGGCTCGACACACCAAGCGAGGATGACGATACACCCCACAAGCAGAACACTGGAGAACAAAAGAAGTTCCCACAGGAAGTCAAGACAGTAAATTCACTTCAGATGACAAAAGGGAAAAACAGAACGGCACTTACGAAGACACGTGCCGTACGGCCAGTCCCAGAGGAGCACCGCCACTGGTTGTTACAACCAATCACCTTCGATCATCAGGATTACTCCAAAGGAGCCCGGAACGTAGGCTGGACTGCCTTGGTCGTGAATCCGATTATTAACGGACTCCAATTTACAGAAGTCCTTATGGACGGTGGCAGTGACTTGAACCTGTTATATCAGGACACAATCCGCAAACTCGGGGTAAACCCAGCTATAATCCGCCATGGCAACACTTCCTTTCAAGGAGTCACGCCAGGTCCAGATACCCAAAGTATGGGTTCCCTTCCATTAGAAGTCACGTTCGGCTTACCCGACAACTTCCGAAGCGAAAAGCTAACATTCCACATCGCCCCATTCGTAAGTCGCTATCAAGCGCTAGTGGGACGTGAAGCTTTCGCCCGCTTTAACGCAATACCGCATTGCGCATCCCTTACACTTAAAATGCCCGGCCAAGGGGCATCATTTCATTACAGGGGAATATAAATTGACCCCCAAAGTACGGGCAAAGGTACGGCCGCCTAGACAACCGCCCACTAATCCAGCCCTACTATCCCGGACCCGGCTCGACGAGTCCGGTGTAAACATGCTTAATAGCCGCATAACCCCGTACAAGGGGCTCCGCGTGTTCACGCCCGGAGACAATACGGCTCAATTCTTGCTCCAACTATATTTTGTTTATTTTAATATAAATTTCTCGCACGCTTATTGTTTACTAAGTTCCTCTCTTTCACAGACGAACATTGTGCTACGCCCATCCAGGATATGGCACAACGGAGACACAGGCGCAGACGTGTAGCAGGGACCCATTTCAAGGATTCTTTTCAGATTAAGACCCTGCGTAAACCTTTTTTACTGTCTCTTGTTGACAACATCCCCCGGTTTTCTCTATAACCCAGGAGGAGGCTGGCGTCTTGGCATGTGGCCACGCCAAAAAATTTGCGCGTACCTGGACACCAGGGGCTTTGTTACCAAGGGCTCTATTTCGGACCATCCTCATAAAGAGCGAATACCTTAGGGAGTGTTCGCCGTCGCGAGTTTGGCCCTATATGCATCAGCTCCGAATCATGTCTTTGGTTAAATGTTGGGTTTGCCCAGCTCCTGTGTTTTGTTGCCTTACGTTCCGTCATATCAGCTAACACGGCACCAGGAGAACTACTGCGATTGTGCCCAGGTTCGGCCAGGCGAGCACCTCAGTAGAGAAAGCCAAAAACTGACTGTCATGATATAGCGAGAGACTGGTCAACCACTTGATGACTTTCGGAATCTTTAGGATTCCTCCACATTAGCGAAGGGCCGCTTCCCGGTCAGGCACACCCGCGCCCCGAATTTGGGTGAGTGCGGTGCCCCTAGGGGCTATTCAGTAGCCCCACTGTCAAACTCCTATGGCTAAGTGAAAGTGATAAAGCATTATAGTCTGGTTGCCTAGTTCGCCGCGCCACCACCTCCTTTATAGGACCAAGACATTGGATTAAGTGTGAAAAGGCACCTTTTTTCGAACACCCCCGCATTCTATGCGTGGGGGCTGAAGCCAATGACTGTCATCTTTCAGGTTATATACAAATATATACATTAAACGGCCGCACAGGAGGCATCATAATTCTTGCAAGCACAAGTATAAAAAGCTTTTTCCATCAAAATATTCGTTTTACAAATAGTATCAGCTATTCGAACACAACATCCTTCGAACACTACGACTCTATTAAACGAGCGCCATGGAGAACTTCCTGAAAATAGTGCTTGGCAGGTACTCGGCTTTCGTCCGAATCCCGGGATGCAACAACACTGGCCTTCATATCCGCCCAGTATGTTTTGACACGGGCAAGAGCCATTTGTGCGCCCTCTATGCATGCCGACCTCTTCATTGCATCAGCATGCGGCACCGAACCAAGGAACTGCTGCACCAAGCCAAAATAACTCTTCGGCTCCGGCTTCTCTGGCCACAGAGGACTCGCAACATACCTCATGGCGAGTCCGGATAACCTGTTCAGCTCCGCCCAGGCGGTCAAACGGTCGGATACCGACAGTGGACGTTCTGGATTGTGGAACTGCGACCAGAAAAGCTCTTCCAATCCATGGTCACCTCGGCCGCGGAAGTGTTTGGTCGCGTCCGCCGCACTAGCTGCCAAATCCAGATAAGTGTTTTCCGCACTCCACTGCCGATCTAATGGAGCATACTTGGGGTCTCCGAACTTCATCCACAGCATATAGGGCTTTCCAGACGTGATATCTCCGGCCTGACGCGGCTCCTCCTTCATAGCTCTCATTGCAGAGCGAGTATCCTTGGCTTCGGCAGTGATCTTTTCAAGGTCCTTCTGAGACGCCCTATCTTCTTGTTCAAGAAATTTACAGCGGTCGGTAGCATCCTTCAATTTTATGGCCATTTCAGCTACCACCTTTTTGCTGTGGCAGTGAGCAGCCTGTTCGGCTTTTAGCTCTTCAGGCGCTTTAACGGCAGCCGCATCGCTTCTCCTTACTTGCTTCTTGGCTCGGGCAAGTTCCGCCCGAAGGTTCTCCACGGCAGCAGCACCATCTACATTAAGCACATATATATAAGGCCCGAGCATCGAGCTCCTATTACCAGGTGTCTTTGGAACATACCTTGTGCCTCGTCCAGCCGCTTATTTACAAGCGCGATGTCGGCATCTGCTACATCAAGTTGCCGCTTTAGCTCGGCAGATTCATCAGTCCGGCTAGCCACCGAACGCCTCGCCACCTTCATGGAAAAGGCGACATATTATACCTGGGGTTATGATCCTCTGTGCGCCGTCACTCTTGACGACACATAGAGTCTCAGGGGCAACTATTTATACAGGGAGCATTTAATATGCGGCTCTACCAAAAGGTACAACTTTTTGCGTACCTCAAAGCCTGTTAGCAAACTCTTGGCAGCCTCGTACAATCCGCTTTCGCGGATGAAACCCTTCCAATCACCATATTCATCAACATACGGTGTTCTTCTGACATGGATGCCCTACCAAGCAGATCCTTCAGCCCCTCCGACTGCGCACTGGAGGGTGCCGGACTAGCCTGACCACCTTTTTCAGGGTCCGGACTTGGGAAAACCCTCTGAGACGACACCTCGGGGTCGCCTGCCTCGTCAGACGGTGCAACAAGAGGAGGCGTTTCGCTCTCTATCATCTCCGGACGAAGATCCCCTGAAGATGAGCTCTGTTGAGAAGGGTTGAGATCTGAACTGCAAGGTAATGTTTCGGTCACTTTCCTCACAAATAAGACAGGAGTGTCATTTATTATGGAACCCCTCCCTTCACTTACGTCTTGGGAGAGAGCGGGTCCCCTTTAGGGGGCGATTCGGCCGAGGCGTTCTCCGGTGTCGAACCCTCTGGTGAAGATTTCTTCCCCCGTTTTGAGGCCATCACCTCCGGGTCTTTAGAGGAAGTCCTTTTCTTTCCCTGGTCGGGGGAATTTTCGATTCTTCCCTTCCTAACAGCCTCCTTCGCGGAGGCAGTAGCTCCTTGGTTCCCCCATTCGCCTTCCGCCAAAAGCGTGACCTCTAGCATCCTGGTTAGCATGGGATTCGGTGCGGTCTCAGGCAGGGGGGCTGGACACCTGATAAGCTTTGCCTTCACTATCCACTCCTGTTCAAAGGACAACTCTATTAAGGGTAATTTTGTGATGAAAATACGGATGGTGTGTTAAAATACGGGGCTACTTACCTTAGCATCCGGGCGATTGCAGCTCAGACCTGCGTCCTCGAACAAATCCGGACACCTTGCTTGTGATCCGAAGAACAATTTGTACATCTCCACGGGTGTCGCACCCATGAAATGTTGGAGGACTCGCGGTACCTCCGGATTAAATTCCCACAGGTGGAGAGGTCGACGTTTTCAGGCAGTGTGCGGCGAATCAGCATGACTTGCGCCACTACGGTCAAATTGATATCTCTTTCTAGAAGATCGCGTATGCGGTCCTGCAGCAAGGGCACGTCTTTGGGTGGCCCCCAGATAAGTCCTTCATTAACCCATGACGCTAGCCGTGGTGGGGGACCCGAGCGAAAAGTAGGTGGCGCCACCCATGTGGTGCCCCTGGGGGCTGTCATGTAAAACCAGTCCTGTTGCCATAAGTCAAACTCCTCTTGAAAAGAGCCTTCAGGCCATGGAGCATCGTCCATCTTGCTTATTATAGCTCCTCCGCACTCAGTGTGCTGCCCCTCGATCATCTTCGGTTCCACCTTGAAGGTTTTTAGCCACAATCTGAAGTGAGGAGTGATATGGAGGAAAGCCTCACACGCGACAATGAATGATGAGATTTGGAGGATAGACTCTGGAGCTAAGTCGTGGAACTCCAACCCGTAATAAAACATAAGCCCCCTCACGAATGGATCAATCGGGAAGCCTAGCCCCCGAAGGAAGTGATATGCGAACACCACGCTCTCACCGGGCTGGGGAGCGGGAATGGTCTGCCCTTGAGCAGGCAGCCTATGCGAGATTTCGCCGGTTAGATACCTGGCATCTCTTAGCTTTCGCACATCTTATTCCGTAATGGAGGAAGGCATCCACCGGCCTTCAAGGTCAGAGCCGGAAATCATCGAGGGTCGGAAGCGCCTAAAACTAGAGCTTTGGGTGTTGGAACTCAAAGCAAGGGGCGGATTCGATTGGATTGAGAAGAAGGGAGCCGAGCCTTGGTCCCTTTATAAAGGAGTTGAATACCAAGAGCCCTCCCCGTAACCGTTTCAGACTCGCTTTCAATTAGGGAGTCATACCAAAGGCACGGTTGGGTTACCCATGCCCGTATTGATGAGAATCCCGGAATAAGGGGACACGATCTCTGCTTTGACAAGATGTGCCAAGGAAACCGCCTCGCTAAACGCGCTGAGGTGGAACAGTAAAACGATTCGAATAAAGGCCTGGCCGTGACGTCATGCTACGGAATACGTCAGCAGATTAGATTTGTGCAGATATTACTCTTTCTATGGTGGCATGTGGAACTTATCTTTCAGAGCCGGACACTATCCTTGTGTTCAACATCATCTATGGAGTATTCAGAGAAGGAACCCGTCTTGCAATGCCGAAGACAATTTGCGCGCCAGACTCGTTGTCATTGAAGCCTAGTTTAGGGGCTATTGAGGGAGTCCTGGATTAGGGGGTGTCCGGATGGCCGGACTATGACCTTCGGCCGGACTCCCGGACTATGAGGATACAAGATTGAAGACTCCGTCCCGTGTCCGGATGGGACTTTCCTTGGCGTGGAAGGCAAGCTTGGCGATACGATATGAAGATTTCCTCCCATTATAACCGACTCTGTGTAACCCTAGCCCTATCCGGTGTCTATATAAACCGGAGAGTTTTAGTCCGTAGGACGAACAACAATCATACCATAGGCTAGCTTCTAGGGTTTAGCCTCTCTGATCTCGTGGTAGATCCACTCTTGTACTACCCATATCATCAATATTAATCAAGCAGGAGTAGGGTTTTACCTCCATCGAGAGGGCCCGAACCTGGGTAAAAACATCGTGTCCCTTGCCTCCTGTTACCATCCGCCTAGAAGCACAGTTCGGGACCCCCTACCCAGGATCCGCTGGTTTTGACACCGACACTTTCCTTCACCATAATCACTTCATCAAATCATCATCATTATTTCCTTTCACTTTCATGACTGAATGATGTACAATAATAATAGTGCAAGTGTGCCATGGGCTAAGCCGGAATCTGCAAACATTTTATTCAAAGGAGAAGACAAGGAAATATTGGTTCTTCGTTAGATTAAAAATAAAGCATATGAGAGCCACTCATCAATTTCATCGTCATCTTCTCCTTATGACAATTCAAAGAAAATAAAGGAATTTAGAGAAACACACTGGAATATTTTTAGAGTTTTCAATTTTTCCGAATAAAGCAAACTAATGAAGGAAAAATGAAAATGAAAAAAACTATTTTCATGGGAGAGCTCCCAACAATCAAAAGAATAAATGATAAATATTTTTGGGCTTTCTTTTACTACTACAAACTAACTCGACAAGAAAGAAAAAATGAAAAGAAGCAAGAAATATTTTTGGGTTTTTGAAGTTTTTCAAACACATAAGGAAAGCAGAAATAAAACTAACATGGATACACAATGTAAAAGGATGAACACCAGAAAGTGCTAGTTATCGACTAGAGGGGAGGTGAATAGCCGATTTTTATGAAAGTCTTCAAAACACGAGGCCTTTGAAGACAAACAGGTAACACTGAACCTATATGAATGCAGCGGAATGAAAACTACACTAGGCAATCAATAGTCAAACAAGCAGTTTAGAGAAAGCATGAAGACTATCAGCATCTAGGTAGACAGGATCCGAACCGAAGATAGTATGAAGCCAAACGGATATAAGTCTTCACTCAGTGAAGTCAAATGGATCAGGCAGGCAAGTAAAGACTTCACGAAGACAAACTGAAAAGTAAAGAGAGTAGGGGATAGAACCAGTTGCTTGGTGAAGACAAGAATTTGGTAGACCATTTCTAGTTGTTATGACAACTGTACGTCTGGTTAGGGAGGCTGAGATTGAACTCAGAAGACTGTGCCTTCACCTTATTCCCCTAGAGCTAAGAACACTTAGTCCTCGCCATATCACTCAGGTAAGTCTTCAAGCTAGACTTCCAATTCTTCACAGACTTCATTCACCGGCGATCCACAATTACTCTTGGATACTTAGAACGCGACGCCTAACCGGCTGGAGGAATCACAATCCTCAAGTGCAACAAGTCTTCAGATCACGCAAATAGAAAGACTTCAGTGATGCCTAACACTTTTTGGCTCTGGGTGTTTTGGGCTTTGTCCTCGCAAGGATCTCTCTCTCTCAAATGCTTCAGAGGTGGGTTGCTCTCAAACGACAAAAGCCATGCACTAACTCTGAGCAGCCACTGATTGATGGTGTAGGGGGTGGGCTATTTATAGCCAAGTGGCAACCCGTCCTGATTTGTCCGAAATGGCCCTGGGTCACTAAGGAACCGACATGTGTCCCACGGTCGGATTTCAAACACATGCGGCAGCTTGGCTTGGGCTACAAGAAAAGCTGACTCATCTCGCTCTCGATAAAGTTTGCTCTCATTATATTCGTTCGAAGACATAGGATTTGGTTGAGCATCACATCAGTCACTCTCACTTTGTTCACTTGGACCCCTATGACTCAATAAAGAAGAAAGGAAACTACGAAACAACTATGTCTTTGCACTCCATAGTCTTCAAGTGAATATCTTCACAGGTCATAATCTTCATTGTGAAAGTGTTCACATACCACCATTGTCTTCAATGTCTTCACACATTTTTAGGGGTCATATCTGGTAGGTAAACCGAATCAATGAAGGACTACTACCTATGTTATCCTGCAATTCTCACAAACACATTAGTCCCTCAACCATGTTTGTCGTCAATAGTGCCAAACCAACTAGGGGTAGCACTAGATGCACTTACAATCTCCCCCTTTTTGGTGATTGATGACAAACTGGTTGAAGTTTTCAACGCGGATAAAAGTATGTGAAAGTTCAGGTTTATAAGCATTGTCTTCATAGATAAAAAGCGGCTCCTCCTGAAGATGTGCATATAAGTAGTTTGCTTTTGAATGCAAATGCACATGGCAGGTTTTGCTTTGTGGAGACCAACTTCAGTCATGAAGACAATTCATCATGCATATATGACAATAATGAAGATAATGATATGCATAATGAGAAACAAACGTCTACAGAATGAGTTCATGCAGAATTTATCATCGCATCACAAAGTAGCAGCAAAAGTAGCAGACGACCATCAAGTTTAAGTGTTACAACTCACAAGCCAAATAGTTTTAAAACGAGAGTTGCAAGCACTTAGAAAAAATAAGGCAACCACCCCATATGGCCCCGCTTGAAGACTACCAACCTCATATGCTTCTCCCCCTTTTGTCAGTAAGAGGACCAAAAAGGTTTGAAGACATAGAGTTTCTACTCGTTCCCAGGTGGATACGATGTTGGAGTAGCAGGGTCGATATTGGAGTTGGGCGGTGCAGACGGGCCTGGTGTAGAATCTTGACGCAGTGAAGTTAATGCTTGTGAAGTGGCGTCGTCTTCTTCATCGACGACTCTCGCAACAACAGTTGCAGCCAAAGATGAATACTCATAATCTTCAATGGAAGGTGTTGGACACCAACTTGCAGATTGCGGAGGCCTGGAGTCAAACTTGAATCTCTTTGTGAAGCCATCTTCTCGAAGATCATCTTCAGAGAAAAGCAGTGTAAGGATCTTCCAGGACCGCCTATATGCTTCATGCGCAAGAAAAGAGTTCTCGGTGGCCAAGCTGCGAATGCGATTGACATCAACCAGAAGGCTCTGCATTTGGCGCTTCAGCCATTCACGATGCCTATCCTGCTTTTGATGCAGAGATACCAGAAGCTCACAGCCGTTGAGGACACGGGGACGTTTTGAGGCCTTTGAGAAATTGTGATGGCAGTGGCTTCAGAATTGGCTGGATACGGCAAGCGCAAGTTGCCAGCCATGGGATAAGGAGGAGTAGCCGAATTTGGTACATGAATGCCTTCAATATGTTGAGTGAAGCTCTGATATTCAGCATTTTGCAGGTGGAGTGGCTTCTTTGCTGGATCAGTGTATATGGCTTCATAGGACATGTCAACTTCAGGCAAGAATACAACATGATTGTATGCTGAAGGTTGATAGTTGATAGTGGAATGAAGCTTGATCAAGCGCATAACCCAGGGAGCATAAAACTTCAGCCCAAAGAGATCAATGTCAGAAGCAGCAAGCCGTCGGATGAAGAAATCCTGGGTATTGAATCTGATGCCATTAACGATATAGAAGACCAATGTATTCATGGCGCCTTCGAGTATGGCTTCAGAAGAGTTGTTGTAGATAGGCCACAGAGTACGCCTCAGAATGTGATATACTGTGCGGCAAGAACTCTAGGTCCTGGACAAAGAACTCCTTGGGGTATTTGGCGTCATGGGGCAATGGCTTCATCATGCTCAGCATCTGGCTCATATTGGGCTCTGGCTTTTGAAAGATGCTCTACAATTCATTTTCATATAGCTGACAACCTGGTTCGTACAACTCACCGAGAGTGGGCAGGAAGTAAGATCAATGATGTCCTGAGCTTTGGCTTCATGATGGACGTCACCTGTCATCCACTCAAGGATCCAAGTCTTCGGATCCCTGTTGTAGCCTCAAATGTGCAATGTTGCGTAAAACTGCAGCAGTGTGACGCCCGGATAATCAAGCTACAGTAACCCTCTACTAACGATGCCACGTCACCTCCATTTCGGTTACTAACCTCGCGTTAGTTCGAAATCGATTCAAATCCAAATTCAAAATCAAACAAATAATAAAAGTTTTCCAATCTTAAAACTAAAATGTTTGGAGAGAGCCAAATAATGCATAAGTAATACTGGTGAAGAAACCAACCTCTTTGAAAGTGTTTGATTCCTAAAGTAAATAAAATAGTAGCAAAACAATTAATCAAATGCTTTTTACAATTAATAAATTATTAAACTATTCTATCTAGTTGCCCAAACTTAGGTGGCCGTAGTATAATCATTTAGACCAAATTAGGGACTACTTTTATAAGTCATAAATCTAAAATAAAAGTGAAACTAAAGGTAACAGAAAAATAAATAAAAGAATAAAAACAGAAGACAAAAAAAATACAAAAAGAAAAAAAACAGGACCCCCCCCGCTGGGCCAAGTGGCCCAGCTGGCCTCAACCGCTCAAACGGGCCGGTCCACCCCGGCCCAGCCGCTCCCTATAACCCCGTGAGCCACCCCGAAACCCTAGCCCGATCCCACTCTCCACTCCTCCCCACGATCCCCTTGTCTCACTCGTTTGGATCGGGATCGAGGCGACCTTGCCCTCGCCCCCATCGCCCCAGGCGCACGATCCCCTCTCCTCCCTCAGTCCCCCTCGATCCGGATCGGGCTCCGACCCTGGTGCCCCGCTGCTCGCCTCGCCGTCGGTGTTCCCCGACACCGCTCGTCGTCTCCGGCGTCGCCCACGCCCGATGCAAGCCGCAGCCGGCGCCGCCCCGCTCGAACTTCTCCGCGCCCCTCCTCTCGGTCGCCGACTCGGCCCCGACCTCACCACCTCGACGCCGTCGATTGCCGGATCCCGCTTCCTCGCCGTACCTCCTCCTCTACGTCGCTGTCGTCCCCGTCTCCACAATGGCTCCCTCGAGCCTCGCCGCCCCCTGGTCTCTACTCGAATGTGAGGGCCGCCTTCCCTCTCTTCCCTCTCTGTCCAGCCCCGCCTCCCGTTCGTCCCCGCGTGCTAGCACGAGACGCTCCGCCCCTGACCCCCCTTCGTGGCAGCGCTGTACGCGCGCCGCCCTGCGCCCCCGTCCACGGCCACGAACGGCCAACCATCCCCCGCTGCGCCCGGCGCTCGCGCCCATCAGGCACCTACGGCCTTGTCCGCCTCACGCCCCCAATGGCCGCTCGTTGGCTCCCTGAACTACCGCCCCTTTCCATCCCGCGGCGGTCCTGTTGTTGTGCCGCATCGGCGCGCAGCCCCGGCCCCCTGCGCGGCAGCTGCCGCTCGTCGTGGTGGCCACCAGCACCCATCGCCGTTTCCCCACCGTCGAGCTGGGCGGGTGCCCAGCACCCGCTCCAGGTGCCCGTCGGCCCGACCCGCTGTGGCCTCTGTGCCATTGACCCGAGGGGCCCAGCCCACATAACATTTTAACAAAAAAAGAAAAGGAAATAATAAATAAATAATAATAATTAAAATATTAATTGATTAATTAAAGAATTAATTAACTTAATTAATCCTGAATAAATTAATCTAATCACTAGTTACCTTAATTAAACTCTGATTAGCTTGTTCAGTCAATGACATGCGGCCCCCACACGTCAGTTTGACCCAGTCAACGCCCTGTTGACTGCTGACGTCATGCTGACGTCATGATGACATCATCATACACTATTCTGGATAATGTTGATTTAGAGTAACTAAATAAAATCAGAAAATGATTAAATCTTTAGAAAATCATATCTTTTAATCCGTAACTCGGATTAAAATACTTTCTACATGAAAGTTGCTCAGAACGAAGAGACAAATCCGGATACGCAGCCTGTTCGTCCGCCACACATCCCTAGCATAGCAAACACGCAACTTTCCCCCTCTGGTTCATCTGTCCGAAAACGTGAAACTCCGGGAATACTTTCCCGGATGTTTCGCCCTTCGTCGGTATCACTTACTACCGCGTTAGGGCACACCAAACACCGCGTATTGTCTTGTTACGCTTTGTGATGCTTTGATTGTTCTGTTATTTATTGTGTTCTCTCTCCGTTACTTCTTTTCGATAGACCCCGAGACTGCCGGCGACCCCCAGTTCGACTACGATGTTGGTGACTCGTCCTTCTTGCCAGAGCAACCAGGCAAGCCCCCCCCCTTGATCACCAGATATCGCCTATTCTCCTCTATACTGCTTGCATTAGAGTAGTGTAGCATGTTACTGCTTTCCGTTAATCCTATTCTGATGCATAGCCTGTCATTGTTGCTACAGTCATTGATACCTTACCCGCAATCCTACATGCTTAGCATAGGATGCTAGTATTTTTCATCTGTGGCCCTACATTCTTGTCCGTCTGTTGTGCTATGCTATCGGGCCGTGATCACTCGGGAGGTGATCACGGGTATATACTATATACGTTATACATGATACATGTGGTGACCAAAGATGGGTCGGCTGGTGGAGCACCCGCGAGTGGATCTTTGTGGCGGAGCGACAGGGCAGGTTGGGACCGCCTAGGAGAGAGGTGGGCCTGGCCCTGTTCGGCGTTCGCGGATATTTAACACGCTTAACGAGATCTTGGTATTTGATCTGAGTTGGCTACGAGCCTATACGCATTAACCATCTACGTGGGAGTAGTTATGGGTATCCCGGCGTCGTGGTATCAGCCGAAGCACTTCAGACGTCAGCGACGGAGCGGTGCGCGCCGGATTGGACTGGAACGCCTGCTAGGCTAGGTCTGCTTCCGGCCGCCCTCGCAACATGCAGGTGTGCTACGGGCGATGGGCCCAGACCCCTGTGCGCTTAGGTTTAGACCGGCGTGCTGGCCTCTCTGTTTTGCCTAGGTGGGGCTGCGACGTGTTGATCTTCCGAGGCCGGGCATGACCCAGGAAAGTGTGTCCGGCCAAATGGGATCAAGCGTGTTGGGTAAGTTGGTGCACCCCTGCAGGGAAGTTAATCTATTCGAATAGCCGTGATCTTCGGTAACAGGACGACTTGGAGTTGTACCTTGACCTTATGACAACTAGAACCGGATACTTAATAAAACACACCCTTCCAAGTTCCACAGACAACCCGGTGATCGCTTTTCCACAGGGCGACGAGGGGAGGATCGCCGGGTAGGATTATGCTATGCGATGCTACTGGAGTTGCTACTTGGAGATGCTACTTGGAGGACTTCAATATACTCTCTTCTACATGCTGAGAGACGGAGGCTGCCAGAAGCGTAGTCTTCGATAGGACTAGCTATCCCCCTCTTATTCTGGCATTCTGCAGTTCAGTCCACCGATATGGCCTCCTTACACATATACCCATGCATATGTAGTGTAGTTCCTTGCTTGCGAGTACTTTGGATGAGTACTCACGGTTGCTTTCTCCCCCCTTTTTCCCCCTTTCCTTTCTTTCTGGTTGTCGCAACCAGATGCTGGAGTCCAGGAGCCAGACGCCACCTTCGACGACGACTCCTACTACGCTGGAGGTGCCTACTACTACGTGCAGGCTGCTGACGACGACCATGAGTAGTTTAGGAGGATCCCAGGCAGGAGGCCTGCGCCTCTTTCGATCTGTATCCCAGTTTGTGCTAGCCTTCTTAAGGCAAACTTGTTTAACTTATGTCTGTACTCAGATATTGTTGCTTCCGCTGACTCGTCTATGATCGAGCACTTGTATTCGAGCCCTCGAGGCCCCTGGCTTGTATTATGATGCTTGTATGACTTATTTATGTTTTAGAGTTGTGTTGTGATATCTTCCCGTGAGTCCCTAATCATGATCATACACATTTGCGTGCATGATTAGTGTACGATTGAATCGGGGGCGTCACAAGTTGGTATCAGAGCCGACTGCCTGTAGGAATCCCCCTTTCCAACTCTTTGGCCGAAGTTGAGTCTAGTCATTGCAAAACTTTTACTAACTTGGCTGTCTGCCTTACGGGCCCACATCGCCATTGGGTGGTATTAGGATCTTTTATTCCTCGACCTATACTCTGGGACTCTGATCTCTCTTCTATTCAGGTTAAATGATTTTTGCTAAATCTAACATTAGGATCTCGTTATCACTTTCACCCGGAGAGCCCCTTATTAATGATGATCGTCTGCGGCACGTGAAGACCCTAAAGATACTCTCCGCTGTTAACCCAAGAACTTATGTTCATCGCATTTGCAATTCCCCTTCCACCGTCAACCCTTATGGATAACTACTTGCAGTTGTTATTCTTACATTCATCCCTAGTTGGTCTTGTTATTACCAGATACCTCAAAACACTCGTCGTTGTTTCGATAATCCTTTGAGCTTATCGCCTTGCTGTTCTTTGTCACCAGAATACCCCTATGGATAATTATCGCACTTATCGAGTATCCGCTCATCCCCCAGTTGTTCATGTGTTTCACAATGGTCTTTGAAATACTATTCGATCCTCCAAAAATCCTTAGTAGCTTCTTGCTCTATCATACTTGTCTACTTGCATGATGGATGCTTTCCATATGTCTGGCAATATTCGTTAGTATCCTTAGGCATCGTCATTTTGATCCTTTTGATTCAACATGAGTGCGAATGCACGCAATCATCAGTTGATCCTTTTAAATTATCTTTCCGGCTCAGACATCATTTTAAACATGAGCTGGTTCTCAACCAATCCAAATGCCGTCGATAGTACCCCTAAGGCTATTCAACTTTTCCACCCCTAATCAGAACATTGCTTCTGTTCCCTTAATTTGGAAATCATAATTCCTTTGCATTTGAGCTCTGGACTAGTCAGTTGTTTCTATAATCCAATGCCCTTGCATTGTTACTTCCTCTGATTGTGTTCTGATGCTCACATCAGCTCTGTTATGGACCGACAGATCCTTTAATGGATTTTATCCGACATTGTCCTTCATATTCAATAACCTTGTGAGCCTTCCCTTGGATATATAATGCCTTTGGTAAATTGTATCATCTGCTTTTGAACAATTCTCTACTTTCGAGCTTGTATTATTTACTCCTAAGTTTGTGGTATATGTTCCTAAGATGCCCTGATGGGTTGAACCTATGCCTTCCCTAATCTGTGTGAACCCGAAAGATTTCACGGGTCAAACTTATCTGGTATTGCACTAGGTAAAACTTTCAACAACTAATGTCATTTTCGAAATACAAGAGGTGAATGAAGGTTATGCATTAAAGAAGTGGGAGTCGACCTTGAACTTTGTGTTCATGCCCATGGACACGATGTAGATCCTATCATGGAAGCTTCTTGTAACTATTTCCTTGATATAATATCCTTGGGTATCGGTGAATTGATCCTTTGCAATCGTGGTTCTGACCATGTCCTCCTTTAAATACCATTTCCTGTGCAAGTTTAAGGACTTGTCTTCTATAGAGCAATACCCCAGTCCAACATCTACTTGGATCTGTCGTCGAGTATTACTCCCTGGTATCTCGAGATTATCATGGAACTGCATAACTTCTTATGAGTTCTTCATCAAGTGCTACCTTCCCACTGATTCCAATTTTTCACGGGCTTTGAGTTATTAAACACTCAAAGACACCGATAACTGAACCGAGTCCGCACTACGGTTCAACAACTCTTCAGTAAACTTCTATAAGTACGAGTTTGTTCCCGATCACGCCATTCCTAGCCTGTTTGGCTATATCATTGTCGTGATGATTTTAACTGTGCTACCCGGTCCTTCTTCTCGGAGCACAATTTTCGACGATGAACTAACCTTACGTCGATCCTCATCGTCATATCATTTCGCCTTGAACAACAAGCTTGGTTTCGAGTTTGTGTCGTACCCTTGGTTCTAATAACCTTTCACTTCATCATTACTTTGACTTGATGTCGTCGCCGATCGATTACATCTTCATGAACTCTCGCGACAAAGGTGTCGTGATCATCAACATTCTGAGCTCATCCAGGATATCAATTGAATTCATGATGAGAAATACCATCCTTGCCCTCGATGAATTGTATTATCATCGACCACTTTATTGCCTACCCACCAACACAAGCTTGTTCATGTTTGGTGTTATACCTTGAGTTCCTTGCTATCCAGCAATTGTTCTTCTTTACCTTGGAGTATTACCACCCTTATGTCAAGAATGTTCTGAGATTTGTTCCACCTCTTGAGACTTCTTGACATAGAAATACTTCTCAGCATCACCATTCTTTCTTGGTCCCCGTGTTAATTCCAACAAGTGAATGGTGTTGTTTGGATTCTTTCCTTCTAGCAACCCTATTTCTTTGAAGTTAATGGTCGAAAGTTCATTCTTAGGCTATTGATTATTGAATCACCATTCTGACATTGGTCGTGCAACCCAACCCATATTTCGGGCGCACCTTCAACCAATGTTTAATTGTGTATGTTTTCCTCGAGCATACTTCCTTATATCATTTGATCTGACAAATGTTATCTCCTTGTTCTCTTAATTGTGGAAATCCATCTTTTGGAAATCTCGATGAATTGTCGTAGAGTTAACCGGACACCTCCTTGTCCTCTCCTTGGTTTAATGATGGACTCTTGTTAACGAAAATCACTTCATAGTTCATTTCCCCGAGAATCTTACAATGTCTTCTCGTCTATTTGTGTCGCACCCTTTTCTTCTCAGGCATCCTGAGTCTGAGGTATCATGACACCAATCGGATCTGAATCTTGGTCAGATATGATGGTTGGGACATATTTCCAAGAGTTGTAACATTGATCTCTACGTAACCCGGTAAGGTGGTGTCTTTGCTTAACACCATTGGCCAGAGGACCTATTGTTATAGTTTCCTTTTTAGCAATGTTAACCAATTCTTCCATGAGGAAATCGTAAGACTTATTCTATAAGTTGTTCCTGATGGGTCAATTGTGTATCCTAAATCTGACCCTTACATGATGGCCATGTCAATGCTATCTCGAAGCATGTATGTGGTACTCCGATTTTCAACAAGAACATTTGAAGCCCAATGCTAAATGTTTCCTGCTCAATTATCCAAACACCGTTGTATGGGTAATGTCAGGAAAATTTCTATCCCCTACCTAAAGAGTTCTGTACATTATATCCTGACATGGATATCATGCTCTGCTTGTCCTTGGGAAGGATATACCCTTGAAATATGTGTTTAAACACATTTTCCTTTCCATTGTTTTGTTTAATTTGATAATCATATTTTCCTTTCCATTGGTTGGTTTAACGTTTCTTGTGATCTATATAATCTAAGCAGTAATATTCTCCTACTTATGTAAACACCTCGGTGTACAATTCTGTCAGCAAGACCCTGTTGCATTTGTTTATAGCATTCTGCTAACCACCGATGGACGAGAGCTTTGCCTATTGGTCCGCCTCGTTCAACGAGCAGGAAAATGGTTCTCTTCGTCCCTCGCCCTTGGTACCGATGTTGTTGCCGACATAACTGACATGGTACCCTCTGACATGCCTTGCTTTCGTGACCGTGCAAGATGGCAGCCCGCTTTCTACTTTAAACCACATGGTGGGCCCATAACCCACAATTCCACAGGATCGAAACCTGACTCTCCTATATACCCCCTTTTCTTAAGGTTGTTCCTCGCACGTGGCCTCGTATGTAATTCACGAGCCACCTTCAAGTCTGATATGAGGCACAATACCTATTCTCGTTGCCCTGACACCCTTTCACCTTCTGATTAGGCATCGAACGATTGTCTATCCGTTTAAAACTTCTCATGGTACCTTCTTACTTTGCTCTCGATATCTTTTTAAGTTTCAAATCGAGAGACACTTATGTTTCTTCCCTGAGTTAACCGTCTGATGCTCGATCTTGTTAGAATCCATCCATATAGAGTTTTCCCTGCTTAACCTTTCGTAAGTACGCTGAAGATCCTGAAGGAAGGACGGAAACTTCATCATAATGACCAGAAGCAGAGGAATGAAGACATCAGCGCTATGGACCGACCACCTCGAGAAGAGCAACCAGACCTTTCCCCCTTATTCCACCTCTTAAATCTCGGGACGAGATTTCTTGTAGTGGAGGAGAATTGTGACGCCCGGATAATCAAGCTACAGTAACCCTCTACTAACGATGCCACATCACCTCCATTTCGGTTACTAACCTCGCGTTAGTTCGAAATCGATTCAAATCCAAATTCAAAATCAAACAAATAATAAAAGTTTTCCAATCTTAAAACTAAAATGTTTGGAGAGAGCCAAATAATGCATAAGTAATATTGGTGAAGAAACCAACCTATTTGAAAGTGTTTGATTCCTAAAGTAAATAAAATAGTAGCAAAACAATTAATCAAATGCTTTTTACAATTAATAAATTATTAAACTATTCTATCTAGTTGCCCAAACTTAGGTGGCCGTAGTATAATCATTTAGACCAAATTAGGGACTACTTTTATAAGTCATAAATCTAAAATAAAAGTGAAACTAAAGGTAACAGAAAAATAAATAAAAGAATAAAAACAGAAGACAAAA